>NC_060123.1:549441369-550041369 GCF_021461395.2 Schistocerca americana
TGATGATGAAGGGCCTTAAATTAATTGTAAAATTACAGCTGGGTTTCACAATGTCATACATTTTTATATATCTGTATATCGTATTTACAGGGATTATAATATTTGTAAATTCTCATATTCTTAAATTTCATTCTTATAGCAATCCATGTATTAATTCTTACACTTTATTCTAACGTTTATTCTTGAGGAAGATATGGTGCATTTTCTTGGATGATACTGATCGTAGAAACATTTCAAACATAAAAATTCCGAACACCGTGAGCATCGCGCCAAGGCAGGTTTGTCACAGTGACATTTCTTCGTATGAATCTCACTCGGGGAAGAAAAGTCGTTAGCACTGCTGAAGGTGTCACGCATTGATAATAATTTCGCGGCCTAACCACGCATAACGGATTACGTTACCGAAAACTGGCGCTTGCAATTGATCATGAATCAAAATACACTAAAAGGATTTTCACCTACGACGATTTCAAATAATTTTCTTAGTCATACGCGCACACACACACACACACACACACACACACACACACACACATACAAACAAACAAATATTCGTGCAGTAATATTCTATGGACGTGGATAGATAAATGAAAACAAAAATAAAAACTGTGGTAGGGTTTCGAACACGGGTTCCAAAAGTGTGAAACCGCGATGCTATTCTTTGTGCCACTGTTTTAGTTCATGGAACTATACCCTAAAAGGTATATAACGTCGAAAACTATGTACGTCGTTTCCTCAGAAACGGTCGTGTACCTTCTGACTCCTCACCCCATAATTACTGATTCGAGTTAATTATTTAAATCGCGTCTCTGCTGATTTTCAAGACATATACTTCGTCCTTCGTAATAGCACATTGAGCAAACAGAGTGCAAAGTTGAAATATTGATTAATCAGAATTGATCAAAAAATTGGTACTTAGCTGGTAAAATCCTTCTTCGTTGTTTCTTATCGTTGACGTCTACGGGTTTTCTTTCTCGCTTTGCTGTAGAATATTGACAAAATTTTTGGATTTTCGGGTGTTTACGACTTTGATCTTGATGCATCAAATCTAATCAAAACAACGAACGTGTTACAATTTTCACTTTCCTGATATATTCTTGAGCCACACGGTCTAATGCACGTTGCCACGTTTCGCGCGGCTCCCCCCGTCGGAGGTTCGAGTCCTCCCTCGGGCATGGGTGTGTGTGTGTTGCCCTTAGTGTTAGTTTCAGTTAGATTAAGTAGTGTGTAGGCCTAGGAACCGATGACCTCAGCAGTTTGGTCCCATAGAAACTTACCATAAATTTCCAAATATATTCTTGAAATCATTTCACAAATTTTAAATAACACTTTTTCTTAGTGGTTCACAATTGTAAAAAGATACTTTTGAGCATTGTTCTTTAGACATAATGGGCAACACTCGTCCAACTTTGAGCACATGCGGCCATACACAACTTCTCTCAGCAAACTACTCCCTAGCAACTCTTTTGCCTTTTCCACTGATAGTCAATAGATTGTTAAATGATAGATAAACTCCAGTGGAAGACTCTGTAGGAGAGACGCTCAGTAGCTCAGTACGGGCTTTTGTTAAAGTTTCGAGAACATACCTTCACCGAAGAGTCCAGCAGTATATTGCTCCCTCCTACGTATATCTCGCGAAGAGACCATGAAGATAAAATCAGAGAGATTAGAGCCCACACAGAAGCATACCAACAATCCTTTCCACGAACAATACGAGACTGGAACAGAAGGGAGAACCGATAGAGGTACTCAGGGTACCCTCCGCCACACACCGTCAGGTGGCTTGCGGAGTATGGATGTAGATGTAGATGTACGGCCAATCTTTCAGGGAACATTCCTCACACACAAATAAAGAACAGATGTTATGCGGACATGTGTTCGGAGACGCTTAATTTCCATGTTAGAACTCATTTTAGTTTCGTCAGTATGTACTGCACTTCCTCGATTCACCGCCAGTTGGCCCAATTGAAGGAAGGTAATGTTGACTTCGGTGCTTGTGTTGACATGCGACTCATTGCTCTACAGTGCTAGCATCAAGCACATCAGTACGTAGCATCAACAGGTTAGTGTTCATCACGAACGTGGTTTTGCAGTCAGTGCAATGTTTACAAATGCAGAGTTGGCAGATGCCCATTTGATGTATGGATTAACACGCGGCAATAGCCGTGGCGCGGTACGTTTGTATCGAGACAGATTTCCAGAACGAAGATGTCCCGACAGGAAGACGTTCGAAGCAACTGATCGGCGTCTTAGGGAGCACGGAACATTCCAGCCTATGACTCGCGACTGGGGACGACCTAGAACGACGAGGACACCTGCAATGGACGAGGCAATTCTTCGTGCAGTTGACGATAGCCCTAACGTCAGCGCCAGAGAAGTTGCTGCTGTACAAGGTAACGTTGACCATGTCACTATATGGAGAGCGCTACGGGAGAACCATTTGTTTCCGTACCATGTACAGCGAGTGCAGGTACTATCAGCAGCTGTTTGGCCTCCACGGGTGCACTTCTGCGAATGGTTCATACAACAGTGTGTCAATCCTCATTTCAGTGCAAATGTTCTCTTTACGGATGAGGCTTCATTCCAACATGATCAAATTGTAAATTTTCACAATCAACATGTGTGGGCTGACGAAAATCGTCACGCAATTGTGCAATCACGTCATCAACACAGATTTTCTGTCAACGTTTGGGCAGGCAGTGTTGGTGATGTCTTGATTGGGCCCCATGTTCTTCCACCTACGCTCAATAGAGCACGTTATCATGATTTCATACGGGATACTCTACCTGTGCTGCTAGAACATGTGCCTTTACAAGGACGACACAACATGTGGTTCATACACAATGGAGCTCCTGCACATTTCAGTCGAAGTGTTCGTACGTTTCTCAACAACAGATTCGGTGACCGATGGATTGGTAGAGGCGGACCAATTCCATGGCCTTCACGCTCTCATGACCTCAACCCTCTTGACTTTCATTTATGGGGGCATTCGAAAGCTCTTGTCTACGCAACCCCGGTACCAAATGTAGAGACTCTTCGTGCTCGTATTTTGGACGGCTGTGATACAGTACCCCATTCTCCAGGGCTGCATCAGCGCATTAGGGATTCCATCCGACGGAGGGTGGATGCATGTATCCTCGCTAACGGAGGATATTTTGAACATTTCCTGTAACAAGGTGTTTGAAGTCACGCTGGTACGTTCTGTTACTGTGTGTTTCCATTCCATGATTAATGTGATTTGAAGAGAAGTAATAAAATGAGCTCTAACATGGAAAGTAAGCGTTTCCGGACACATGTCCACATAACATATTTTCTTTCTTTGTGTGCGAGGAATGTTTCCTCAAAGTTTGGCCGTACCTTTTTGTAACACCCTGTATACGAGACCGCTGTGCGTGAAATTTGCAAATGGCTGCGGTTATCACGCGAAATAGGACGGTATGTAGGGAACACCATCCTCAGACACCAGCGTTTAAGTCGACCTGAAGAGCATCGTTGAAAATACGGTCGAAACGTCGGTTTTAATAATAGTTTTATTATCAGAATGATGCCACCAAATATTCATAATAAGTTTCCTCAATCCCATTACTGTTCCTCGTGTACGTACGCCTGAGCAGAGAGCGAGCTTCTATAAATGAACACTTGGTCGGTATGGCGCCGTCCTCTCCCAGCACGGCCTGCAGCACAGTAGACCGGACATGAACCTGTCACCACCAACGGCGCTCTCGTTCCAATTCAAATTGGCCGCAGCGTCGTTCTAACTACCCGTCTTCTGCTGATTGTTTCGTATTGCACGGTCGATCAAAATGTCCATTCTGGCAGGCAATTTAGGACTACTGTAATATGCGTGGCCGTACAAGTTCTGTCTGTCAAATCATATGTAAAACGTGGGCTAAACCACAAGACCCCGGGCAAATTGTTATTGATCCGGTGTCAGTATTTTCCACTCTCGCAGACACCGCGTGAACTCGTGCATTCAGTCGGCGTTTTACTACACGAAAACAAAGTGCAAGTAGATACGGAAGCAGCCAGTAGTTTCACCAGCACACGCATTTCAGTTACTAGCCAAGGGAAAATTATCCACTAATTAACCATTTATTTATTTATTCGTTTATTTAAGCCGACCAGATTAGGGCCTTTACGCCCTCGTTTACGTCATGCCTGATGCTGAAATTTTGGTGAATGAACAGCGAAAATGCAGTAGCGCAATCTTTTTTTCATTCATTATTTTGTGCAGTGGCTGAGCGAAAACAAGTGTGAAAATCATTTGAAATTATTTGTAAGGTTTTTTAGATGTCGCTAAGTTCTCTCATCCTCAAACACGGGATGTATGGAGTCTGGACGATTTTCACACCTTGAGCTACGCTACATCAAGACATCACACGGTTTCTAACTTTAATAATTGAACAGTTTTCGGTGGTGTTCAGACACAGCCATGCAGTACATTTTAAAAGACTGTTTATTACTATACTTATCTTCTGTACTACCTAGATTTCGACTTTTATGTCATTATCAAGCAAAAGTTGTTAGATCATTATTAAGTCATATCTGTTAAGGCAGATACGATACAATAACGATCTAACAACCTTCAGTATTGTACCTGATAATGGCATAAAAGCCGAAATCTGTATATTACAGAAAATAAACATAGTAGCACACAGTCAGTGGCGGTTTACTCTTTTAAAAAATGAAAAAAATTTAATAATTTACTTATTGTGCTAAATCTTTAACAAACGATTATACATTTTAATGGGTAGATTATGTTAGCATTTTGAATTTTGAAATCTGGTTAGTAATTATGTGTTGTTGTTGTGGTCTTCAGTCCGAAGACTGGTTTCATGCAGGTCTCCATGTTGCCTTACCTCGAACAAGCCTCTTCATCTCCCCACAACTACTGCAACTTACATTGTTCTGAATCTACTTAATGTATTCAACTCGTAGCCTCCCTCCACAATTTTTAGCTTCCACCCTCCCTTTCTCACCAGTACTAAATTGTTGATCCCTTGATGTACCAGAACGTCTCTTATCAACCGATCCCTTCTTCTACTCAGGTTGTGACACAAATTTCTTTTCCCCCAAATCCTTTTCAGTAACCCCTCATTAGCCCGCCCGGCTAGCCACGCTGTCAAACGCGCTGCTTCCCGAGCGGGAAGGCGTGCCGGTCCCCGGCACGAATCCGCCCGTCGGATTGGTGTCGAGGTTCGGTGTGCCGGCCAGCCTGTGGATGGATTTTAGGCGGATTTCCATCTGCCTCGGTGAATGCGGGCTGGTTCCCTTTATTCCACGCCAGTTACACTACATCAGCGATTGCTGCACAAACACTGTCTCCACATACGCGTACACCATATTTACTTAATTACTCTACCACGCAAACAGTTTCATCTGATATGAGTCGTTCCTCCCGGGGGAGGGGGGGGGGGGCGTCCACAGGGGGCTGAACCGCATAATAACGCTGGGTTCGGTGTGGGGCGGCGGTGAGGTGAGGTGAGGTGAGTGGACTGGTGTGGCCTGTTGTGGGGTTGTGAACCACTGAGGGCCACGGCGGGACCAAGCCTCTCTGTCGTTTATAGGTCCCCGGTTACAGTACACACAATACACAAATCATACCCCCTCATTAGCTACGCTACCTACACAACCAATCTTCCGCATTCTTCTGTACTTTCACATTTCAAAAGCTGCTGTTCTCTTCTTCTCTTAACTGTTTATCATGTGTGTGTGACTTCCATACATGGCTACACTCAATACAAATACTTACAGAAGAGTTCCTAATACTTATATCCATGTTCGACCTTGAAAAAATCTCTTTTCTTCACAAACGCATTTCTTGCCATTGCCACTCTTCATTTTATATCAACTACGCTTCGGGAATCGTCAGTTGTTTTACTGCTGAAATAACAAAACTCATCTTCTGCTTTCAGTGTCTCGTTTCCTAACATAAATCCCTCATCATTGTCTGATTTTATTCGACTACATTCCGTTATGCTTGTTTTGCTTTTGTTGGTTTTTATCTTATATCCTTCTTTTAAGACAGTTTCCATTCCATTCAACTGCTCTTCCAGCTCCTTCGCTGTCTCTGAAAGAATTACAATGTTTTCGGGAAGTATCAATTTTTTTTCTTCTCTCTGATTTTTAATCCCCACTCCTAATTTTGCTTTTGTTTCATTTACTGCTTGCTCAATGTACAGATTTAATAACATCGGGGATAAGCTACAATCTTGTCACACTCCATCCTCAACACTGCTTCCGTTTCATACCTTTCGACTCTTATAACTGCCGTCTGGTCTTTGTACAAGTTGTAAATAGCCTTTTGCCCCCTGTGTTTTACCCCTGCTATCTTCAGAATTCCAAGACGAGTATTCCAGTCAACATTTTCAAAAGGTTTTTCTAAGTCTACAAATGCTATACACTTAGGTTTGCCTTTTCTTAAACTATCTTGTAATACAAGTCGTGGGATCGGTATTGCCTATCTTTTCCCTAAATTTCTCGAGAATCCAAACTGATCGTCCCTGAGGTCGATTTCTACCATTTCTTCCGTTCTTCTGTAAAGAATTCGCTTTAGTATTTTGCAAAACCAATATGTTAAACTAATAGGTCGGTAATACTCACACCTGAGTAATTATAAAAAATAGTGAAAATCATGTTTGTTTTGCCCCTGGAAGCAGATATATAGGCGAACTCCAACCTCCAACTGGAATTGGGTAATTTTAACCGTAATACAGATGCCTTCACACACAGAAGTGTGTCAAACCAAGTTCAAGATTACCCCCCTAAAAATCCGATGAACTTCGCAAGTCGTGCAGAGGATCTATTGTTGGTCGAAATTCATTCTGCCGTAATGTGTGCTGCCCCTTTAAATAGGGCATGAAAAAGTATGCGCTCCCGTCTCTAATGACTTCGTCTTCGATGGAGCGTTGAACGATAATCTTGTCCCCTTCATCGAATCCAATGCCCAAGATGGGTTCGAATGTGGTACTCTCCAACTTGTGGTTGTGGAGGGTCTCAATTCAAGTGCAAACATATTTCATCCGTTGTTTCCGATGATTATCTTCCCAACGAGTTACATTAACTGACAAAGCAAACATCGTCGACGGGAGCATTTATTTGCTGGTACTATCATTACTTGTCGCAGATTCTTTCCCTCCTAAAGTACGAGAGATTTTCGATGGGTATTGCAAAACTTTTTTCTGAAAGCAGGTTGGCAATATTCGGGATTCCAATACACAATATTATTCCTCACGCTTTTGGCCACAAAATCCTGTGTTTCTGCATAATCACTATTCATTGTCACTGTCTTACGCCACCTTACGGGGAGGGCCAGTATGCCTGCGTGGTTCCAGTCTCCTGGTGGACGTCGGAGCCTGCTTCTTACTGTCATTCACATACTGCTTCCCGCGGAATGCATCGTTCATTGGCCCAAATGGATGTCGGGAGGTGTGAGACCCGGGCTGTAAGGTGGATGAGGAAAAACAGTTCAATGACGTCTTGTTAGCTCCTCCTGAGTGCGCAGACTTCTGTGAAGCCTTGGGTTGAAGTGGAGAAGTTCGTTTGCATTTTTGTAGCAACGAACATGCAGAAGTCGTTTCTTCAGTTTCCTAATGGTAATACATTACACTTCAGAGCTGACTGTAGCACCGTGCGGGAGGATATCAAACAGATAACCCCTTCGGAGTCCCAGGACACCGACGCAGTGACCTCACAGGCTGAGGGTGCGACTTTCAATTGTTTCTTCGGAGAAGAGTTGGTTTGTGGAATACCGTTTTGTTTCCGGTACGAAGTGATGAACCCATGTTTCATTGCCCGTGACGATATCCGACAAAATATTGTCGCTATCTACCTCGTAACGTCAACACTATTTATGGTCTTGTGTCAGGCGGCGAGGAACCCTTTGAGCACTACAACTGGCGAATGAGCGTATCAGCACTATCAACAGAGACGTCGAATTGTGCAGCGAGATGCTTGATTGTGATCCTTCGATTACATCGAATGAAAATGTCCGCGCTTTCCAACAACGCAGGAGTAGCAGTTATCCGGACACCTGACTGAAAATGACTTACGTGTTCGTGGCGCCCTCCATCGGTTATGCTGAAATTAAACATGGTGTTGACCCACCCTTAGCCTTGACGACAGCTTCCACTCTCGCAGGCATACGTCCAGTCAGGTGCTGGAAGGTTTCTTGGGGAATGGCAGTCCATTCTTCACGGAGTGCTGCACTGAGGAGAGGTATCGATGTCGGTCGGTGAGGCCTGGCACGAAGTCGGCATTCCAAAACATCCCAAGGGTACTCTATAGTATTCATATCAGGACTCTGTGCAGGCCAGTCCATTTCAGGGATGTTATTGTCTTGTAATCACTCCGCCACAGGCCGTGCATTATGAACAGGTGCTCGATCGTGTTAAAACATGCAATCGCCGTCCCCGGATTGCTCTTGAACAGTGGGAAGCAAGAAGGTGCTTAAAACATGATTATAGTTCTGTGCTGTGACAGTGCCATGGAGAACAACAAGGGGTACAAGACCCTCCACTAAAAACACGATCACACCATAACACCAGCGCCTCCGAATTTTACTGTTGGCACTACACACGCTGGCAGATGACGTTCACTGGGCATTCGCCGTACCCACACCTTGCCATCAGGTAGCCACATTGTGTACCGTGATTCGTCACTCCACACAACGTTTTTCCATTGTTCAATCGTCCAATTTTTACGCTCCTTACACCAAGCGAGACATCGTTTGGCATTTAATGGCGTGATGTGTGGCTTAGGAGCAGCCGCTCGACCATGAAATCCAAGTTTTCTCACCTCCCTCCTAACTGTCATAGTACTTGCAGTGGATCCTGCTGCAGTCTGGAATTTCTGTGTTATGGTCTGGCTCTCCAGCTGTCGGCCGTCTCTGTCAGTCAACAGACGAGGTCGGCCTGTACGCTTTTGTGCTGTACGTGTGCCTTCACGTTTCCACTTCACTATCACATCGGAAACAGTGGACCTAGGGATGTTCAGGAGTGTGGAAATCTCGCGTACAGACGTATGACACATGTGACACCCAATCACCCGATCATGTTCGAAGTCCGTGAGTTCCGCGGAGCGCCCCATTCTGCTCTCTCACTATGTCTAATGATTACTGAGGTCGCTGACATGGAGTACCTGGCAGTAGGTGGTAGCACAATGCACCTAATATGAAAAACGTTATGTTTTTGGAGGTGTCCGTATAGTTTCGATCATATAGTGTATGTGCGGCCGGTAACAAGCGGAAGATCGGACAGGTTTGCGCGACGACGTTACGATGATGACAGACGCCTCGCCCAACGACTCACCGTGCTTTTATTCATTGCCAGGTCTCCTTAGACATTTTTCAAGCCCCTGTATATAGCAGCGATGCTCTAGCTTTCCGCCAAAAGAAACTCAATGACAACTCTCTGCTTGGAACCGACCCCCATTTCAAACGCCATTTTGAAGGTTACGTGTAACGCTGCCACTTATCGGAACTTCATGAAGCAATAGGAGTTAAAGTGGGAATATTCCACGATCTCCCACATCAAATTCCGCATTTTTTCAATCGAAAAACTGGCCGAGAAAGAAATGTGTTGCATTATTTATCGAACGCCTCTCGTGTACCACTTTTCTGCTGTGACTTACGTCAGTGGCACAGGGTCACATGACTGCCTGGTAAAAGTTAAATGACATCCATATCGAGCAGTTTGCTCGTTTAAGGCTTAAATAATATTTCGTCCGGTGAGCTTCTGTACTTCTTTCAACAAGACGAAAACACCTAGTATATGTTCGATATTTTTATTTCGTTTAGTTAAAATAACAGGGACTATTTCATGAAAAATGCCCGAAATCTGCTGTGCACCAACTGAACGTCAAAATAAATTGTGATGTACAGATATAGGCAGAAAATTCATCGTTACTGGAATAAAACAAATTCGTTAGTCCAGATTAACCCTTCTTATTACATATCACACATTTATCGTTGGTGAAGAAACGATACGTGTCTTCCTCTCTGTGGCCATGAATATTTTACTTTAACCACAGTCAACAGAACTGGGATGCTAATGATACGAATAAACATTATGGGCAGTTTCACTTCACAGCGTATTTATCACATTGGTGTGATCGCTGAGATGTGCGAATGATTTTGATGACCTTCCAGACTGGGCTTACGTTCTGTCTACTGGAGTGCAGAGACTCGATACGCAGTATCAGGTGACTTGCTTGCGAGACAGTGCGCCCTTTGAGTACGAAGCTCGGGAGTGCGGCTTGGCTTAACCCCCGCCACGATAATACCAACAGGGGTCGCCGCCTCCTCTAAGAGCATTGTTCCCAGGGCCGGCGACACGGCTGACTGTGCATCGGATCCTGCGGTAATCTGCGACCAGGACACCCTCAAGGTGGAATTCACACGGAGCGGTCACTTTTACAGTTGAGAGCTGTACTTGTATTAAACCACTGCTTCACTTTCCTCGAAAACTGATCAATATTTGTAAGGCTGTCGAATACATCTGAGAAACTAACGTCTGCAGACTAAGAATTACTAAATAATGAGAGATTGTTTCCGTCGATCGATCGCACACAACTGTACAGTGTGATTCCATGATTATGTTACAGACTTTGAGCGATGATGGAGAAGGGGAAATGCATTAGTTTACCCTGGTCGAGAAACGACCAAATCGAAAGTTATAAGCGAAAATCATTCTGATACCTTTGACAGTTGAATAATGTACCAGTACTGTAAGATTGTAGGATGGGCAACTTTCAGGGGTGGTAATATGGAATAAAGGAAGAAAAAAATTATAATAAAGATGGGTTCTAAAATGCATACTTTAAGAGCTATGGGCACTTGTTGAATAGAAGAAATGTGTATCACAATGGCAAAAATGAACAAATCCTAGTAGTGCTTAAGTTGCATTTTAGAGTGAATGTTTACCAGACATTTTATTCTTGTCTTGGCCGAACTACCACCTCTGAAAGTTGCCTACCCAACATTTTCAACAACAGTACCAGTACACGTATTCTAATGTCAGAGGCATCACAAAAATTTTTGCGTACAACTTTCGACTCTGTCGTTTCCAGAGCATTGTCCCTTACCTCAAACTGATACATTTACCCTTCTTCACCACCCCTGTAAGTTTGTAATATCATCAATGAATCGCTCTGTAGGCCTATATCGCTAACGTCAGAGTACTGCAAAATTTTAAAGCAGGTTTTGTGCTCGCGTGGTATGACCTTAGTCGAGACCGAACATCACTGTGTGAATCAACATGAATCCTACATCTACATGGTTACTCTGCAATTCACACTTGAGTGCCTGGCAGAGGGTTCATCGAACCATTTTCATACTATTTATCTACCATTCCACTCTCGAATGGCGCGTGGGAAAGAGGAACACCTAAATCTTTCCCTTCCAGCTCTGATTTCTCTTATTTTACTATGATGATCATTTCTCCATACGTAGGTGGGTGTCAACAAAATATTTTCGCATTCGGAAGAAAAAGTTTGTGATTGAAATTTCGTAAATAGATCTCGCCGCAAAGAAAACCGCCTTTGTTTCAGTGACTGACACCCCAACTCGCGTACCATATCAGTGACTCTCTCACCCCTATTGCGCGATAACACGAAACGATCTGCCCTTCTTTGCACTCTTTCGATGTCCTCCGTCTATCGTACCTGGTAAGGATCCCATACCGTGCAGCAATATTCCAGCAGAGGACGGACGAGTGTAGTATAGCCTGTCTCTTTGGTGGGTTCTGCCAACAAAGCGCAGTCTTTGTTTCGCCTTCCCCACGGTATTATCTATGTGGTCATTCCAATTTAAGTTGCTCGTAATTGTAGTTCCTAAGTATTTAGTCGAATTGACAGCCCTTAGATTTGTGTGATTTATTGTGTACCCAAAATTTATGGTATTTCTTTTACTACCATGTGGATGACGTACTTTTCTTTGTTTAGTGACAATTGCCACTTTTCGCACCATAGTAGAATTATCTCTAGATCATCTTGTAATTGGAATTGATGATCTGATGATTTTAGTAGACGTTAAATTACAGCGTCATCTGCAAACAATCTAAGGGGGCTGCTCAGATTATTACCTAGATCATTTATGTAAATCAGGAACAGCAGAGGGGCTATGAAACTACCTTGCGGAACGCCAGATATCACTTCTGTTCTACTCGATTATCACAAGCAGGCCCAGCTTTCTCTATTCTTCCATGAGAACCAAAATCCAGTAGGTTCAGATTGCTGATGTTTTCCTTAACTTCTGGAAGGCTTTCGAAACAGTTCCCGATTGTCTCCAAAACACGAGCGTATGGAATATCAAACCAGTATTGAGGTTGAACTGAAGAGATCCTAGCAAACAGAAAACAACTTGTTGTTCTTAACGAAGACGAACTTCAGATGAAAAAGTACCTGTGGGCACACTTCAAAGGACTGTCACAGGGCCATTACACTACTTCTTCCTTTTCTTCCGTGCCTTTGCCGTTTTTCATTCGTCTACGGCTTCAGCATTTGTCATGGGGATTTGGGCAATGACAGAAACAGTTGGCGGTTGGATGCCCGTCCTGACACCAGCACTTACTCGGGGACGAAGTTTGTGTAGTTCATCTGTTTGCGTCTGGAGTAACTCTCATGTTCAAGCGATAAGAATGTTTACTAAATGTTTGCAAATTGGCTATCCGATGTGGGACCTGGGAACCAACCCAATATTTAGCTCACTGGAAGTGAAAAACCGCCTAAAAGCCACATCTAGGCTGACAGGCTCACCAACCCTTGTCATTAATAAATGAGCCAGATTTGATTCAGGGCAGGCTCGCCACCCTGAATCCCGGAAGCTGTGCATTAAAGCATTTGGCTATCTGGGAAGGTTCAGAGGAGCATTACTGCTGGCAATGTATTTAAATCAGCTATTAGATGATGTTGGAAACTCTCATGATGCTATTAACATACAGCGCTACTGACTGCAGAGAAGCAACAGCACTAGAAACTTTTAGTGAAAAGACCTGTAAAGCATTTTTGATTTTTATGCAGGAGCAAATGTAACAGATTATAAAGTTGTGGAAAGCTATGTTACTTTTACTACACATTCGCAAACAGTCCTGAATACAATCGTATCCCCTAAATATCTGGGCGTATTTATACGGAGCGATTTAAATTGGAATGACCACATAAAATTAATCATATGAAAGTTAGATAGCACACTGATATTCGTTGGAAGACTCCTCAGGAAGTGTAGTCCACCCACGAATAAAGGAGCTTACCAAACCCTTGTTTGACCGACACTCCAATATTTTTCGTCAGTCTGGGACCTATATCAGATCGTATTGATAGAGGGAACAGAGAAGATCCAAAGAAGAGCGGCACGGGTTCATTCGGTGAGCGTATCCGACTCCAGTGGTACATGTCACAACACAGCGACATTGTGCGTCACGATGTAGTTTATGTTAAAATTCCGTGAGCGCACGTCTCGACAAGAGGAAAACACGTATTACTACCTCCTATGCGTATATTACAAAGTAAATTTTAAGGGAAATTATATAGATTTGACATCACATGGAGGCTTACCAACATTTGTTCTTCCTGTGCACCATTCGCGACTGGAATAGGAAAAGGGAGAGGGGAGCATGTAGGAATTACAGTACCATACAAAATAAATTTGCGTCAACACGCATAATCCACAAGTCACCATATGTGTTTGACGGAGGGGGCTAATTCCTGTCATATCTTTTCCTGTAGCATACATAAACTGAGAGAAAAACGACTTCCTATTTGCTTCTGTAAGATACCTAATTTCTCTTACCTACATGCTCCTTATGCGAAATGTACATTTCCAGCAGTAAAATCGTTCTGCTGTAAGCTATAAATGCCAGTTCTCTAAATCTTCCCAGTACTGTCCTGCGAAAAGAACGTCGTCTTCCCTTCAGGGATTCCCATTTGAGTTCACGAAGCATTTCCATAAAAGTCACATGTTGATCAAACCAACATGTAACAAATCTAGAAGCCTGCCTCTGAATTGTTCCGATGTCGTCCTTTAATCTGAGGTGAGGGTCCCGGACACTCGCGCAGTACTCAAGAATGAGTCGTGCTAGTTCCGATATGCAGTCTCCTTTACAGATGAACCGCACTTTCATAAGACTCACCCAATAAACAGAAGTCGACAGTTCTCCTTCTCTACTACCTTAGCTACGTGCTCGTTTCATTTCAATCGCTTTGCGACATTACACACGGATATTTAATCGACACGACTGTGTCAGGCAGCATGCTCCTAATTCTGTGTTCATACATTTAGAACAAGCTGCCATCCATCGCAACATCTATAAATTTTGTTTAAGTCCTCTTGTATCCTTCTGCACTCAGTAAACGACGATATCTTCCCATACACCACATCACCATCAGCAAACAGTCACAGATTGCTGCTCACTTTGTCCGTCATATCATCTATGTGTATAGAGAGTAAGAACGGTCATATTACACTTCCGTGAGGCACTCCTTGACGATACCCTTGTAACTAATGAACACTCGCCTCTAGGACAATGTACTCTGTTTTATTGCAGTCTTCGAGTCACTCGCATATATGGGAACGTATTCTACGTACTCATACCTTCGTTAACAGTCTGCAATGGGGCACGGCATCAGACGCTTTATGGAAATCTAGCAATAAGGAATGTGCCTGTTGCCCTTCATCCATGGTGCGCAGGGTATCATGCGAGAAAAGGGCAAGTTGAGTTTCGCATGAGCGATGCTTTCTAATACCATGAATATTCATGGACACAAGCTTCTCAGTCTCAAGAAATATATACAGGGTGTAAATTTTAAGTTGACAAACCGGAATAACTCGAAAAATAATCTACACACAAAAAAATGTGTAGAATCAAAAGTTGATTACTTTCGAGGGGGACATCTGCTGGTGCTAAAATTAGCCCGCCACCCCAGCCCCCAGGGAAAATTCCCGCTGCCAACAAGATCCCCAGATCTGTTCCCAATAGAGTATGTTTGGGACGAACACGGACTCCATTGCAATACCAGTATCCAGGATACCCAGAACCACTTAAAACTATTGTGGGCCAGCTTCCCTCAGGAGAGAATACGACGGCCTTATGACGCCCTACCCAACCGAATCAGTGCATTCATCAGGGCCAGATGGTGTGCAACCAAAAAGTGGGCTCACACCGAAGTTCTTTGAAAATATGAATCGAGCTTGATATCACTGAAATAACATCACAAGCCCTCAACTTGTGAAGCTTCATTTTTTTTTATCTTCGCCTTCTACACTGAAAAGCCAAAGAAACTGGTACACCTGCTAATATCGTGTAGGGCCCCCGCGAGCACGCAGAACTGCCGCTAGACGACGTGGCATGGACTTGACTAATTCCTGAAGTAATGCTGTACGGAAATGACACCATGAAAATCCTGCAGGGCTGTCCATAAATCTGTAAGAGTACGAGGGCGTGGAGACCTCTTCTGAACAGCACGTTGCCATGTACCCCAGATATGTTCAATACTGTTCATGTCAGGGGAGTACGGTGGCCAGCGGAAGTGTTTAAACTCACAAGAGTGTTCCTGGAGACACTCTGTAGCAATTCTGGACGTGTGGGGTGTCGCATTGTCCTGCTGGAATTACCCAAGTCCGTCGAAACGCACAATGGACATGAATGGATGCAGATGATCAGACAGGATGCTTACGTACGTGTCACCTGTCAGTCGTATCTACTGTAGACATATCAGGGGTCTCATGTTATTACAACTGCACACACCCCACACAATTACAGAGCCTCGACAGGTTTGAACAGTCACCTGCTGAAATGCAGGGTCCATTGATTCATGAGGTTGTCTACACACCCGTACACGTCCGTCCGCTCGATACAATTCGAAACGAGACTCGTCCGACCAGGCAACATTTTTCCAGCCATCAACAGTCCAACGTCGGTCTTGATGGACCCAGGCCAAGCGTAAAGCTTTGAGTCGTGCAGTCATCAATGGTACACTAGTGGATCTTCGGCTCCAAAGTCCATATCGCTGATGTTTCTTTCAGTCGTTCGCACGCTGAGACGTGTTGATTGCCCAGCATTGAAATCTGCAGCAATTTGAGGAAGGGTTGCACTTCCGTCACTCTTCAGTCGTCATTGGTCCCGTTCTTGCAGTATCTTTTTCCGGCCACAGTGATGTAGGAGTTTTGATGTTTTACCGGATTCCTGATATTAACGGTACACTCGTGAAATGGTAGTACGGGGAAATCCCCACTTCATCGCTAACTCGGAGATGCTGTGTCCCATCGCTCGTACGCCGACTAGAGCACCACGTTCAAACTCACTTAAATCTCGATAACCTGCCATTTTAGCAGCAATAACCAGATACTTGTTATTTTGTATAGGCGTTGCCGACCGCAACGCAGGATTCTGCCTGTTTACATATCTCTGTATATGAATACGCATGGCTGTACCAGTTTCTTTGGCGCTTCAATGTATATGCCTTTTTTTTTCAGGCAGTGTAACTTCCCGCCTCGTGTTTCTTACTATGAGTTGGAGAACGAATGAAATCCTTTTCATTGCAATGGATTTAATATTTTAACAACGTGAACTCAAAATTACCCCCAAATCGTGTCATTATGCTAGTGTTAAGCCTTAGGCTTAGGAGTACAGTAAGTTATTTTTACGAGAGGCGTTTTATACCCCACATTATTGCCCACTCTTTTGACTACAAAAGCCTATTTTTGTACACAAACTCCGTTCAGTGTGACGGCCTACGCGACCTTACTGGGACGGCCTGTAAGCCCGCATGGTACCACTGTATAGGTCGACGTTGGAGTGCATCCTTCATTGGGTGGATCACCTCGAATGAGAGTGTCAGCGCGTTCCGACATTGCAGGAGTCAAGGTTGTGTACGGCCGGTTGGCAAGCGTGAGATCGGAGTGGTTTGCGCGACCTTGTTGCGATGATGAAAAACGCCTCGCCCAACGACTCTCAGTGCTTTTGTACACTACCAAGTCTCTGTTTGACGCCAAGGGAATCTCAGTGACAGCTCTCTGCTTGGATCGCACCTCCGTTACAGACGCCATTTTGAAGGAGACATACAGCGCCTCCACCTATCGCAAGGTTTTTGGTTCAAAATGGTTCAAATGGCTCTGAGCACTATGGGACTTAACATCTGAGGTCATCAGTCCCCTAGAACTTAAAACTACTTAAACCTAACCTAAAGACATCACACACATCCATGCCCGAGGCAGGATTCGATTCTGCAACCGTAGCGGTCGCGTGGTTCCAGACTGAAGCGCCTAGAACCGCTCGGCCACAGCGGCCGACAAGATTTCTGGCAGACTGGAAATTTTTCCCTGACGCTAAACACAATGTCTTTGCCTGGTTTGTTGAATATTTGACTCTTTTCTTCTGATCAGACTCAAGGCCACTGACATACAGGAATTTATCGACTCTTCCTCATTGCAAGATTGAGATCTGAAATCTCATATGGGACCCAGGTAAGGACTGTAAGTGCACAAATGTCTGCTTGTGATTTTCCAGGCAGGTTAAGAACAGAAAATGACGATGAAGAATACGCACTCAAGCCGGTAACAGAATCACCTTATGGAACAACTCAGTTGGGAAAACCAAGTCAGGCTACAAAGAAAATAGACTTTAATGCAGACTGCTGTGAGAGTACATTTGAGAGTGTGATAGAGACGAAGCGTTATTTGGTGTAACTTTTTCTTCTTTATTTTCTCCCTTTTTTATTTCATTTTTAAAGTTTAAGAGTTAGAAAAGAGAATATGTTTCGCATCTCACGATTAATTTTATTATGTCTACAGTTTTCTATTTAACAAAATTCGGACAGATGACGTTCATATATAAAAAACCTGAACAGACATTCCTACTCCCTTTGTCAGAAAAGTACCACGACAGTTTTTTTTTTATTTCCGAATCTTCATTTCTATAAAGGAATAAATGTTTTTATGTTGCCTGGTAGTGTGCGCCCTTGAAATGACCTTGTCATGTTTCCGTGGAAACTCACTAGGTGGCGGGGTTATGATTAGCATCAGATTGATTGGGTTCTTGGCACATACATTGGATGCTAACTGAGAGCAAAGAGTGAACATCGAGTTCTGCGTTATGCTTGGGGAACACGCCTAGTGGAACGTGGACTATGATTAAGCAACCACAGGCAGATGAGGGACTTTCGAGAAATATTTTCGAATGGCACAAAAGGTTTCGTGAAGGCAGAGATTCAGTGCAAGAAGATCACGGAGCTGGTTGCCCGTCTACAGCACATATCGATGCAAACGTAGAGAGTGTAAGGTAGGCATTGCAAGAAGACCATCATGTAACTGTGTGTGCAATACCAGAAGAACTTAAGTTGAATCGCGGTGTGTGTCATAAGATTTTATGCGAAGGTTTAGAGAAATGGAAACTTAATGCCAAACTCGTTCCTAACACGCTAATAGATGAACAGGGAAAGGGAAGACGAAGAATTGCTGCTGAACTGCTCTATAGAACCAGACGTGATCCGACATTTCCGTCAGAGATTATTGTTGGGGATGAAAGTTGGTGCTACGAAGCATGACCCTCACACGAAGCTTCCAAGTGCTTAATGGCGGAATCGTGGAGCACCAGCCTAAAAAAAAAAACAACCTTCGAGAACAAAGACAATGTTGCTCGCACTCTTTGATAGCAAAGGATTACTTCATCTTGAGACTGTTCCTCCACATCAATCAGTGAAGAAAAGTCTTTATATCGAAGTCCTGAAACGTTTGCGACCTCGCCGCTCTGATTTATGGCATCCTTAGGACTCGTTCTTACTGCATGAAAATGCAAGACCCCATACTGCTTTATCTGTTAGCGAGTGTCTGGCCAGACATTCTGTTTGTGCCATCCCACATCCGCCATATTCACCGGACCTCTCCCCCTGCGATTTTTTCTTGTTTCAGCGGGTGAAAAGGCGATTGAAAGGAAAGCTTCATCACGGTACCGCAGACTCCCAACTGTCTGTGACAAATGAGGTTACAAGCATAACAATTGAAAATTTCCCTGCTTGCTTTCAAGACCTCCAAAAACATTGGCAACTGTGTGTAGATAGGCAAGGGACTACTTCGATTGGACCAAGAATCATTATTTGCCAAGTGCAAATTTCTATTTTAAATAAAATCTGTCCTGGAACTTTGCTGACAGAGGGAGTATTATGAACATTATATGTTCACTTTCTTGTATGCATGTGAAATTCTTAATTTTCGGAAAAGATCAAATCCTGTAGCAGCTGTCCCAATTTTACTGTTTTATTTTCTCTAACTTACACCTAAAATCAGCTAAAACAATATATTAACACAGAATAAAGATGTTCTGCAGGAATCCCTAAATCGTTTTTCAAAATATTGCGTATTGGTGGATACAAAATTAATTTGTCTTTTTAGTATTGTAATTATTATTATTATTATTATTAATTCCTTTCTTACAGTAAATAATTTGAAGGGTGTTTCGGTAATGGTTAAGCTAATCTTTAACATTTCTGAAACATTGTAATCATTGTATTTCACTACAATAAAAGAGACAGTTTTAAAAAAGTGTCTCATTTCGTAGAGTACTTGCCCAAGAAAGGTAAAGGTCTGAGGTTAGAGTCCCAGCCTGCTACGCAATTTTCATCTGCCAGGAAGTTTCAAGGCCATGTTTTCTATTGGAATAATATGTATTGTATTGAACTGGGGACCTAGAAATGATGGAGAGGCTTCGTTCCCGCCGTAGCCTCAGTAGTACACAACCCTACAATAGGCAACAGGCTGCAACAGTCCACCCAACTCTCCGCCGGCCCACACCGAACCTAGAGTAATTGTGCAGTTCGGCGCCCAGGGCCCCCCCCCCCCCTCCCCCCCAGGAACGTTTCACGCCAGACGTGTGGAATAGTAATTAATAACAACTTGTATGCTTTTTTGCAGTAAATTTAATCAGTGGGCATAACAGAGTATTGTAATGCTGTTGTTAAAATATCTACATCTGCAAACTTTTTCTTTAAGACGATCTAAAACAGGCACTGGTTATAATTCTTAATTCACAGAGCTGTGTGTTGAAAATTTTCCGTTTACCGTTGATTTACGCCCAGATACAGTTCCGTAACATGTCACTAAATGGAAGCAAGCGGGATCTGTTAACTTAGCTGTTTGATTCTCTGACATGAATTGCGCGTCTGAATTTCTTACGACCTTAACCAAAATGTGCGCTAAAGCTTTTAAAAGGATCTATCTTAACAGTTAACTTAAATCAAGATACTCTTAGTATGTATAATTTAATCCCTAATAATCTTATTTCTACAAACTGTAAGAGGCTGTTTAAACAAAAAATTATTTTAAAGAATTTTTTACAATTTCTGCTTTCGCAGTATGCCTCCTTGCATAAATTACAGTAGCTGAGTGATGCAAAAAACTAATTCTACTTTTTATTTTTATTAAACAGAAGGTCTTTACATTTGTAAGAAAGAGGATTGGACCTATAATTGAACCTTGGGGAAGTCTATTATTTCTTCCCTATCAAAAAATATCTTGTATGTCTACATTTAATGATTTGTGGAGAAGAAGGAAACCTGAAACTTCCTGGCAGATTAAAACTGTGAGGCAGACCGAGACTCGAACTCGGGGCCTTTGTCTTTCGCGGGCAACTGCTTTAGCATCTGAGTTACCCAAGCACGACACACCACCCGTCCTCCTGGTAGTTGGTCCTCAGATGGTAGAGCACTTGCCCGCGAAAGGCAAATGTCCCTAGTTCGAGTCTCGGTGCGGCGCACAGTTTTAATCTGCCAGGAAGTTTCATATCAGCGCACACTCCACTGCAGAGTGAAAATCTCACTCTCGAAGGAAACGTGATTTACACATTTTTGTGGCACAAGGATTTGTGTGAAGAGGCTATTAATAGATCAGGAGTTTACGTTGATGAATCTACTGACATTCCCTTCACACGATTTTTTTTTAACGAAATCCAACTCGCGTTTATGGAGAAAAACGATGACAAATGCAAACGAAAGGAGTCATGGTGAGGACGTGTTGTAAGAAAGGGCACTAATTATTTTCCTCATAGACTTCAAAATTTCGCCTTAATGTAGCACTAAATATGAATTCCATAATCGGTCACCACCACGCACAACGTGTAGTATGCCTCACATTAAAACATAATTTGATTACCTGAAAGCAGTGAACAGGGTACCAGATCCACGGAAGTTGTTAAATCGAATCCAGGAGCCAGCCTGCCACGCTGCGTTGCACTCTCGCTGTGTGGCGTTACGTCGGAGACTCTTTTTAACTGCCGCCGGCTGTCCCGTTATTAGCGGACACCAGACCGGAGACTCCCCTACAGCGGCGCTAAAGTCTATAAACTGTCTTTATCGCCCAGTTAATGCTTCGTTAATGGGTCGTAAGAGCCGCAGTAACACCATCTCTCCTCCTTTAATAGAAATTCTTTAATTTAGAAAGGAGAAATATATCCGAGGCACTTTCCTTTTTGTTCCAAATATTGGTCTGACTCGCTGGGAACTCTGTACACTGGAAATAACAAACTATTAATCCCATACAAATTCCACTTCTTAATACAGCAAATGTTCTTGCATCACTTTTATTCCGTTCCCTTTCCAAAGGTGCTACCTATTATTTTTCTCTAGTGCATTTCTATTCGTTTGATTCCTCATGTGTCTTAAGATACTTTATCAGTTTCATCCGCTATAAATGCTCCAGACTCGGCAGTTACCCTCTTTCTTCTAACTCAACCATTGTTTTGCTATTCCACCATAGCTTAGTTTGATGCTTTTCTCTGTTTCTGTCGCTTGCCAGTTATCTTCCTCACGTCTACACAACTGGTCAAACATGCATCATCTATATATAGAGAGTGAACCAGAACCCCATCGGCAAAATTACCGAGAAGCTATGGCATATGCTTTCATATTCTGATATAAGGTATCAGTATTCTCCAATAGCTCGATACAGAGTAAAAATACGCTTATGATTTATTCCATCTGCTACTGAGAAAATGCCTCAACAACACTCCAAATAGCCAGTATCACCAAACCACCAAAATGTACAACCCAAAACACAGACTACTGGCACACGTACACTTTCATCACAGCATATTCACTGTGTTGTGTCAGTGATTCGGTGTACAGTACAGTACATAAAAAATACAGAGCGATTCAAAATGCCGACTACCAAGATCACCGCATTCTGTCCAGCGACACATCATCGATTTTATTATACGCTCAAGAAAGGTGTAGTACTTCGGGAGCGACAATTTTAGTAACCACGTCCGTAATCTCGTAAATTAGGTTCTTCACAATCTCTCAGAAGAAGAAGCCCGTTAGTGAAATGTCTGCTGACCGAACCAGCCATGGAGAAAGATACTCGCTACCAACTCATTGATGCCCAAACTGTATGTACATCAGAGTGAGATTTTCACTCTGCAGCGGAGTGTGCGCTGATATGAAACTTCCTGGCAGATTAAAACTATGTGCCGGACCGAGACTCAAACTCGGGACCTTCGCCTTTCGCGGGCAAGGGCTCTACCGTCTGAGCTACCCAAGCACGACTGACGACCCGTCCTCGCAGCTTCAATACTGCCAGTACCTCGTCTCCCACCTTCCAAACTTTACAGAAGCTCTCCTGTGAACCTTGCAGAACTAGCACTCCTGAAAGAAAGGATACTGCGGAGACACGGCTTAGCCACAGCCTGGGGGATGTTTCCAGAATGAGATTTTCACTCTGCAGAGGAGTGTGCGCTGATATGAAACTTCCTGGCAGATTAAAACTGTGTGCTGGTAGAGCACTTGTCCGCGAAAGGCAAAGGTCCCGTGTTCGAGTCTCGGTCCGGCACATAGTTTTAATCTGCCAGGAAGTTTCTGTATGTACACCAGTCCAGCTCCTAACATCGAGTAAAACGCTCACCGATGCCCCTCGTGCTGGAACCAAATAAACGAACGAATTATCAGAAGAACATCTAGGAATTGTTGGGGGATATGTTGAGGGAAGGTACTATGCACGACGTAATCCAGTTTATCGGTAAATACTTAAAAGTTCAATCACATAATCTTTGAAAATACCACCCTTCATAATCACGCTGAACTTGTGCTGATAGGATCAACACACCAGTGGGTGTGGACTAATCATACTGTTCAACACTCTTACTCTTGTAAACAAGGCTCGTTTGTAAAGAACGCCAATCCAAGGAAATTGAGGTTTTCCGCACATTTCCGAAAAAACGTTTGTCGCGGTGCCCGACTGCAGACTGTTACCGAAAGTAGATCTGTGATTGGCTCGAAGACTTCTTGAGTAATAGAACCCAATACATTGTCCTGGTTGCCAAGTGTTCATCAGAGACGAAGATACCGTCAGGAATGCCCCAGGTAACTATAATAGGACCTCTTCTTCTCTGTGCATACATAACGGATTTCATGGACAGGGTGAACAGCAATTGCGTCAGAAGATGCCGTCGCAACGAGAAGCGCCTTTGTTTTAATGATGTTCACCCCAGACACTGTACCATCTCCGTGACACTCCCCTATTTCTCGATAATACATAATGTGCTGCTCTACTTTGAACTTCTCGATGAACTCTGTTAACCCTATCTGGTAAGGATCCCACACCGCGCAGCAGTACTCACAAAGGACGGTCAAGCGTACTGCAGCCGTGCTCTTTAGTGCATTTGTTGCATCTTCAACTGTTCTGTCAATAAAATACATTTTCTTTGTGTTCTTCCCAATTTAAGTTGTCGTAATTGTAATTCCTGAGTATATAGTTGAAATTACGGCCTTTAGATTTGACTGATTTATCCTATAACCGAAGCACTCATGTGGATGCCCTCACATTTTTAATTATTTAGGGTCAATTTCCAACTTTCACGCCACAAAGATATCTTTTCTAAATCGTTTTGCAAATTGTTTCGATCTTCTGGTGTCTTCACTAGACGATAAACGACAGCGTCATCTGCAAACAACCTACGACTGCTGCTCAGATTGTCTCCAGGATTGTGTATATAGATACGGAATAGCAGAGGGTCTATAACACTACCTTGCGGAACACCAGAAATCACTTCTGTTTTACTCGATGACTTTCCATCAGTTTCTACGAACTGTGAACTCTTTAACGGCAAATCACGTATCCAGTGGCATAACCGAGACGATATTCCATAAGCACACAATCTGAGTACAGGCCGCCTGCGAGGTCCAGTGTCAAAAGCCTTCGAGTAGGCTCATGAACTAATTACTCGAAATACTTTTTAGAGGATGCGTTTAGCAACAATTTCAGATGATGTTTAATGTGGTCCCACTCGACCACAGGAAACGGATCAGTCACAATGCGAGCAGTAACTTGGCTGGCCACCGGTGCGGACCGATCGCGAGCTTGGGGGTCGTGTTGGACGTCCATTGGATTCCCACAGCCACCCGACAACAGTGGTACCTGTCCACCACAGCGCCAAGCTGTGTTACCGAAGCCAACACATCCTGGAGCTGAGAGTGAAGTGTGGCCATCTCAGATCGCATCTGCAGTCAGCAATCACAATCCCCATCCATAATGAAGACCGTGCAAAACTACACTATACAGACAAAGGACTATCGACTCGTGCTAGGAAATTCTATTGTAGATGTGTAACAAAACTAACTAACTAAGTAACTAACAGATGAAAAAGCAAGAAGTGTCTCTAATAGATCAGATTACTACGCAGAGATTCAAAAACTGAACTACCAAAGCACTTAGTGGGCCTAATTAATTCGCTTCTGATTAGGAACTTGTAATAAGTCACAAAATCGGTTTACTTCTGATGCAAACAAAAAGGTGAGAATTGTGTCTATTAAATATTAAATTATCACGCAGAAATTCAATTCGAAAGCACACAGATTAAACAATGTCACTCGATCCTGGTTGGGAACACGTAAAATGACCGGAATCGGTTACTTCCCTGTTGCCGCTTGTGTCTCAGCTATTCCACCGACTCGAAGCCCGTATAACACGTGAGGGATGTGTTGGGGAGACGTACTGCACTTGCACCTGCACCAGCGATCATCCAGCTGTTGTAAATCCTGCTAGTGATGGAATGGAACGCACTACCATAAAAATCATTATCACCCCTGTGGCCAACGTGAGAGCACGTTGCAGAGCATACATTGACCACACACTGTAATAAAAAATGTTCGCCGGCCGCTGTGGCCGAGCGATTCTAGGCGCTTCAGTCCGGAACCGTGCTGCTGCTACGGATTCAGGTTCTAATCCTACCTCGGGCATGGATGTGTGTGATGTCCTTAGGTTAGTTAGGTTTAAGTAGTTCTAAGTCTAGAGGACTGATAACCTCAGATGTTAAGTCGCATAGTGCTTGGAGCCATTTGAACCATTTTTTTCTTATGTTCAAGGGACCATCATTAATCACAGTGATATCAGTGTAATTTTTGTCTTTGAATACAATATCATTTCTGTTCGTCTAACTGCTACTTCTTTGAGTAATCTTCTATTGTGCACTGTATTGTAGCACCTAAGTTTCGTTGAACAGTGTTAGCTGGCAGTGACACATGACGCGGAAATTGTCTCGTCCTTAAGTTTTGCACACCAGTGTAGATGCGCAAGTAAATCGCTGCCGGAACCAATTTGCAAACGCCACTCGTGATAAGTACTCTGGCTGCAGTGCCTGCACCTTCAATGGACGATATGGGTGTTGTTCAAGTAAGAGTCTCAAAATAGTTATTTGGTTTGTGTTTAGAGCTTGTGCAGTGCACCGATTAATGGTGGCACACTTGTCACACACCACGTGTAACACATTCGCTTTCAGTTCGGGTGTTGCGGCATCTCTCACAAGCCAGTATATGTTGCATTCTAACACGGAAGGGTCTAGTTGCTAGTAGGCGCGTATGTGCAGATGCAAAAGTACTGTGTTATGATTCCCATCGCTGAGGGAGCAGTTCAGCATAGCATCTTTGTGCCGTTCTCCCATGCTTTCGGTGAACCCATACACGAAGTTGGTCGACCAAGTCTCCATCAGTTGCCTTTTCCATACTGCTGTGTATTACTACACTCATGTTCAGAAGGAAAAAATAGAACACCTGGAATGACTAGAGATAGGACGTTCAAATTCACAGGACATGTGCATTAGTATGTTCTGCAGAAATGACCACCTTGGTTCAGCATATGTCATGTTGCCTAGTAGGCACCAGGGTCCACCATGGACCCTGATGATTTATTCCATGCGTGACACCATCGACACGTATAAGGCGCGAAAGGCGCCCTGTGTTACAGCCACCAACGCTGCACTCATCTGGTTCCAAAGTCCATCTGTGGTGGTTGGGATTGGGTCGGCGCTGCACCTGACGTTTCACCATATCCCACACATTTTTGTTTGGCGACGAATCTGGTGATCTGGCAGGCCAGGCAAAAAAGGCTGACATCTTGTGACACCAAGAAGGCACGTCTTGATGCAGCAAAACGTGGTCGTGCGTTATCTTGCTGCATTGTCTTGTGCTGTGTAGAGTAGAGGTATAGCTACAGTTACAGGAAGTCATTCACGTAGGTCACGCTGGTCACAATCCCCTGGACACGCACCAACTGCAATTTGTGGTCGTACTCAGTTGCACCATCACAAGACCTCGAGTTGGCGTTGTATGTCTTCTGCAAAAGAATTCATTGTGATGCCGCTCCCCCTGTCTGTGGCGATCCAAAATGCGGCCATCATTTCAAACTAATGCAACCCGGATTCGTCCGAAAACAGTATCTCATGCCATTCCTGTCTCCAGTGGCATCGTTCCATACACCATTGCCGTCTAGAGTGTTCTTGCACACTCGTCAAACGTAGGCGGAGAAGTGGACGACGTACACATAACCCATATCGTCGTAAACGTCGACAGACTGTCAGCACTGATAGTGTACGATGTGTAACACGGTTCTACTGTTGCGCTAGAGACGAGGAGAACGCACATCTATCGTGCAATGTCATTCGGATGAGGTGTCGATCTCCTCGGGGGGTGGTCTGGGTGGTGCGACCTGACCCATCTCATCAACGGCCTTCCATGTACCGGTCTGCACAGATCCGTTGCACTGCCGAAACATTTCGTCTCACACGAACAGCGATTTGCCGGGTGGATGAATCACACTCTCTCATGCCAATAATGTGCCCACTTCCAAGCATAGAACCATCGAGGTACGGTTCGCGCATACATCTGCGAGGCATCCTGCACGTCTGCTCAAGCCACACTGGTCCATTTACCTACAGTTTACAGCGACAACGAGAGCCGCAGGCACATTTTACCGGTAGGCGCTGCGATATCAATGTTAAGGCCGCAATACTAAACGTCTTTTTCCAAAGCTGTTTCACGAAGGAAACTGCACTGTAGTTCCTTCTCTAGATTATCGAACAGATGACAAAATGGTAGATATCGAAAGAGATGACAGAGGGATAGAAAAACAATTAAAATCGCTCAGAAGAGGAAAGGCCGCTGAACCTGAGGGGATACCAGTTCGATTTTACACAGAGTACGCGAAGGAACTTGCCCCCCTTCTTGCAGCGGTGTGCCGTAGGTCTCTAGAGCAGCTTAGCGTTACAAAAGATTGGAAAAGGGCACAGGTCATCGCCGTTTTCAAGAAGGGACGTCGAACAGATGTGCACAACTATAGACCTGTATCTCTAACGTCTATCACTTGCCGAATTTTGGAACATGTATTATGTTCCAGTATAATGACTTTCCTGGAGACTAGAAATCTACTCTGTAGGAATCAGCATGGGTTTCGAAAAAGACGATCGTGTGAAACCCAGCTGGCGGTATTCGTCCACGAGACTCAGAGGGCCATAGACACGGGTTCCCAGGTAGATGCCTTGTTTCTTGACTTCCCCAAGGCGTTTGATACAGTTCTCCACAGTCGTTTAATGAACACAGTAAGAGCATATGGACTATGAGACCAATTGTGTGATTGAATTGAAGAGTTCCTAGATAACAGAACGCAGCATGTCATTCTCAATGGAGAGAAGTCTTCCGAAGTAAGAGTGATTTCACGTGTGCCGCAGGGGAGTGTCGTAGGACCGTTGCTAGTCACAATATATATAAATGACCTTGTGGATAACATCGGAAGTTCACTGAGGCTTTTTGCGACTGATGCTGTAGTCTATCGAGAGGTTGTAAAAATGGAAAATTGTACTGTAATGCAGGGGGATCTGCAACGAATTGACGCATGGCGCAGGGAATGGCAATTGAATCTCAATGTAGTCAAGTGTAATGTGCTGCGAATACATAGAAAGAAAGATCCTTTATCATTTAGCTACAATAAAGCAGGTCAGCAAACGGAAGCAGTTAATTCCATAAATTATCTGGGAGTAGGCTTTAGTTATGATTTAAAATGGAATGACCATATAAAATTAATCGTCGGTAAAGCAGATGTCAGACTGAGATTCATTGGAAGAATCCTAAGGAAATGCAGCCCGAAAAGAAAGGAAGTAGCTTACAGTACACTTGTTCTCCCACTGCTTGAATGCTGCTCGCCAGTGTGGGATCCGTACCAGATAGGGTTGATAGAAGAGACAGAGAAGATCCAATGGAGAGCAGCGCGCTTCGTTACAGGATCATTTAGTAATCGAGAAAGCGTTACGGAGATGATAGATAAACTCCAGTGGAAGACTCTGCAAGAGAGACGCTCAGTATCTTGGTACGGGCTTTTGTTGAAGTTTCGAGAACATACCTTCACCGACGAATCAAGCAGTATATTGTTCCCTCCTACGTATATCTCGCGAAGAGACCATGGGGATAAAATAAGAGAGATTAGAACCCACGCAGAGGCATACCGGCAATCTTTCTTTCCACGAACAATATGAGACTGGAATAGAAGGGAGAACCGATAGAGGTACTCAAGGTACCCTCCGTCACACACCGTCAGGTGGCTTCCGGACTAAGCATGTAGATGTAGATGTAGACCTTGAACCCTGGCTCCGACATGGTGCAAATGCTAGTAATTTTTTCAGAACATACTGATATACCTGTCCTGTGAATATGAATGTCCTTTCTCTAGTCGTTCAAAGTGCTCTGTTTCTTACTGAACACGAGTGAATTAACGTAGAGTTAAAACTGCTTGAAAAAGCGATGCAAGACCGAACCGAGCAGTATTAAGTACGAACAATAAAGTAGGCGCTGCTGTTGTCAACAGTAGCTAAGCACCATGAATGAGTGGAACAAGTATGTTTCCAAACATCCAAACACCACACACACCGCACACACCGCACACCTTCGACCACTGCCCTACTGTGCATGCAAATTTCAGTGCAGTACAGACAAAGAGGTACATATAGGTAATAAAATGAAACGAAACTGAGTATTACCGTGAAAGGACCAGCGGAGACGATAGGTTCCTCGTACCAAGATACTGTGGAAATATCACGGACCAACCTCCGAAATTTGCTAGCGTTAATCCTGTATGATTATACATAGACCAGTCCCAGCTATTCTTTCGATGCACAATCCCACCAGTAAGTTATCAGCAACATGTAATATGTTAGTGTTGAAAGTCCGTGATGCACAGACGGTGATCAGACACTAGGAGGGGGAGGGTGGCAAGCCAATAACCCCGGCCGCCTGTTACCCCCAGAAAAAGGTCTCCGGCAGTCATTTGATAGCAGGCTGAGTGATTCTGAGGCCGTCCGTTATATTACACTGCTTAAAAGAATCAGACGAACACGTGTAACAGCGTCCCGTATGTTAAATCTGTTTTGATACAGGTGGTACCTGTGGTCTTATTGCAAAGCGTGAGACCTTCGTTTTCAACGTATGTAACGACTAAAGTCATTCACTATGTATCGGCTGTTTTACGCGCTACAGCATCAATGACCGCTCAAAAGAAAGTGAGTTCCGGTTCACAGTGTTCTCTAGCTATGTACACGAAAGCTGTTTGTCATTTGTGGACACTGTGTTCAACCAAGCACGTGCATCACGACATCTTAATGCAGTGAGAGTCATAAAGGCTATCCGTTTGATCCAAGAAGGCTCGACTTTCCATCGTGTTGCTGCAGATGTGAAGGACGCGGTGAATTGGATAAGGTTGCAGATAAACTACGTGAAGACGATTTTATAGCCATCTCTGCAATAGGACGTCGTACGGCTATCGCCGGTGCACTGCACGACGATCTCAAAAGGGCCACTCTGAGGAGCAGGTTACGAGAAACGACCTTACTACCACGATCCCCTGTTCGAGTACTCCGCTTTAGCCGGCCGGCGTGGCCGAGCGGTTCTAGGCTATACAGTCTGGAACCGCGCGACTGCTACGGTCGCAGGTTCGAATCCTGCCTCGGGCATGGGTGTTTGTGATGTCGTTAGGTTAGTTAGGTTTAAGTAGTTCTAAGTTCTAGGGGACTGATGACCTCAGATATTGAGTCCCATAGTGCTCAGAGCCATTTGAACGATTTGAACTCCGCTTGCTACATCACAATCTAGCAGCTCGCCTCAGTTCTGCCTTTCTGATGTCAACTGCTAACTTCGTCATTGGCAAAACGTTTTCCTCAGAAACCAGTCTAGATTTCCTCTGACGCAAGGTGACGGCCATGTTCGTGTTTGTGGAGACGCTGCGGTGAACGGTGCCTACGAAATGTTGTCCAGGAAATCGACAGATTCGGCCAAGATTCTGTGGTAAGGCTTCAGTGTTGACTGCCGTGTGGATCTTGTTGTTGTCCACAGTCGCCTTACTGCCAGGCAGTACATCGAACAGATCCTGAAGGATCATGTGGTGTCTGCTGCGTTGCTGGTGGTTCTGAATTCCTGCTCATGGAAGATAATGCCAGAGCCCATGCCTGGGACGTCTCTCAAAGCATAGACTGTAAACTAATGGGATGGACAGTGGTGAGTCGCGACCTAATTAGCATCCAGCATGTGTAGGACATGCTTGACAGACATGTTCGTAGCCGTCCTGTCCCACCAAACACTCTTAAAAAACCCTCAAGGGCTCTCATTGAAGAATGAGACAAACGGAGCACTCCACATTGGTGTCAGGTGTTGGTACATGCTCAGGAATGGTATGCACATTGTTTAAACTTTCATAGTCCAATAAAAAACACCCAAGATGACGGGATGAAAGATTCTTTCCCAATTTGTTTTCAGCATATGTTGGGCTTTTCAGTTCTTGTAATGCAAATTAATGAGGATGACATGATCTTTCGTTGTGTATTGTGAATGGTCAAGGTATAATTTGGTAACATACCTAGTCCTCAATTATTTAAAAATTCGTAGATCTCTAGTTAAGCTGGCTAGGTCGCATAAAAAATCATACAAGGGAGAATGACTTTTTCATCACAAAGTATGCATGAAGTGTTTCGGAATTACACTACTGGCCATTAAAATTGCTACACCACGATGATGACGTGCTACAGAGGCGAAATTTAACCGACAGGCTGAAGATGCTGTGATATGTAAATGATTAGCTTTTCAGAGCATTCACACCAGGTTGGCGCCGGTGGCGACACCTACAACGTGCTGACATAAGAAAAGTTTCCAACCGATTTCTCATACACAAACAGCAGTTGACCGGCGTTGCCTCGTGAAACGTTGTTGTGATGCCTCGTGTAAGGAGGAGAAATGCGTACCATCACGTTTCCGACTTTGATAAAGGTCGGATTGTAGCCTACCGCGATCGCGGTTTATCGTATCGCGACATTGCTGCTCGCGTTGGTCGAGATCCAATAACTGTTAGCAGATATGGAATCGGTGGGTTCAGGAGGGTAATACGGAACGCCGTGCTGGATCCCAACGGCCTCGTATCACTAGCAGTCGAGATGACAGGCATCTTATCCGCATGGCTGTAACGGATCGTGAAGCCACGTCTCGATCCCTGAGTCAGCAGATGGGGACGTTTGCAAGACAACATCCATCTGCACGAACAGTTCGACGACGTTTGCAGCAGCATGGACTATCAGCTCGGAGACCATGGCTGCGGTTACCCTTGACGCTGCATCACAGACAGGAGAGCCTGCGATGGTGTACTCAACGACGAATCTGGGTGCACGAATGGCAAAACCTCATTTTTTTCGGATGAATCCTGATTCTGTTTACAGCATCATGATGGTCGCATCCGTGTTTGGCGGCATCGCGGTGAACGCACATTGGAAGCGTGTATTCGTCATCGCCATACCGGCGTGTCACCCGGCGTGATGGTATGGGGTGCCCTTGGTTACACGTCTCGGTCACCTCTTGTTCGCATTGACGGCGCTTTGAGCAGTGGACGTTACATCTCAGATGTGTTACGACCCGTGGCTCTACCCTTCATTCCATCCCTGCGAAACCCTACATTTCAGCAGGATAATGCACGACCACATGTTGCAGGTCCTCTACGGGCCTTTCTGGACACAGAAAATGTTCGACTGCAGCCCTGGGCAGCACGTTCTCCAGATCTCTCACCAATTGAAATCGTCTGGTCAATAGTGGCCTAGCAACTGGCTTGTCACAAAACGCCAGTCACTACTCTTGATGAACTGTGGTATCGAGTTGAAGCTGCATGGGCAGCTGTACCTGTACACGCCATCCAAGCTCTGTTTGACTCAATGCCCGAGCGTGTCAAGGCCGTTATTACGGCCAGAGATGGTTGTTCTGGGTACTGATTTCTCAGAATCTATGCAACCAAATTGCGTGAAAATGTATTCACATGTCAGTTCTAGTATATTTGTCCAATGAATACCCGTTTATTATCTACATTTCTTCTTGGTGTAGCAATTTTAATGGCCAGCAGTGTATTTCCATCTTCAGAAGTCCAAGTGGAAATACAAACCGAGGACAAGAGCGTTATCGATTGTGTACCGAACATGAGATGACAAGTAGGCTTTACTAGAATATTCGGAAGCCTCCTACGTGACTTTATGTAATGTCACAGCTTTATTCCTCAATTGTTACTCAGTGGAGTATGGCAGACGCACAAAGTCATGTTCCTATAATTCTTTTTAACATTGTATAATCTTTATCAGATTTTCTTGTCGTTGACTCGTTGTAATCCGTCGGATCTTCAGCCGTCTCCTGTAACGCTATATTTCAAAGGTTTCTAATATTTTTTTTTTTTTATTTCCTCCTCGCATCCATGTTTCGCACTAAACAGAGTGATGCTGCAGACATAGCTTTTCATTAATCTTTTTCTGTTTTTAAGGTTATATTTTGGGGTGCTTGCAGAGTTGCTCTTCATAGGGAGCCTCTTTTGCCTTGTGTGTTGCCTGCTACACTGTTGTTGCTTCTTATAGACTATATCCTTTATCTGTTGTAGATTGATAGCTATTAAAATAGCAACACCAGGGAGGATAGATATTAAGCAACGAAATTTTACTCATTGTGCTTATAAAGTATAGTACAAAGTATATATGATTAAATTTGTAGGTCATTTCTGGATGTAAATTGTGAAAATTTTAGTACAAAGAACAGCCATCTCAGGCAGATGGGCATAGATTCGAACTGCAGCTTCACCCATACGTCAGAGTTCATCAATCACTGTGGCTGGTAAGCAATGGGTTGCCAATCTCTGAGCAACCAGTGAGCAGATGTTTTCTGTTGGTGGGAGACCTATAGAACGTGCTGGCTAGGGAAGCAGTGGAATACCCTCTGTATTGAGGTGGATCAGGACGGCACGAGATCCTGGTGTCTTGCAGTATCTAGTTGACAGGTAACCTCGCAGTGACCTAGAAGATAGCGTACAGCCATTGGCATTAACACATCATCATGAACATAACATTCGCTGTCCAAACCACTGGCGGTGCAAACCAGAGACGATCGTGCTGTGTACTCAGTGTTGTTCCATACCATTACGTATGAGAAAGTATGGATCATGAACGAAGTCCACAAGGGTATCTTCTCCTCACAGCCGCCATACATGGGTACTGTACGCGGGAACCGACAACTGTGGTGCCACAGCTGTGTCCAGTGTAGTCGCTGGACACGCCGCTTGAAGGGACGCCGCAACAATAGTTGCCGTGCTGTGAGTCCGTGGTGCTCCAGACGCCGTCTCACTGTCCGTGTGGGCACTTGTCTTGCTGGAAACTTGCCCATTTTTTGACTCAAGGTGCGTGATGTGGCTGTACTACACTGTGCGGCTGAGCGAGTGATTTGTCTGTCCTCTCGGGCGCTACTCGTGTGGAGCTGTTGCGATCCTGCATGACGTTATGGCCCACCAGAACACAACCATTCGTTAGTCACATGACAGTAGTGGTATAGCAACCAACAAGAGCAGTAATATCATGGAATGATAAACCGCTGCCTCGATACGCCACAATACTACCGCCGTTGAATTGCAACATTTTCTGATAGGTGTTTGTCGTTTTTATACGGGTCAGAACACTGTTGCAGAAACAACGAAAAAAAACATGACAAATTTAAACGAATGCAAAATCTCCAAGATTGCCAATCTTCTACAGAAGCTCGAAATTTAGTGCGGACTTCAATACGAGATGTTCATAATAATTTCCACAACGAAACTTCGTCTCGAACCTGACAGAAAGTCCAAAGCGATTCTGGTTGTATGTGAAGTATGCGAGCGGCATGACAGAATCAATGCCTTCTCTGCACCATAGTAATGGAAATACTATCGACGACAGAGCTGCCAACGCAGAGTTACTAAACACAGCCTTCCGAAATGTCTTCACCAAAGAAGAAGTAAATATTCCAGAGTTCGAATCAAGAACAACTGCCAACATGGGTAACGTAGAAGTAGATATCCTCTGAGTAGTGAAGCAGCTTAAATCCCTTAACAAAAGCAAGTCTTAAGGTCCACACTGTATGTCAATTAGGTTCCTTCCAGAGTATGCTGATGCAGTAGCTCCATACTTAACAATCATGCACAACCACTCGCTCGACGAAACAGCGTACCCAAAGACTGTCACTCAAATCACACGAATATTGAAGAAAGGCAGTAGGATAATCCACTAAATTACAGGTCCATATCATTAACGTCGATATGCAGCAGGATTTTGGAACATATATTGTGTTCTAATATTATGAATTACCTCGAAGAGAACGGGCTGTTGACACACAGTGAACACGGATTTAGAAAACATTGTTCTTGTGAAACACAGCTAGCTCTTTACACACACGAAGTGTTGAGTGCCTTTGACAAGAGATTCCAAATTGATTCCGTGTTTCTAGATTTTCAGAAGGCTTTTGACACTGTGCGTCGCAAGCGGCTTGTAGTGAAATTGCGTGCTTATGGAATATCATCTCAGTTATGTGACTGGATTCGTGATTTCCTGTCAAACAGGTCACACTTCGTAGTAACTGACGGAAAGTCACTGAGTAAAACAGAAGTGACTTCTGGCGTTCCTCAAGGTAGTGTTATAGGCCCTATGCTGTTCCGAATCTATATAAACGATTTAGGAGACAATCTGAGGAGCCATCTTAGGTTGTTTGCAGATGATGCTGTCGTTTATCGACTAGTAAAGTCGTTAGCTGATCAAAACAAATTGCAAAAGATTCAGAAAAAATATCTGTATGGTGCAAAAATTGGCAGTTGACCCTAAATAACGAAAAGTGTGAGATCATCCATATGAGTGCTAAAAGGAATCCCTTAAACTTGGTTACACGATAGGTCAGTCAAATCTGAAGGCCGAAATTCAACTAAATACGTAGGAATTACAATTACGAAAAACTTAAATTGGAAGGAACACACAGAAAATGTTGTGGGGGCGGTTAACCGAAGTCTGCGTTTTATTGGCAAGACACTAACAAAATGCAATAGACCTAATAATGAGACTGCCTATACTACGCTTGCCCGTCCTCTTTTAGAATACAGCTGCGCGGTGTGGGTTCCTTACGAGATAGGATTCTCGGAATACATAAAAAAAGTTCAAAGGAAGGCAGCACATTTTGTATTATCACGAAATAGGGAAGAGAGTGTCACTGAAATGATACAGGATTTGGGGTGGACACCATTAAAACAAAGGCGTTTTTCGTTGCGGAGAAATTTTCTCACGAAATTTCAGTCACCGACATTCTCCTCTGAATGCGAAAATATTTTTTTGACGCCGACCTACGTAGGGAGTAACGGTCGTCATAATAAAATAAGGGAAATCAAAGATCGCTCGCAAAGATATAGATGTTCGTTTTTTCCGCACGCTGTACGAGATTGGATTAATAGAGAACTGTTGTGAAGGTGGTTCGGTGAATCCTCTGCCAGGTACTTAGATGTGATTTTGAGAGTATCCATGTAGATTTGTATGTAGATGTAGATCAACACAAACCGCCTCACAAACAACAAACATTCAAATAAGATTTCTGTGTGAAAAAAGCTCCGTATATGCAGAATGTACATCAATTTGGACCTGCCTGTGTGTCGTTGCGTTGCAATGTTATCCGAGCTGGTAGTAAACTGCGTGACATTTTGAAGTTCGTCGCATGCAGCCATCATGATGTTGCAGTTTATTGGCCAAGAGCTGTACTCCCTAGTCAGCAAGTGTTATCAGCCTCTTCTAATTTCTTGTCCAAGTGGAATATTTAGATATCCAACGAATCCACGTGCTGCTCAAGCTATTAACTTAGTATTTTCTGTGTAAAATCGTATTACTGCTGTCCATTCTCAGCATCTGTTGCCACTCCATCTGCAAAATGAGTCATTAATGTTCATTTTTACATCAGTGAAGCGGGGTAACAATTTATTTAAAGGTTTCATTACGTTAGATAGCAAAGTAGAAATAAATGTTGAGAGTCATAAGATTTTAAAACTTTGGTGGAATCGTACAGTATGTGCGCCACATTGTTCTGTTCACTCAACAACTTTGTCTCCAAAAACCCAAGTGTAAAAAAGCCCAAATAGTTTTAAAGTTGGCAAGGTGCGAATAGGACTCCCGCATTAAGGCTTCCGTACAAAGCTAATTATGTGTACAGACATTTTATCGGTTCCGGGAATCGAGAATTTCGATCATTTGTTCCTTTTATCGATATTCATACAGGCATTGTATCGGCCACAGGGATTCAAAGTCTTTCGAAAATATTTTCGTGTGATATAATTACAATTTAAGAATTTTCTGATTTTATTTTCCTTTACTTGTTCTTTGAAACCTTATTTCTTGCAAGATTTCATGACTTCACTTCAACGGGAAGCGCCCTATAGGTTTTAATGAGTGACTTTTCGAGGTCAAATTTTACCTTCGCGAGCGTCCATTATGCGATGCACCTGCGCGCAATATTCGAAGAGGGAGCGAAACTCCACAGAGGTCGTTCGTTCATGTAGCGGCAGTCTTTGCGCATACGTCTTTGCGCCAATTTTTAGTATGAAGTCAGAGATGTGAATTAGCAATCTACAGTGCAAAACGCTCACCTGAAGATAGCTGAATGGTTGTCAGCCGAAATATCGAGGCAAGAAGTCGACGTAATCCGGCTGCAATCCCGAAATGTGACTGAATATATCATATGATGCTAACAGAATTGGAAGTAAGACACCAAAAGTAGTAGACTCTTGCTACTACTAGTGGGGTAGAATAACTGATGACGGCAGGAGTAAAGAGGATATAAACTCAGACTTTCAACGCAAAAATACCCTGGAAGAGAAAAATATGTCAGTATCAGATACGAATTTGAGTGTTACAGATTCTTTTCTCAAAATATTTGCGTGATGTTTTGCCTGGCATAGATATAGAACACAGAGGTTAGCCAGTACAAACAAGAAGTAAACAGAGGTTTTTGAAACAAGAATGTAGAAGATTAGACGGGGAGGTACAGTAAGTAATGAAAACGTACTGAATCGAAAGAAAAGAGCATTATTGCACAACTTGACTAAATGAAGGGATGCTCTGATAGAATACAACCTGAGGTATGAACTTGGGTGGGAAGTGTGGAAGACAATGAGTGTAGAAGAAGACCATGGCTTGGTTACAGTCAGCAAGTTCAAGCGGATGTAGTTCCCAGTAGTTAAGCGGAGGTGAGGAAGCTTTCACGGGATAATCTAGCATGCAGAGCTGCATCATATTAGCTTCTGCCTGAAGGTCACAATAACAAAAACGACAACAACGTGTTTGCATTATACTCATTTCAAGACAACGAGCTGGTTGTTGTTGAATATTGTACATAACACTTTTATCAGTGCAGTATTTAAACCCAATTTCCGTTTGTTTTTTTACAGGTAAGCCGTCTGATATCAAGTTACATGAAGGCACACTAAAGCAGTCTACCTATTCACCAATGACGGGTATGAAGAGTTTCTAAAAAATGTTTTACATTCTTAGCAATAGTTACTTAAAGTACATTTATTTTTTATTTGCGTATTGATTTGAAATTACGCTGGTTACGTAATTTCCTCCCTTTTTTCCTCGCCCATGCATTTTACAGATTTATAACGTCTTATACTATAATGGATGAAATGAGAAAATATAAAAATGCAGTAAATGAGGCAGGCAAAAAGGAATACAAACGTCTCAAAAATGATATCGACAGGAAGAGCAAAATGGCTAAGCAGGGATGGCTAGAGGACAAATGTAAGGATGTAGAGACTTGTCTCACTAGGGGTAAGATAGATACTGCCTACAGGAAAATTAGAGAGACCTTTGGAGAGAAGAGAACCACTTGTATGAATATCAAGAGCTCAGATGGCAACCCAGTTCTAAGCAAAGAAGGGAAGGCAGAAAGGTGGAAGGAGTATATAGAGGGTTTATACAAGGGCGATGTAATTGAGGACAATATTATGCAAATGGCAGATGATGTAGATGAAGACGACATGGGAGATAAGATACTGCGTGAAGAGTTTGACAGAGCACTGAAAGACCTGAGTCGAAACAAGGCCCCGGGAGTAGACAACATTCCATTAGAACTACTGATGGCCTCGGGAGAGCCAGTCCTGACAAAACTCTGCCATCTGGTGAGCAAGATGTATGAAATAGGCGAAGTACCCTCAGACTTCAAGAAGAATATAATAATTCCAATCCCAAAGAAAGCAGGTGTTGACAGATGTGAAAATTACCGAAGTATCAGTTTAATAAGTCACAGATGCAAAATAATAACGCGAATTCTTTACAGACGAATGGAAAAACTGGTAGAAGCGGACCTCGGGGAAGATCAGTTTGGATTCCGTAGAAATGTTGGAACACGTGAGGCAATACTAACCTTAAGACTTATCTTAGAAGAAAGATTAAGAAAAGGCAAACCTACGTTTCTAGCATTTGTAGACTTAGAGAAAGCTTTTGACAATGTTGACTGGAATACTCTCCTTCAGATTCTAAAGGTGGCGGGGGTAAAATACAAGGAGCGAAAGTCTATTTTCAATTTGTACAGAAACCAGATGGCAGTTATAAGAGTCGAGGGGCACGAAAGGGAAGCAGTGGTTGGGAAGGGAGTGAGACAGGGTTGTAACCTCTCTCCGATGTTATTCGATCTGTATATTGAGCAAGCAGTGAAGGAAACAAAAGAAAAATTCGAAGTAGGTATTAAAATCCATGGAGAAGAAATAAAAACTTTGAGGTTCGCCGATGACATTGTAATTCTGTCAGAGACAGCAAAGGACTTGGAAGAGGTGTTGAACGGAATGGACAGTGTGTTGAAAGGAGGATATAAGATGAACATCAAAAAAGCAAAACGAGGATAATGGAATGTAGTCAAATTAAATCAGATGATGCTGAGGGAATTAGATTAGGAAATGAGACACTTAGAGTAGTAAAGGAGTTTAGCTATTTAGGGAGCAAAATAACTGATGATGGTCGAAGTAGAGAGGATATAAAATGTAGACTGGCAATGGCAAGGATAGCGTTTCTCAAGAAGAGAAATTTGTTAACATCGAGTATTGATTTAAGTGTCAGGAAGTCGTTTCTGAAAGTATTTGTATGGAGTGTAGCCATGTATGGAAGTGAAACATGGACGATAACTAGTTTGGACAAGAAGAGAATAGAAGCTTTCGAAATGTGGTGCTACAGAAGAATGCTGAAGATAAGGTGGGTAGATCACGTAACTAATGAGGAGGTATTGAATAGAATTGGGGAGAAGAGAAGTTTGTGGCACAACTTGACTAGAAGAAGGGATCGGTTGGTAGGACATGTTTTGAGCCATCAAGGGATCACAAATTTAGCATTGGAGGGCACCGTGGAGGGTAAAAATCGTAGAGGGAGACCAAGAGATGAATACACTAAGCAGATTCAGAAGGCTGTAGGTTGCAGTAGGTACTGGGAGATGAAGGAGCTTGCACAGGATAGAGTAGTATGCAGAGCTGCATCAAACCAGTCTCAGGACTGAAGACCACAACAACAACAACATACTATAATGCCACTATAGTGAAATGTACCTCTGTCACTTTTAAAACGAGGATGGCCAGACACCTCTTCAGTGCAGAGTGACACCAGGCTCGAACTCCTATGGGGAACCGCTGAAACGCCGCGAGTAATGTGGATGATAGGCAAGGGTCACTACGTTAGTAGTGTGTGGATAAGATGGGAATCTGGGTCTGACACTAGGCGTGCTACGGTAGGCCGCGTAGTTGTGTCCGGATGGCGCAGTGGGCAACGCATCTGCCTCTTAATCAGGAAACCTGTGGTTGAATCCCAGTCTGGCACAGATTTTCAACTTTCCCCGTTTATTTAAATTAATGTCGGTTCGCAGTCAGTGTCTGTAAGTCCTTTGTGTCTTTTCAAATATCTGAATTTTTAAAGGAGAGATGTTACTTTATGGTGACAGCGTATTATATTTTCCTGTCTGCTTGAGAGACATATTGTGCTGCTATTTTTCCTTGTGATTTTTCTGTTAACAACTTCCAGTCCTCATCAAAATTAAATGTTCGACTACATTAACTACATGAATAATTTATGTCTCATCATATGTTCTTTCAATTTCTTTGGCATTTCCAGAGGGCGTTGGAGTAAAAACATGTACTACCGTGGTGGATGTTGGCTTAGTGTCTGTCTTGGCTACGATAATGCGTTCACTATGCTGTCCATAGTATTTAACCGTATTCCTCTTTCCTTATTGATTATTGGATCTACCTCTGCATTATCCAAATTTGATTATGTATTTATAGCCCTGTATTGCCTGGCCAGAAGTCCTGTTCTTCCTGCAACGCAATTCCCGCTATATCTGTCTTCAACCTATCCGTTTCTCTTAAGGGATCTCTAGCATTCTACTCTATCTCTCCTACCTGTAGAAATCCAGTTTTGTTTTTCCTCATGATGACATCCTCCTTAGTAGTTTCTGCCCGGAGATCCGAATGCGGGGCTATCTTGTCACTGAAATATTTTACTCAAGAGGATGCCATCATTATTGAGGCATACGGTAATGCTGTTTGCTCTCGAGGAAATAAAACGACTATAGTTTCCTGTTGTTTTCAGTCATTCAGAGTGCCACCAGAGCAAGGCCATATTGGCTAATGTTTCAAGCACAGATCAAACATTAAAACTGTTGCATATGAAACACCAGAAGAGGCTGCTGCCCCACTAGAGGAACCATATGCGAAACCTGGTAGTCAAGGAAAGGCAGGACTCGGTTCCGATTGTGGACGGGGCCGTAACCAGTTACTACTGGTTGCCTTTTACAATTACACACAATTTGTTTTAAACCAGTAATTCCAGACACAACAATAAATAAAATTACCACACGTTATTAATGTAGGAATAAACAACTGTGTAAATAATAGTGTTTTCAGTCAGTTACAATTTAGCAAATCACCTTTAAATACAGATACAGCAGATAATGTTTTAAAAGCAAGCCATTGTGATCTGGGCAGAAGGCCTTACACGCCAGGAATGGCAATAAATTAAGAATTGTTTAAAACTCGCCGCAACTTACAAATTGCAGGTTTTGAAATATTAAACGCAAATCGCCACAAACACAGCAGAAGGCATCAGACGCCAGATTTTAAAAGCTTACTGCGTAAATAAAAATACCAAATTAGAATTTGAAGGCAAGTGACCGCAATCACGGCTGAAGGCCTTACACGCGAGGAACGGCAATAACATGAAAATTTTAGAAACCTGCTGTAAAACAGCAAATACAATAGCAAACGTTGATTAAGAAAACAAGCAGCTGATCACCAAAAGGGTGAAGTAATATGATGGTAAACTTTGTAACACAACCCTTAACATCCACTGCTAGATTTATTCCAGAAGGCGACCATAACTATTAACTAGACATATATAATCTTTAATGTAGCCATTACAAGGTATAGTAATAAATAATACAATAATAAAACACAAGGACCAGTACCTAAGTTCCTTAAAGGGTAGTGAGGCAGATTATACTCGCAGAAGGCGTGGGCTGAAGAAGCGTTACACTGAACTACTGGCCATCAGACCTCTTTTTAAACACAAGTCTTACAAGAACCGAGGGGCCACAGACGGTGCTCCAGGAATCGACCTCTGAGAAGGTCCGGCAACAAACACTTTCGCGAGCGATGAGATAGGCAGCCAAGAGTGGCATTCACTTCACAAGATGGTAACTCAGACTAGTGGCAGTCTAACGAATGACTAATGTTAATCTCGCTGAAGCTACCTGACGTCCGATAAACCAAATGTGGAGCAATACGCCAACGAGAATCACTACCACCAGAGAAGAAGAATCACCAATCGGCCTACAATCAAGAAAACTACCGAAACTACACGCCTAACCGGACTACAGTGGAAAGGCGAAAAAAAGTACACTGCCGTTACATACACTAAGCCCCAGGGCAGGTAACTGGGGCGTTAGCGGCCAGGCAGGAAAAATTACCGCTGGTTGAACTTAACAATGTATTAAAAGTTGAACAAAGTAAATAGGAATAAGAAGTCGAGGAAAGGTAATCAGATGCGCCATCCCCAAGTACTCCACTCGCTGCTCTTCGCCTTGGCGACGCTACGAGCAGCAACACTAACCCAAGTCACTGGAGAATCGCGAGATATCACAATGGTGGAGGTTTCTATACTTGAATCCAAATGCACTCATCTTAAAGCTTGCTGGATCCAGCTTACGACGAGGTCGTGCACCCTCGTGACCACAGCCCTTCCATCCGGCAGTCCATGTGTGCCATCAGCGGTCCCGGCGTGTTCTGGCACTGCGCAGACCTGGCTCCTACTGAGTCCCCAATCGAACTGGCCCACTGACACGACCAGGAAAAACCGCGACGTCGCCCCAAAGATAGGACAACAGTTACTACATATCGATAACCACCGCTGCTGCCACTAGAGGACAGGCAACGCTCGCGAAACCGAGTGGCGCCAGTCAACACGCGAAGAAGACAAACAACCGCAACCATGCCAACTAAACGATACCGTCTGGCCTGCAACAGAGGGCGGAAACCAACAAACAGCACCAACGCGAGCCGCAGCACGGCTCAAAATGTTTCTATGGCCACTCCATAACATCCCTTCGATGTGGTTATACGTGTGGCATGTCTGAAGCATCGTAGAGGCGCATAAGCCATTCCACCTTGACAAGGTCCATAGTTAAAGCAGGCAATGAAAATTAATAGTACGAAAGGCAAATGGCGGGTTGAGATTTAACTGAAGAATTCTCATGAAAGGTAGTCCACCCACGGAGGAGGTGGCTTACAAAACCCTAGTTCGATCGGCACTTGAGTATTGCTTCTCATGTCTTCGAACCTTAGCAGGTACCATTGGCAGAGGAAACAGGGAGGACCCAAAAGAGGACCGTGATCCATCATGGTTTTGGAAATGCTCATCCAAGTCCAGTAGCAGACGCCGCAAAAAAGGTGAGGCATATCGCAGCGTGGTCGCATTGGCTAGTTAGCACATTGGACTCGCATTCGGGAGGACGACGGTTCAAACCTGCGTCCGGCCATCCAGATCTAGGTTTTCCGTGATTTCCCTAAATTGCTCCAGGCGAACGCCGAGATGGTTCATTTGAAAGGACACGGCCGATTTCTTTCCCCATCCTTGACACAATCCGAGCTTCTGCTCCACCCGTAATGACCTCGATGCTGACGGGATGTCAAACCCAATCTTCTTTCCTTCTTTCTTCGCAGTGCTGTTTGCTATTAAAATTCCGAGAGCGTACGTTCCTAGAAATCAACATATTGCTTCCCCATACACGTACCCCGTGAAAAGACCACAAAGGAAAAGTTAGTGAGACTTGGGCTCACACGGAGGCCTACAAGCATTTACGGCTCGAAGACGTAAGGAAGGGGGCGGGTGAATTGCCTGTGGTACACGGCCTTGTAAGTTGACTTGCGGAGTATTTATGTAGACGTCGAAGTAGTCGCTGTCAACTAAGTGCATTTATAGTTTTCATTTATCGCAGTTTCAACCACCTTAACTGAACATTCCGCATGTCTGACTACCACATGTACCATAGAGGCTTTGGCTTTCGATCCCAAATATTACCAAAAATTTTTATGTCTGTTGAGGGCAGCTGAGAACTTACTGAAGAAGAAGTGTCGCCTCCGGATTTCAAAGGCTGTCATTAGAATTCGGAAGAGCTGAAGGCTCATTTCCTGTTGATTAAATACTGTCGGCCGGCCGGAGTGGCCGTGCGGTTCTAGGCGCTACAGTCTGGAACCGCGTGACCGCAACGGTCGCAGGTTCGAATTCTGCCTCGGGCATGGATGTGTGTGATGTCCTTAGGTTAGTTAGGTTTAAGTAGTTCTAAGTTCTAGGGGACTGATGACCTCAGCAGTTAAGTCCCATAGTGCTCAGGGCCATTTGAACCATTTGATTAAATACTGTCGTCATTTGATATGTTAAGGCAAAAATGGATGCAACGATTAATGGGCAGACAGAGTCCTTTTCAGTAGTTGAATAACTAGTAATTAAGTAATATCGACCGGTATTGATCGCTTTCTGTTCAATGCCAGCGTTAGCTAGCTCACAGCACTGTTTTTAGAGAGACTGCGTCTACGAATGAGAAGTGACAAGCGAAGATAACCAGCCCTGAAATGTTGTAATTGTGTTTGAAATAATCTTTTTTTATCAAACTATTAGTCTGTTATCTGCTAGATAAAGCTGTAAGTCTTTGGACGGCATGCAGTACTGATCGACGTATTTCTGTTTCTGTCAGTTCGGTTACTTCTTTCGGCCACCGCCACAAAATTCTTCTCTAAGTGCGTGAAGAGCACGGAATCTCTTCCTTCCAAGCTTCGTTTTGATTTGTCTCTATCTTCTCTTCGGTATTTGCACTTCTGGTGTAATTTTTCCAGTTGTTTGTCTCTCGTTTCCTAGCTCTGCTAAAACCAATTACTTCTTACTATTGTATTGTATAGTGCGTATTTTTCAGAAATTTATCTTCTTGTATTCGTTTTATTCAGAGAAAAAATAGAGAACTAGATATGGAATATCGAGACGTTATTTAATCATTTCAGAGCACAACAGCTTAGCCTATTCAGACGTTCGACAGGAACGATGTAAAGACTTGCGTGGGACATGGTTAGATCAAGACGCTTGTGGATATGAATTAGGTACTTTTACTGCAAGAGTAGTTCTCCTGAATTCTTAAGAGCTCTGCCTCTTATGATGCCTCTGTCAATTCGGCATTAGGCTGTGACTATGCCTTCCTCTTCTGATGTCACATAACACTTCGGGAAACCAAGTGAGGTCTTCAAAATTAATTGAGAAGTCATTTAATACGTGAATATCCTTTCCTGTCTATCGTTATACGGACACTTTGGTACTTATTGTTAATTAACAAACTCTGATCGTCAAGCTCACGTCCATCGATAAACAGTTTTATTCTTCATTGTTTGAAAAGTCTGGTCAAAACAGAGAATGTATCTATAACACCGGATCTTAAATTTCCCGCTGGCAGAGCGTTCTGTGTCAGCGGAGCGCTGCTAATGCATCGTTTGGTAGACAGGTGGCAGCACTCGTAGCGAACTAGAGAGCTGCACCGTCTGCACACTGTTAGTGCTGCATTCTGTCCGCCGTTCGTGGAAGCTGTGACAGCAGTCTATTCCACATTCCCTTTTATGTGCTATGCATGGTACGATTTTTGTAAATGGGTGTGAGTAAGTCGCACCCCGTATTCAAACACGAAAACGTCAAGAATCAGAGACTCAAAAATCCACCTGAATTATTCGTAAAATATACGACCGTAAAAAGTTCTCTTAAGAAATCAAATATTATTTTAACTTCCGTTATGTACTTAATCTGTGAGTAGTGTTAAACGCAGAGCGATAACGAGACTACAAAGTTGACTGTAGATTACAGGCTATCAACAGAGAAGCAACGTGGTTTTACGGAAGATAGTTTTAATTCTGGAGATCAGCTAGTTAAAAAAATGTGGTATGACGCGATATCTTTCTACTTGTCAGTGAAAAAACGTGGACATCTCAGTTGCCTTACATTAATAATACCACACCAGCAATAACAAACACGTGCAGTTACACCTTTCCGGTGGGATAAACAGCAGTTATATTGTACCAGACTATGTACACGGACATTAATTTCGTCTGCTTTACCAAACTTATTCTTAGTATTCTCCATAGTTACTGCACTTCGGAAAAAATGTCCCAGTATCTGCCCCCTTCCACATCGCAGTATCGTAATCTGAATACAGACAGAAAGCCTATGGAGCGATGGAAATTGACGCTCCAGAACGCTAGCAATGAGTAGCTGCACGGAAAGAAAATCCAAAACAGATGGTTTGAAAGAGGTCAGAAAAACCCTGAAAGGAATGCAAAGTTTTAGGAAATTTATTTAGATACAATAAGTTTATAACACGCACATTGTTATTGTGGTCTTCAGTCCTAAGACGGGTTTGATGTAGCCCCTCACGCTAGTCTAATCTGTGTAAGCTCCTTCATCTGTGAAGAGCTCCTCTGCAACCTATGTCTATCTGCACGTGCTTACTGCAGTCAAACTAAGAAAGACGACTGAGGAACATGTTTTGGCGACCACAATGTGTCAAAATTATAAGGAAAGCTAGAGAGCAGCTCAGAAAATAAAGAGTCGTTGCACCAACAATTCACAGCCTTTAGAAGAAGAACAAGTAGTAGAAGATGATGATGGTAACGATGATACTTAAACAGTATTGAAAAGCTAAATAGGATTAACAACACATTAACGAATCATGATAAGTTTGTAGTCAGTATATAAACTATGTGATCAAAAGTACCCGGACACCACAAAAACATACTTTTTTTCATATTAGGTGCATTGTGCTACCACCTACTGCCAGGTGCTCCACATCAGCGACCTCAGTAGTCATTGGACATCGTGAGAGAGCAGAATGGAGCGCTTCGCAGAACTCACGGATTTCGAACTTGGTCAGGTGATTGGGTTTCGCTTGTGACATACGTCTGTATGCGAGATTTACTCACTCCTAAGCATCCCTAGGTCCACTGTTTCCGATGTGATTATGAAGTGGGAACGTGAAGGGGACGTACAGCACAAAAGCGTACAGGACGACCTCGTCTGTTGACTGACAGAGACCACCGACAGTTGAAGAGGTTCGTAATGTGTAATAGGCAGACATCTCCCTATACCATCACACAGGATTTCCAAACTGCATCTGAATCCACTGGAAGTACTATTACAGTTAGGCGGTAGGTGAGAAAACTAGGATTTCATTGTCGAGCGGCTGCTCATAAGCCACACATTACACCGGTAAATGCCAAACGACGTCTCGCTTGGTGTAAGAAGCGTAAACATTGGACGACTGAAAAGTGGAAAAACGTTATGTGGAGAGACGAATCACGGTACACATTGTGGCGATCCAATGGCAGGGTGTGGTTAAGGCGAATGCCCGGTGAACGTCATCTGCCCAGCGTGTGTAGTGCGAACTGTAAAATTCGGAGGCTATAGTGTTATGGTGTGGTCGTGTTTTTCATGGTGGGGGCTAGCACCCCTCGTTGTTTTGCGTGGCACTATCACAGCACAGCCCTACATTTATGTTTTAAGCTCCTTTTTGCTTCCCATTATTAAAAAGCAATTCGGGGATGGTGATTCCATCATTCAACACGATCGAGCACCTATTCATAATGCACGGCCTGTGGCGAAATGATTACACGACAATAACATCCCTCCAATGGACTGGACTGCACAGAGTCCTGATCTGAATCCTATAGATCACCTTTGTCATGTTTTGGAACGTCGACTTCGTGCCAGGCCTGACCGACCGACATCGATACCTCTCCTTAGCGCAGCACCCCGTGAAGAATGGGCTTCCATTCCTTAAGAAATCTTCCAGCACCTGACTGAAAGTATGCCTGCAAGAGTGGAAGCTGTCATTAAGGCTAAGGGTGGACCAACACCATATTGAATTCCAGCGTTACCGATGGAGGTAGCCACGAACTTGTAAATAATTTTCAGCCGGGTGTCCGGATAATTTTGATCACATAGTGTAGAACATATCATATCGTTATAAATATTTCCGTGTTCTCATTACGCACTTCCAGTGTCAGTTTGGTATGAGATTATTTTTTAATCAATTTTTAGAGATTCCGTACATATTACACTCCTGGAAATTGAAATAAGAACACCGTGAATTCATTGTCCCAGGATGGGGAAACTTTATTGACACATTCCTGGGGTCAGATACATCACATGATCACACTGACAGAACCACAGGCACATAGACACAGGCAACAGAGCATGCACAATGTCGGCACTAGTACAGTGTATATCCACCTTTCGCAGCAATGCAGGCTGCTATTCTCCCATGGAGACGATCGTAGAGATGCTGGATGTAGTCCTGTGGAACGGCTTGCCATGCCATTTCCACCTGGCGCCTCAGTTGGACCAGCGTTCGTGCTGGACGTGCAGACCGCGTGAGACGACGCTTCATCCAGTCCCAAACATGCTCAATGGGGGACAGATCCGGAGATCTTGCTGGCCAGGGTAGTTGACTTACACCTTCTAGAGCACGTTGGGTGGCACGGGATACATGCGGACGTGCATTGTCCTGTTGGAACAGCAAGTTCCCTTGCCGGTTTAGGAATGGTAGAACGATGGGTTCGATGACGGTTTGGATGTACCGTGCACTATTCAGTGTCCCCTCGACGATCACCAGTGGTGTACGGCCAGTGTAGGAGATCGCTTCCCACACCATGACGCCGGGTGTTGGCCCTGTGTGCCTCGGTCGTATGCAGTCCTGATTGTGGCGCTCACCTGCACGGCGCCAAACACGCATACGACCATCATTGGCACCAAGGCAGAAGCGACTCTCATCGCTGAAGACGACACGTCTCCATTCGTCCCTCTATTCACGCCTGTCGCGACACCACTGGAGGCGGGCTGCACGATGTTGGGGCGTGAGCGGAAGACGGCCTAACGGTGTGCGGGACCGTAGCCCAGCTTCATGGAGACGGTTGCGAATGGTCCTCGCCGATACCCCAGGAGCAACAGTGTCCCTAATTTGCTGGGAAGTGGCGGTGCGGTCCCCTACGGCACTGCGTAGGATCCTACGGTCTTGGCGTGCATCCGTGCGTCGCTGCGGTCCGGTCCCAGGTCGACGGGCACGTGCACCTTCCGCCGACCACTGGCGACAACATCGATGTACTGTGGAGACCTCACGCCCCACGTGTTGAGCAATTCGGCGGTACGTCCACCCGGCCTCCCGCATGCCCACTATACGCCCTCGCTCAAAGTCCGTCAGCTGCACATACGGTTCACGTCCACGCTGTCGCGGCATGCTACCAGTGTTAAAGACTGCGATGGAGCTTCGTATGCCACGGCAAACTGGCTGACACTGACGGCGGCGGTGCACAAATGCTGCGCAGCTAGCGCCATTCGACGGCCAACACCGCGGTTCCTGGTGTGTCCGCTGTGCCGTGCGTGTGATCATTGCTTGTACAGCCCTCTCGCAGTGTCCGGAGCAAGTATGGTGGGTCTGACACACCGGTGTCAATGTGTTCTTTTTTCCATTTCCAGGAGTGTATAAAAATGTATGTATGTATGTTCATGTACGTACGCATGTTCCACATATCCTCCTCAACCAATGGACTAATTCCAACCAAACTTGGTATACATATACTTCGCTATCAGGCTCGAATAGCTGTAGGGATAAGAGCCACCTACCCACGAATGGGGTGGCGGTGGGGATAAAAAAGTATAGTGGGACGCGAAAAGTGAGTTACTGACTTGACGAGAGCACTTAAAGACTGGCAACAAATTTTACACATAATTTCAAAGCTTAACGAAGCTTTTTCTCGCTGGCAGCCCCTGAAAAATGATGAATGGACAAAAGTTTGTTGCTTACTGCTTTTTCGCTGTTCATGTAGTAGAAGTGCCGCGTGAGGCATAACGTTATAATTTATTATTTCTTTACTTCTAACTGTATTCGTGACGCATTTTGCATACAGAATGCACATATAGCATTGAATGTAACTGCAAAATTATATCATTGTACGACGTGTAGTTTAGGAGATATGACATCATTAAAAATGAGATACTTCTGTGCTACTAACTCCTTTCGCTATAAATTTCGGAGATAGTAACTACCTATGTCGCTGAATGGACCTACAATATTGAATAATTATACGACAGATAGTTCAGAAGAAATGCCGTCATAAATAGTAAGAAGTGTGGAAAATTGCCGCATCGTGCATGATGTGTAAATTTGTTACTTCGTTGCTACTAACTCAATTCGCAACACATTTTGGGAATAGTATCCACGTGTGCTGTTGAATCTACCTACAAAATTGCATCAATGTAAGACTCATAGTCCAGAATTTTATAATCGTATGCCTAGCCCCCCCCCCCCCCCCCCCCCCCCCGTCTGGCAGACCGTTCGCCGGGCGCCGATCTTTCAATTTGATGGCACTTCGGCAGCCTGCAGTCGATAAGGATGACAGGATGATGATGAGGACAGCACAACACCCAGTCCCTGGGCGGAGAAAATTCCCCGACCCAGCCGGGAATCGAACCCTGGCCCAGAGAATTGACAATCCGTCACGCTGACAATTTTTTTTTTTTGTCATTTTGTTCGTTATAGTTCGCTGCGTTTGGTCTGAGCTGACGACACAAGACATCCGTTCAAGTTGATCGTTGATTCCTTGACTCAGTTTTTTGTTACAGAGAGGACGCAGCCCTCTAACGAAACACGCTGAGCTACCGTGCCGGCAAACCATTCAGCTAACGGGGGCGGACGTAGTTCAGAAGATATGATGTAATAAACATTAAGTACTATATCGGAAGCTGTGTGGCGCGTGCCTGGACGCACAGCTACAAGTACGAGTAATTACCTGAACAACGCCACATTTCACTGCTTGTAGTGCGTAAACCTTATGGAATGTAAGCAACACAGCTCAGGCATTTGTAGTCCTTCGTCGCACAACAGATGCTTGCGTTCTGCTCTGTGGAGCTTAGGCCCTCGACCTGAGACGAACTCTGCATCAGCTTTATATCCAAATAGTAACAATACTTTCTGAAAATAGAAAAATACAAAATGTATGGAGACATAAACTGAGCTTTATGATAAGGAAAAAGCATCACCATTTCCATGTTTAGATTATTATTACGATCGAATTCGGTTATGTATAATCGTATTAAAGTCTAAACCCTGGAATGATTTACCTAGGTGCACATACAGGCTGATTCTTGTTAGCCTTTTAAAAACCCCGGAGCGACGTAGATGAGGTTGAGGCAAATAATTTTATATGAGACACATGGGGTCGCAAACTTTGGGAAACACCCGAAAAGTGGATAATATGTGACATCACCAGATAACGTACCTCGCCGCGCATACAGTGGTTGAGCTCATTAGTCTGTGCACCTGATCATTCTAATCCAAGTCAAGTACTCAAATTGGTATGGCTCCAGGTCTATATGCACGGCTATAGTGCGTTAGGCTCAGGGTTCGAATAGTGCTTGTGCCAGGAAGTATTTTTTTCATTTGGTTAGACAATTTTTACATTAAGGTAATATTTATTATTTCATTCACCTGTCTCGCGGTCCCCGCTGGTTTACTGAAAAGTTCAGTCCAACACAAAAACAGAGTATTGCGTCACAAGTAAATAATTATAAACTTCCGAACTTCATCGCTACTAGTAAATGATCTACGTCTTCTTTCTAAATAAAGCCTGTAAACAAAAAAAGAAGGAACAAAAAGAAAGAAAAGCAAAATAAGAAAAGCTTTAGCTTGGTTACATCGTGAACGATAATTTTGCAACTTCTACATTTACAGCAGATCACATTTACAATAGGTTTCGAAAAAATAATAGCCTAGCGGAGCGATGTGTAGCACTGTCTCCTATAGGCGAGGGTGGAATCGACAACAGTAATCGCTGTGCATATGGCGGGGTGCGTCATTTGGTGATGTCACATGTTCAACATTTTTTTTCGTATTTCCGGACATTTGGGGCCCCACGTGATTCATATCAAATTATTTATCTCAGTTTACGTCTACGTCGCTGCGGGGTTTTTTAAAAGTTAATAGCCGGCCGGTGTGGCCGTGCGGTTCTAGGCGCTTCAGTCTGCAACCGCGTGACCGCTACGGTCGCAGTTTCGAATCTTGCCTCGGGCATGGATGTGTGTGATGTTAGGTTTAAGTAGTTCTCAGTTCTAGGGGACTGATGACCACAGATGTTAAGTCCCATAATGCTCAGAGCCATTTGAACCATTTTTAAAAGTTAATAAAATCACTCTGTATAGCATGTTACAGCAAAATAAAGCAACAAGACTTTGTAAAAAATTTGACTATTTAAACGAGTAAAATCTCAAGATTTGGAAAAATTGACACTGAACGTGGCGAGAGCGTCCCCAGTGACTGCTGGTTTGGTCTGAGGAGTCGTCATTTAGCTCTTTTAAATGATGCAAGGTGTCGACTGCATCGACAGCTCAACGAGAAACTTAAGCCTGCAGTATACGGAACGTGTAATTCAAGCAGGTGCTGGTTCTGTGATGTTCTGGACGTGTTTTTCGTATCTCGACTTAGCTAAATTCATTCAAGTTATGATGAACAGGAACCAGTACCTTCTTTTCTGGTTAACAAGTTTCGCCCTTGCTTCTACATCTAAGTGACGAGTATGTTGAGGACACTGCCGTCAGCCGAGATAACAATGTCCGTATTCACAAGGCTGGACACTCGCGTTCCTAGTTTGACGAACAATGAGAAACAAAAAAAAAAATGGTTCAAATGGCTCTGAGCACTATGGGACTGAACTTCTGAGGTCATCAGTCCCGTAGAACTTAGAACTACTTAAACCTAACTAACCTAAGGACACCACACACACCCATGCCCGAGGCGGGATTCGAACTTGCGACCGTAGCGGTCGCGCGGTTCCAGACTGTAGCGCCCAGAACCGCTCGGCCACCCCGGCCGGCCTCACATACCATATCGCACCTCAACTGATGCTCTAAATCGCCATATCTGAATGCTACAGAAAATTCCTTGGATTGTTTGGAACAGCTGGTAGGGACTGCGGTTATCATTGAAACGATTGGTTTTCGGTTATATCGGTGTCTTTCGTCTCGAATTTAACCTGACTGCTTAAAATAATTAGTTTCTGAAATAACCGATTTTCGGATTTTTATTGCTACTATTTCCAGCTATAAACGTACACATCGATCAAAGAAAGAAAAATTCTAAGATTGTCTCAGACTTTTTCACAATACGTTTCAAGACATACAGATTGAAAATATCACATAAAATACATAAATTAAAGAAAACATATTACGTAAACTGTTCGTTACTTTTAATAAGAAGTAATTAGGGATTGAAAACTACAAAAAATTCACCAGTACTCTCTTACTGATTCTTCTCTACCTCGCGTGGTGGTCCTACAGCTGTCGCAGCACCCGGCACATCTGCCGCCAATTGCCTCCATCTCGACATTCTTCCTCATCCTCTTCTATCCATCCCATCTAGAATACCCCTTAGCCACTCTTGCGGTAGTCTTCCTCTTCTTACCCTTCAAGGAAGTTGGCATGAAAGTACTCTCTTGGGCCATTTGTCTTTTTCCATTCTTTTCACATGCCAGACCATACTAGCTGTCTTTTTTCTGTTCTGTCGGTTATAGTATAACGGATCTGCGTCCTTTCTCTTATTTCGTAATTTCTTAGGCGGTGAAGTAAACAGATTCTACACGCTCTTCTCAAGCAGTGCACTTGTAAAGCTCTAAGTCTCTTTTTATTTCTTTCTGTCAGTTCCCCGAACTCACTCCTATAGCTTGTTATTGGTTGCCCGACGGACTTGGATTAACGCACTTTAACCATTAAACTCATTTCGAGGACCAAAGCATAATATTTAATTTTTGGATAGCAGCCCTCCCGTGCCTGATCCGCTCGTGGATATTTGTAAAGATGTTTTATAGCCTCCAGATCTCACTCTAAGCGTTTATGAGTTATTAAATCTCAGCTCAAAACTCATGTTGTAATCGAGGATCATGCCACTGTTTGGGCATTACGAATAGTCAGTGCTAAAGGGTGAAAACTCGGGTTCCAGAACACCATTTCTCGTGTGAAGTTATCTGTTTCCAAGGGATGCAGGCGGACAAAGGCATATTAAGGAGCGCAGACAGTACGTCAGCTACTTTCTACTTTTATTTCAACTATGAATGAATTATTAAGTTTTTAATTTATTACCGTTGCCGTAATTTTGTTCACTTTTATTACTTCAGCGAAATATCTGATAAATAACAACATTATGTGAAAACTTAGTAGTGATCTTTATCTTCAATTATTTGGAATGAAAAATCCGGTTTTAGACAAATGTATATCTTTATTTTTAATGTTAATTTGAATACAGTTGATTTCTTACTGGCAAAACCAAAAATCTTCTTCCGAAAAATTCAAATGAACAGTGTGCGCAAAACACAATATTTAACAGGGTTAGTTGTATGACGATAGTTAAAATTTCAATAACGAATTAATCCACAGGCTAATATTTATAATACGGTCTGTTCATAAATACTCGCTCTGTTATGTGTTCGTCAGTAAGTTGACTCATTTCATCAGAAAGAATATGGTTCAAAGAAAACACCAGTCTTTCAGAATCCACAAAAATCCCTGTAAAACTCGTTTTCTTTCGTTTTTTTTTTAAAAAAAAGGTTTTATTTAAAAACCAAAAATTTCAGCATAGTTGCTATGGCAAATTGATGTCTCGGTTTTATAACCGATCAATAAAATATGACAATATCTGTTTTAACCGGGACCAAACAAATATCGGTTATCGAGAAGTAAAATACCGGTATCGATTTTAACACGACGGTCTTTCCCACCCCTAGCAGCGGGTGAAGCTTATCAACATCCGCACAATGTGGCAGCTCTACGCGTCTAACGTTAATGAGTGACTGGTTGTGGCATACCTGAAAAAACTTGAGGCCTCTCTTCCCTGTAGAAATGAGGCCATTACCTAGAGGCGGTGTTACAATGTATTTACCTGATGTCTCCCGCGGTTACAATTTTTTTTTTGTCTGTTTACTTATGTTTGTCAATGGAAACCGACATCAAGGATGTTAACATCTCTCCGAGCAAACTTTATTGTCATTGTGCCTGAGTGTAAGTTTTGTGGTTATTTAAGTGTTGTGTAGAGGTAGAAGCGCGTAAGGCACAAGAGCTTTTTTTAAAATTCACTCATGTTGAGAAAAAGCACAACTCCTGAAACGAATAGAGATAGGACGTTCATATTCACAGGACGTGTAAATTAGTGTGTTCTGCAAAAATGATTAGCATTTGAACCGTGTCGGCCGGCCGAGTGTGGTCGAGCGGTTCTAGGCGCTTCAGTCTAGAACCACGCGACCACTACGGTCGCAGGTTCGAATCCTGCCTCGGGCATGGATGTGTGTGATGTCCTTAGTTAGGTTTAAGTAGTTCTAAGTTCTAGGGGACTGATGACCTCAGATGTTAAGTCCCATAGTGCTCAGAGCCATTTGAACCATTTGAAGTATGTCGTTTGACGGGTTAAAGGTCAACATGGATTTTGCGGCGCAGCTTCACCTCACGGTAAACACGCCTGCGGCCCTCGTTGTCGCTATAAACCGTAGGTAAAGGATCAATGTGACTTAAGCAGATGTGCAGGATGCCTCGCTGACGTCTGCGCCAACAGTACCGGCACATCAGTGATTTTGTAAGAGGGTGCATTATTGTCGTCAGAGAATGTGATGCATCCATGCGGGGAAATTGCCCCTAGTGTGGGACGAAGTGTTTCGGCACTGCAACATGTGTGGAACGAATGGTTCACGGAAGGCCGTAGAACGCGACGAGATGTGTCAGGTCGCACCACCTAGACAACCACCAGACAAGATCGACATGTCATCGGAACGGCATTGCAGGACAGATCTGCGTCCTTCTCGGCGCTGGCGCAACAGTGGATCAGTGTACACTATCAGGGGTGGCAGTCCGTCGCCGTTTATTACACCATGGGCCACATGCGCATCGTCCACTTCTCCACCTGCCTTTGACGAATGTGCAGAAACATAACAGATAGCAGTGGTGTATGGAACGACGTCACTGGGGGCGGGAATGGCATCAGATAGTGTTTATGGACGAACCCAGTTTCTGATTGATTGAAAATAATGGCCGCATTTTGGTTCACGGCAGATGAGGGGAGCGGCATCACAGTGACTGCTTTCGCGCAACACTAACAGCGCCAACTCAAAGCGTAGCAGAGTGGGGTGCTGTTGGGTACAACCACAAATCACAGTTGCTGCGTGTTCAGGGCACTATGACCAGTGTGTCCTATGTGAATGACATTCTGCAACCCATAGCCGTACCCTTTCAGCGCAACACCTCAGACGCCATTTTTCTGCAAGACAATGCACGACCACATGTTGCTGCACGAACACGTGCCCTGCTGGTGTTACAGTATGTCAGCCTATTGCCCTGGCCCGTCAGCTCACCAGACTCGTGATCAATTGAAAACGTGTGGTACATAGTGAAACGACAGGTGCTGCACTGTGACCCAAGGCCACCCACCACAGATGAACTTTGGAACTGGGTGAATGCAGCATGGATGGATGTATCATAGGACTCCATTCGCACCTGATACGCGCCGATTAGATTAGACATACTTTCATTCCAATTCATCCGCACTGAGGAGGTCCTCCAGGATGTAGAACATGTCAGAAAAACAATAATACATGATAAATGTTTAAAACTGAAACAAATGAGGTAATGTACCTTCCACAGGTCCCAAGTGGAATGATCGTCATTTTTAAATGTATGAAAGAATCATTTTACAAACACTAATGCACTGAATTTAAAATAAAAAAGTTTTTATTTGTAAGGTAATACACATGTAATAGAACTACTATAATACTTATTTACAATGAACACATTACTGCGCTGAAATGGTGCAGAAGTTAGATTGTACTTACACTCATTCACACACACACACATACACACACACACACACACACACACACACACACACACACACACACACACACACACACACACACGCTCATTTACAATGAACGCATTACTGCACTGAAATGGTGCAAAAGTTACATCAGTTGGTTCTACTGAGAAATTCATCAATAGAGTAGAAGGAGTTGGCCACCAATATATCCTCTAGGCTTGTCTTAAATTGAATTTCATTGATTGTTAAGCTTTTCATGCCTGCTGGAAAGTTATAGAAAATGTGTGTTACTGAATAATGCACACCTTTTTGTACAAGAGTAAGTGACTTTAAATCATTGCGAACACTATTCTTATTTCTAGTATTGATTCTATGAATTGAGCTTTTGGTTTGAAAAAGTGATGTATTTTTAATGACAAATTTCATTAAGGAATAAATATATTGGGAAGCAGTAGATAGTAACCCTAGTTTCCTAAACAGGCTTCTGCAGGACGTTCTTGAGTTCACACCACATGTAACTCTTATTGCACGTTTTTGTGCCCAGAAAACTTTAGCTTGACTTGATGAATTACCCCAAAAAATAATACCATATGACATTATGGAATGAAAGTAAGCACAGTATGCCAGCTTTTTCATTTTTGTATCCCCTATGCCTGACACAATTCGCATTTGCAAATAGATATTTGTTAAGACGCTTCAGCAGTTCTGTGGTGTGCACCTCCCAGATGAATTTATTATCAAGCTGTAATCCTAATAATTTAACACTGTCCACTTCTTCTATCTGCTTGTCATCGTATGTTAGGCATATACTCGTGGGGCACCCCTTAAAAGTTCTGAACTGCATGTAGTGTGTTTTTTTCAAAGTTTAGTGGCAAAGAATTGGCTAGAAACCAGTGATTAATGTCCATAAATATTTTACTAGCCTATCTTTCTAAGACTACACTTGATTTGCTGTTTATTGCAGTGTTTGTATCATCGGCAAACAAAACGAACTTGGCATCTGATAATGTTACTGATGAAAGGTCATTGATATACACAAGAAGAAGTAAGGGCCCTAAAATGGAACCTTGTGGGACCCCACATGTTATTAGTTCCCAGTTGGATGATGCCTGATAGCTAAATACATGTCTCTTTCCTAATAACACCCTTTGTTTCCTGCCAGAGATATAAGATTTGAACCGTACCATCACGCATGGAACAGGTTAGCAAGGCCCATAGCGGACCCTCTGCCTACTAGGTAACAGGACACAAGATGAACCGAGGTGATTGAAATGCTAATCGTTTTCGGAGGACATACTAACGTACATGTTCTGTGAATTTGAAAGTCCTATCTCTAGTCATTCAAGGTGTTCTGTTTTTTCTGAACGTGAGTGTATGTAACGAGTGAAACGCTTCGGAAGTCGCGGTTTTAGATCAAGGTCGGAGTCGCTTCAGCGTTCGCCGTAAAATGGGTGTTTGCTTTACGCATCCAGAGTTCGAAGGAGCTGGCCTGAGAGGCCTTGCAATGGAAGGGAAAAGGGACCGTTACGTGCTTTATACGGTGCAAATTGGAGAGAACAAGTTAACGAGGCTGTCCGGCGCGGGGGCGGGGGGACTGCTTGCAGTTAGTGTACCGTAACAGGTAGAGGTAACTTTTAGGATAGGGAAGGCAGCTGAGCCCATTTTTACTGTACGTGCCGTGTTAACGGCCATTGGCCTGGAACACTGGGCGGCGTGATTGCATCTTTTAGACCGTTTCCTCACACCCCTTTAAGCTAATATCGAGCTGACTCGCCTAACTGTAGGTAGCAGAAGCGTTGGATGCAGTGGCTACTAACCGAGGCAGTACAGGAGGAAATTAAAGAGCTATTTCTATGCTAACTGCATATATGTGGTGTATGTTAACGTTCTTTGATGTTACAAAAATTTTGTAAGTAGATTTTTAGCTTATTGCTTTATTTGTACAAAAATGCCGATACGTCGGAACTTTCTAACTAGTTACAATAAAATCCGAACAAACAGTGCTTTGGAAATAAAATACCGAGTCAACCTGCATCACTATAATTAATAAGAAGTCAATGCTACAGCTTCCATTAGACGTCATCACGACAGCGAGAAATACAACATTGAAAGAGAAGTTAACCAAGGTGACCCCATAATACCAAAACTGTTCTCTGTTGTCCTACAGGAAGTTTCGAGATCCGTAGACGGCGAAACCGATAAAAGATTACGTGTTAACTGTACATTATTTGGCTCACCGTCGTTTAGCTCATTACGTTGCACAGTTTGCTAATACTGCAGATAAACTTCAGCAAGAAATGAGGGATCTTAATAGAGCTAATTTGATAATTGGACTGTAACTCAGTTATAAAAAGACATAATCTATGCAACTAAGTGACTGTGCTGGAAATGGGAACCGTATCACAGTTTATGGTTGCCTATCTAACGGCATCAAGGGGCAACAAAAATCGTGTTTTCTGTATTTCGCGTAATTATTGAACGACTTTAAAAACTTAGCCTAACTTTTGTCATAACCTACTCGTTAAGAGGTATAATCTTACGTCAAAACTTTCACACGAGCAGACCAGTATTACAGCTAGAAGCCGTGTGCCTGTCTCGAGGAGTTATAACTGACGGCGCGCAAATACCTGGACTTGATTCATCCAGCATTTGAGAGTCTGAGCACTTATCCACTTCCAACAAACTTTATACGTAATTTCAATCGTTTATGAAACGTTTGTCACTTACGGCCATACAAAATGATGACAGGAAGAAAGGCCGCGCGGGATTAGCCGAGCGGTCTAGGGCGCTGCCGTCATGGACTGTGCGCCTGGTCCCGGCGTACGTTAGAGTCCTCCCTCGGGCATGGGTGTGTGTGTTTGTCCTTAGGATAATTTAGCTTAAGTAGTGTGTAAGCTTAGGGACTGATGACCTTAGCAGTTAAGTTCCATACGATTTCACCCACATTTGAACATTTGACAGGAAGAAAGTTTACCACTTACTACATTTTCCCTATTCATTGAGTAAAATTGCAGCATCAGACATGATGTTTTAATTTATTAGATCTTTATTACTGACTCTATTAGCAACCCAGTTTCCACACAGTACCCACATACACCGCTGAATGTACGTGCAAAATTATATCACTGTGCGACACATAATTCCGGACCTATTACGTCATACACATTTAGATGCTTCCAAAACTAGCGTCTGCATAAAATGGCCCGCAGTAAAACTTCAACACCAGGCATAAGGTTTTAATTTATTACTTCTATTCATGACGCTCTTTTCAGACAGTATCTACGTGTATTACGGAATGCAGCTGCAAAATTATATCAGTTCACGGCACGTACTTCAGGAGATAGGAGTCATAAACATTGAGATATATGAAAAACTTATTTTTGCTGCAAATGGAGCGAAAATTACCCAAGCTACATTCATGTAGTGTTTCGTAATGAGACAACTTAGCGACTTACACCAAACATTAAGCATAATTTCAAACGTTTCCTCAACTTTTTTTTGCTTATACGCTTAATGTTGAATGTTCAACACATAGCTCAGTTGTATAGTAATCAGACGATTGAACCTGTTTTATAAACAGAAGTTCGATTCATTAAAGAATCAAGTGTCTACTGGTGTATAACTGATACATCGAAAAGAAAACAGTACAAGTCGAGAACGAAACCCTAGAACGCGTTGATTACTTCTGTATTTACGCCAGTTTAAGAGTACTAGTAGCTGGACAGCAAAGAAGTAACTGGAAAAGTACAAACTGCTTGTTCCTGGGAAAGCGATGAGTTTTTCCCAAACAAGTTCCCGGCTTCCGTGAAATGGAAAGTTTACAATCAGTGTGTCAACCGAAAATCTTAAAAAAGTCGTAAACATTTCATTTGCCGCGCCATTGCTCCGTAAGTTGGCAGTACCTTTTCAAGTGTTTTAAATGAAAGTCCAACAGCTGGCAAGCGGAACACTGCGAGAATTCCAGTTTAGATGAGGGATGGGAAAAAACGGACCGGTTAAAATCGACACTGGTATTTTGATTCGGAATAACCGCTATTTTTCAGTATTTGCCTGCTATCAGTTATAACAAGTGTTTTTAATTTTTACTAATGACTGGGAAAGAAAACCGAAATATCAATTATTCGCAGCAGCTGTGCTAAAATTTTTCGTTTTTAAATAAACTGTTTTTAAAGAACGAGTAGTTTTTGTTAGTAACATTTACATTGATGTGAAATTTTCCGTTATTATAGAGAATGGTAAAAGTCATCAGAGCTATTTTAATAACAATGCCAAGAGAAACGAGCAACAAACATATGACATAATAATTGGTACAGCATTGCTGAGACAGCATTGTACTTGTTATCGTTTCCTGTCTAGAAGCTGTGATCCTTTCATATTTTGAGAGCAATGTAGAAGCTGTATGCAGGCTTGTAGCCCAGAAATATTTATCGTTGGTATGAGGTTATGTTCCTTCTGAAAGATTGGTACTGTTTTCAGTGATATTATTTCTGGTGAAACGAGACTTCCTGATCAACATTTTATACATTGAGTATTTACGAACATAGTAGACAATAAATATTGCCCAGTGGATTATTTCATTACTGAAATTTTGACTGCTGTCAGGTAATTGTTCCTGGTAAACGCTCTATTTTTCTGCTATCGAAATTATGCATTTGAATTTTTTGAAACACCATTTTTAGTTTTGTCATCAGAAAAATCAGTTGTATTCATATTCCTATCGAAAAGTAAGTAAACGTATTTGACTACAAAATCGGGTTTTCACTCGCAGTAATTAAAGAAAAAAAACGTTACAAATTATTCCTCTGCCATGTCTATAAAATAAAATAAGGGAAAGGAAGTTAAGGCAATAGCAATAAATGAATAGGAATAACTTAACAATTCATTTATTGTTTGTGATAAAACTTGAAAATATCTGACCTGCTGCATGTGTCTACTTAGAATGCCTTTATCTGTTTGTAGCATTTGGAAACGGATAGCTCAACACGGAAAACAGAGTTCTTCAACCTCAGTTTTCATCCTTTAACACTAAATATTAGTAATTCCCAAACAGTACTGTGGCCCTCGAATACAACACGATTTTGGAGCAGAGTTGCAAAAAATTGGGATCTATAGAAGAATACAACTGATTTCTTATAGCATTCAACCCTCATTACTTTTCTAGAATGACAATGAACAGTGCATGCATTATGTCTTTTATTTACCTATTTTATTTGACATTTTGATTAGAGGTATCTTGAAACTTATAATGGAAAGGTCTGAGGGATTCCTAGAACTTTTCACTCATTGTTCGATGTCTATGTCTACAACTGTAAATAATAGCAATAAAAAGCCAAAATCGGTTATTTCAGAAAATGTTTATCAAATGGTTCAAATGGCTCTGAGCACTATGGGACTTAACATCTGAGGTCCTCAGTCCCCTAGAACTTAGAACTACTTAAACCTAACTAACCTAAGGACATCACACACATCCATGCCCTAGGCAGCATTCGAACCTGCGACCGTAACGGTCACGCGGTTCCAGACTGAAGTGCCTAGAACCGCTCGGCCACACCGGCCGGCAAAATGTTTATTATGAGTGGCTTTAACAGTCAGCTTAAACTGGAGGCAAAAATAAAAACTGTACAACCGAAAACTGTTTGTTTCGGCGATAACTGCCATCCCTAGTTTACAATGGCTGCCCGGTTTGCGTCACGAACGGGAAAGTACAGCGTTCTGTCGTTCGTTTTGTGAGCAGCAAGGGCACGACATCTATTGGAATGCATCGGCGAATCAGTGTGCAGTATCATGGGGCATGTTTATCACTATCGTTCGTGTAGGAGTGGAGCAAGAAGTTGACAAATGGCGTGACTTCGGCAGATGCTTTCCGCCCAGGTCAGGCACACCGCGTTATGGAATCCACACTGAGGTGAAAAAAGTCATGGGATACCCAGTAGTATCGTGTCGGACCTCCTTATGCCCGGCGTAGTGCAGTAACTCGAAATATTGAGACATTCCTCCTCGATAACAGTTCATAATTGCGAAATCATTGCCAGTAGAGGATTTTGTGCAAGAACTGACCTCTCTATTATGTCCCATATATGATCGATGAGATTCATGTCGGACGATCTGGGTGGCTAAATTATTCGTACGAATTGTCCAGATGACAAATTGGGTGCATGGTTTCGTGGGTTCTGCCAAACACCCGAACCCTACCATCATCTCTTCGCAATGATATGGGGACTCGTCTGGCCAGGCCACGGTCTCCCAGTCGTCTGGGATCGAACCGATATGGTCACGAGCACAGAGGACTCCTTACAGGCGATGTCGCGCTGTTAGTAAAGGCAGTCGCGTCTGTCGTCTGACACCATAGCCCTTAACGCCACATTTCACCGCGCTGTCCTAATGTATACGTCCGTTGTACGTCCCATATTGATCCCTGAGGTTCTTACACGCAGTATTGCTTGTCTGTTAGCACTGACAACTCTACGCAAACGCCGCTGCTTCGGTCGTTAAGTGAAGGCGGTTGGTCAATGTGTTGTCCGTGGTGAGAGGTAATGGCCGAAATTTGATGTTGGCACACTCTTGATACGGTGGATCTTGGAATACTGAATTCCCTTACGATTTCCGAAATGGAATGTTCCATTCATCTAGCTCCGACTACCATTCGGAATTCAAATTCTTAATTCCCGTTGTGCGGCCTTAATCACGTCGGAAACCTTTTCACATAAATCACCAGAGTACAAATGACAGCTGCGCCAGTGTACTACTCTGTTACGCCTTGTGTACCCCGCATATGTGCATATCTCAATCCCATGACTTTGTCACCTGAGCGTATTGCAGCAGCTGAAGCCATAGCGTTGGACAGCCGTCGTGTGACGATGGACGAAACAGCAGCAAATGTGAACAGTAGTCATGGCTCCGCACATCAAATTATTGCTTAGGTATTGCAACGTGTCCGTGGGTGGTTTCCACTCACTCCGGAACTGAAAGAGCGATGCTTTAACGTCTGTGAAGATTTCTTGTGCCGCTCTGAAGCATCAGGCGATGGCTTCATTGCGAGACTAATGGGACAGCAGCTGACTTTATAACTATGAATTCTGCCGCTTCGACGATCTACAATAAAGTCTTCTTCTTTCTCTTGTTCCTTTATCCTGCATCGGCGCAGCGTTGGCAAGATAATTAGCTGATTTAACACGGTTAATTTGATGGGTGGTCAGATGCCCTTCCTGTCGTTAGCCCTTTACCTCAACCCCCCCCCCCCCCCCCCCGCCACCCTCCCCCCTGAAGGGACGGAATATGCAGTACCCCAATTGTAGCGAAATACTGGTTCTAAAGTACATTGGCAATTTCATATTTAGTCTCGAACACAAAATTATTGTGACGCAAAACTACATTACATGGGTTGCAGCATCTTCAGAAGACAAAACTGGTTTACACTAACAGCAACCCTAAGAGAAGAGAGCGCCATTCCTCATCAACAAAATCCAAGAAGCTCCGGACGCAATCAACTTCAGATAAGAGTTTTCTAACTCTCTTTTCTGACCAACGAGGTGGAACAGGTTATGCTGACTCTCTTTTGGGATGAACGATACGTTACCTTAGAAAACTACACGCATGAGCGACACATCACCAGTGCATCATATTCTAATTTGTTGAAAAATCATCTCTGGCCGGCATTCAGATCAAATCGATGTGGATATCAGACTGCAGGTGTCATTTTCCAACATGACAATAGTCGAACTCATATTGCCTAGCCATAAGTTGCAACCATATTGCACATTCACTTTGATACTCTTCCGCATTCGCCATAACCTCCAGACCATGCCTCAAATAACTACTACACGAAAGGAAACTCAAAGAGGCGATGGGAGAAAAGAAGTTTTGTAGAGATGAAGAGGTGCACTAGGCAGTGCACAAGCAGGTGCACAGGAGACCACAACAATTTTTTCCGGAGGAATTCGTTCGCTTCTTGTGTGCTGGAGGGAGTGTGTTGTACGTCTGGGAAAAATTATACACTTGTGATCCATTTTTGTTCAATAAACCACGTGTAGAAGAATAACTGATGTTTTCATTTAACTCAGTCTCACATTGACTTACGGCAATAAGCAAATAATACAGAAATCGAGGGTTGCTTAACCAGAAACAGAAAGATGCAATTTGAGGGTTAACGGGAAGGAAGATTAGAGTTTAACGTATCGTCGACGACGACGTCGTTAGAGACAAATGTATAGCTGGGTATGGGAAGTCTTGGGAAGGATATCAGCCGTGTCATTTTCGTGTGACTCGTATCGGCATTTGCCGTAAGCGATTTAAGAAATTCACGGAACACCTAAATGTGGACGGCTGGACGGAGAATCGAGCCCCGACCCTCCCGAATGCAGTCCAGTGCCTTAATCTGCTGGGTAGGAATTGCAACGTGAGACGAAAAAATTATCAAGTAGCTTAACTGCAAGGTAGAGTGGAGGATGTAATTGTGACAATAATAAAACTATAATATGAGCTGCGTAGAACACACAGAGTGAAACCAAATTCAAATGACAAGATCTGAGGTTGTTCAGGGATATTTTCTGGATATTCTGGTATAGGGACCAATGATCTCCTGTGGCTCGTTGAGAGTATTTATTGCATTGCGTTTCATTTATAACCTTCATTGATATTTTTATCTGTCACACCCTGAAAATATCTGCATAATAGAGTGCGACATTGGAGCTTCGTTTGGTATTGATTCTTACACAAATATTAATTCTTGTCACACAGACATGAAAAAATGTAAAACCCTTAACCAAATAAGTCGAAAAATTCTGTTGGTTGGTAGTAGAATGGCCGACACTGATAATTCTTCAGTCTTGTCGATAACATATGTGACAGTGCATTACCAAACTATGCCACTAAATGGCTAAACCGGTCACTCAATTCTGGTTGCAGGTTGCCTATATAAAGTATTCCATGGACAAAAAAAAGTTTACTTGCAGTATTTCATATAATTACTGACCGAATTTAAAAATTTAAAATGCTACCATGATCTAACCATTGTTAAAGATTTAAAGCAATGATTATAATCATCCAGAGACTGAGATTGAGTGAATTCAACTAATTTCAACAAACTTTACAAATAATTTCTAAAAATTTTCTCACTGACACCGCTCAAAAAATAATGACTGGAAAACAGTTCATCACTTACTAGATTTTCATTGTTCATGCGGTATAACTTCAACATTAGGTATGCCTTTTTCACTAGTCCATGTAGGAGTAATGCAAAACTAGTAAAGCCATCACAATTTGGAGTTTACGTTTTCAATCATAAAAACTTTACACGCCTAATGTCAAATATTTAACAGATTAACTCATTTGTATAGTAATGAAATATTTGAGTTGTATTATACGTCGGGGTTCGATTATCAATATATCATTTCATTTACGGAATCCGTGTTTCCTCATTTCTTTTTAATATTCTTATCCTATATGAAATTAACGTAAGCGAATTTCTTTTTAGTTGCTTTTAGGGGTAATAATACACAGCACGTAAGAACAAAAACGAACACGAACTTTTCCTCACGGCAACCACAGTGATCAAAAAAATTAAATGTGTAAACTTACAAGACACTACAAAGCAGATCTATAGCAGCGATCTATTTTAAATAATACTACTAAAATTGACGTAACACACACTGTAATAAATTCCTTTCCCTGCCTTATCTCTTATGTCCTTACTTACTGACGGAATGACTCACCATTGTCCAGCACAAACTGCTAAGGACAGAAACTTGAAATCTGGAGAAAACGTTAATCTTATACTGTAGGCATCCTTTTGTAACAGTTTGTTCGAAATGTCACCACTAAGGGGGTGAAGTAGGGGATGAAAAGTTTTTTGAAAATATGTCAGTGTAAAGGCAATTATGAGGCTTGAACTACCAAAATTGTTATTTGGTTTCTTAGCCGGAAATAAAAAAGTAGGTGCTTCAGAATTTTTGAAAATTCAACCACTAAGGGGGTAAAACAGTGGATGAAAGACTTTTTTTGGAAAATAAATCATTATTAAAGTATTTCTTTTTAAAGCTACGTCTACGGAAATTGGTATTTGACTTCTAGGATAGAAACAAAAATTGCATGTTTCATTGTTTTTGGAAATTCAGCTCCTAAGGTGGTGAAATAGTGGATGAACATTTTTATGAAAATATTCCTTGATGAAATTATTTTAAAAAGTAACTCAAAGAAAATTTGTTTTTGACTTCCCAGTTAACAGTAAAGAAATAAGTGTTTCAATGTTTTTAGAAATTCAACTCCTAAAGGGGTGAAATAGGGGATGAAACGTTATGAAAATATTTAATTACGAAAAAATTTTTGGAACTAAATCTCTGAAAATTTGTATTTATCCCATCGGTTAGAAATTTAAAGAATAGGTGTTCCAGTGGTTTCTTTCCCACCCACCAAGAGGTTGAAACAGGAGATGAAAATATCTATAAAAATATTTAGTTTTACTAAAACGTATTTAAAGCTAAATCTACGAAAACTGCTATTTGACTTCTGAAGGCAGATTTAACAAAGACCTCTGATTCCAGCTACCAGAATCTCTTTTTGGTCAGAAGTACACTGGGACAAAACCAAGCTTCTATGACGTTAATTACTGTGAAAAGTCTAGAATAAGTTGCAGTGTGTGAACATAACAATTCCCTAACAGAAATAAAAAAAAAAGAGACCACGCAGTCTACGCTAGCGAAGCAGCTTGCGCTAAGCTAGTTATTTATAAAGTGAAGAAAAACAACCATGAATCAAAAAATGTTCAAATGTGTGTGAAATGTTATGGGACTTAACTGCTAAGGTCATCAGTCCCTAAGCTTGCACACTACTTAACCTAAATTATCCTAAGTACAAACACACACACACACACACACACACACACCCATGCCCGAGGGAGGACTCGAACATCCGCCAGGACCAACCGCACAGTCCATGACTGCAGCGCCTTAGACCGCTTTTTTTTCTTTTTTTTTAATCACATTTTGTTCGTTTTAGTTCGTTTTATCTGCTCATGGCGAACGTCGCGAGACACCCGTTTCAGTTCGTCGTTGATCCATTAACTCAGTTTTTTTTTATTCCAGAGGGCAGCTAGCCCTCTGACCGAACACGCTGAGCTACCGTGCCGGCACCGCTCGGCTAATCCCGTGCAACCATGAATAAATTGCAGAACGCTCTCCAACACTTCAAGACGAACAGCGTTGATACGTTTGAAGTGAAAATTTCCACGGTATGCGCTCTGTATCGTGTTTGGAAAGAAAGCTGTTCCGTTTACTCACGGCACTTACAAGTGGCAACAATGCCTATTTCATTTTCCGTCCTCAGATTTGCTATCAGTACTTCTGTCTCGGGTTTGTTTTTCCAGCAGTTTTGATTATACGTTAACAGTGATACAAAGCAGAAGAGGTTTTCTGAGTAATGGTTGGCCGATAAGCGTCTCTTGCATAGGACCGCTGAATGCAGTGGAAGACAAGCTGTACTCGGCTGTCCCTACAGCGACGGCAAACATATCGAAGTACTTTTGGGTCCGAGAATTGCTAAATTATTGTGTCGTACGTTTTGGTGATTGCATATTGCGGTACGTTTCACTGTCGTGAAGGTGTTTCCATAGAAACAATGGTAATTGGTACGAAGACATTAATTTCAGAAACTTTGTTATACATTATTATGGCAGGCCAAGTAACTCTTTTTTAATGTTGTACTACACTTCAAAATGACTATAATACATGTCACCATTTTTCCACACAATCACAAATTCTCTATAAACAGCAGTGGGAAAACTCTACCAATCGCTCTGTTCACCGACGACAGAAATCCGCTCCTTGGTCACGTAGCCATTCGATAAAAGCTGTGTGAACATCCTCATCGTTCGAAAATCCATCGCCCCTAACCCCTCCATATTCTTTCAGCTTGCCGAAAAGATGGAAATCGCATGGGGTAAGATTTGAACTTTCCCGATCAGCGTCATCCATGTTTCTGCGGTCTTAGTCAAACTGTTGGCACCATTTCACAACGGCTGGACGCGACATCACATTTGGTCGACATACCACCACAATTTCACGGTGAAGCTGAGTGCAATTTTGACGTTTTGTCCACAAGAATCGTGCTGTCCCGGGCACTTCAACTTCAGGTATTTCACCAGTACCCACGCCGTTTCACACTCACAGCATGTGTGATGCATGTGTTATCTCTACCGCAGAGGAACTGTCTCTGCATGACAACCTGAACATTTACTCTCTTCTCACAATCCACCACTCTTGTTGGGCAATGGTCTTTGCGTTTGGACGACGTGTGTTACTTTCTGAAATCAGTAAGTACACTCACGTTCAGAATAAAAAACAGAACACCGTGAACGACTAGAGATATAACGTTCATATTCACAGAAATTAATTCTGCAGAAATGATTAGCATTTCACTCACGTCGGTTCAGCGTCTGTCCTGTTGCCTAGTAGGCAGAGAGTCCCCCTTGGGCCCTAATCACTTGCCACAAGCGTGGTGGCATCGACGCATATCAGGCGCAAATGGCGTTATGTGGTCCAGCCTTCCGTGCTGCATTCACCCGGTTCCAAAGTTCTTCTTCAGTGATTGGCATTGTGTCACAGCACTGCACCCGTCGTTTCACCGTATCCCACACATCTTCGACTGGCGACAAGCCGGCTGATCTGGCGGGCCAGGACAATAGGCTGACATCCTGTGACACCGAGAACGCACGTGTTCGTGCAGCAACATGTGGTAGTGCTTTGTCTTGCTGAAAAATGGCGTCTCGGGTGTCGTGCACAAAGGGTATGACTAAGGGTTGCTAGATTTCATTCACGTATGTCACATTGGTCACAGTGCCCTGGAGTGCACCATCTGTGATTTGTGGTAGTACCCAACAGCAAATCACACCATAAGGGTTTGAGTTGGCGCTGTATGTCTTGTGCGAATGCAGCCACTGTGATGTCGCTTACGCTGTCTGCGGTGAATCAAAATGTGGCCTTCATTTTCAAACAAACAGAACCTGGATTCGTCCTGAAACACTATCTACTGCCATTCCTGTCCCCAGTCACGTCGTTCCATACACCATTGCCGTCTAGCATGTATTTGCACATTGGTCGAAGGCAGGAGGAGAAGTGGACGACACACACATAACCCCTATGGTAATAAACGACGACAGACTGTCACCCCCAGTTGTATACAATGTTTTGCACTTTTCCACTGTTGCACCAGAGCCGAGGAGGACGTAAATCTGTCCTGCAATGCTAATCCGATGAGGTGTCGATCTTCTCTGGGCTTGGACTGTGTGGTGCGACCTGACCCGTCCCAACGTGTCCTGTGGCCTTCGGTGAACCATTCTGCACACACCCGTTGCACTGCCGAAACACTGCGTCCTACACGAGCAGAAATTTCCCATGTGGATTCATTACATTCTCTCATGGCAACAAAGCGCCCTCTTTCGAACTCCGAACTCACTGATTTGACGGTTCGCGCATACGTCTGCGAGGCATCATGCACTTCTGCTCAAGTTACACAGATCCATTACCTTCGGTTTATAGTGACAACAAAGCCCCAGGTACAGTCCACCGGTAAGTGCTGTTGCTCCGCGATATTGCAGTTGACCTTGAACCATGTGCTGACGTGGTTCAAACGCTAATCAGCTCTGTAGAACATACCACTGTACGTGTCGCGTTAATATGAACGTCCTGTCTTTAGTCGTTCAAGGTGTTGTGTCTTTTCTGAACATGGATGTAATAACAAATCTAAAAAAAAAAAATCATAGTTACGTTACTACTCTGTAACGAATAACCGGTGACCGCGGGCGCTTACACCAAATACTCATATATACTCATATAATGTCTTTGAACAACCTTTGAAATTCTGTCGGTAGAGTCCGGGTCCAGAATGTGTAGCCAGACGAATGAATGTTCAATGTTCCGCGGAAGTATTCCGATGGAATCCAAGAGTCGATAACAGAAAGAGATGACAACCTGAGGACATGTCGTAACGCGCCATGGGTAGCGACATAATTAATTAAGAAGCACACTGTAGGCTCAGAGATGACACCGACTTTTGGTCATCCGTTTCTTGGCACATGAGCGGTTGTGTACAGGAATGGGGCGGCAACGGGGTGAAGCTGAGATTTTTCAGATCTTTATGGTGAAAGCAGTTCAGAATGACTCGGATGTTAGGCTAAAAACGTAGGTAGGGTAATGATAGGGAAAATGACACTTTGGGCTGGCTTGCTGGTTTGCTTTTTACTGCTTCTTCACATTTTAGAAAGAAACTTAGAGAAATGTACAGACACTGGATTATAAAAACATAGATCAAACTCACTAGATTCTGCAATCATTTACCATAACAAATAGCCACCCCGACCTCTAACTTTATGAAGATTCGGGTGTACATAGTACTATGCTACTACAGACCACAGACCATGAAGGTAGCAGATTCTACTGCTTTAACCCAACCCTTAGGTTCAAGTACTCGTCACACTGTTAGTGAAACACGGACATAAGTACACGTGCACAGATCGTCGATGGAAACTAACCATTCTAGTCCAGATGTAAGTACAGGCAAGCTTTTGGAAATCCCTGTCAGTGCACAAACTTAATTGAGTCTGACAGCTCACTTACACAGCTTTTGCTTCAGGCCCCATAATCCGAGTTGTCTGTCACTGAATGTCTCCTTTTAGCAGGAACTCTCGAATTCCGTCGAACTCTTCCTTACTTGGGATTTGAGGACTTCTATACATGACACTGGAGCTGTCTAATTATGTATCAACGTGAGTGCGTAGCTTTTTATCTCCAGTTCGCAATCAGTGTGGGTGGAATCAGCGGTTTCTCAATGTGTATGACTTCTTAATGGACTGACGAAAGCGGGTTGCACCGTGCGCCCTCTAGCTAAGTTACAAGACTTACAGCCAATATTCAAAATTGAAATTTTTTTTCGTTTTGCTGGCAACCTTTCATGATTTGATCTTTACAGAAGTAAGGTTACACGTCATTTTGAACACACGCAGGAATAACACTCTTGATTATGATCAGCAACTGTTCATGGTGGTGACTGTGGCGACGATATTGACTGCGGAAGCTGCAATGGACACAAGCAACGGTGTTCACCTGCAGATGAAACGCACCAGGATATTTGCTACGTTTCAGAGCATGGGTACACGTGCCTTGAGTGTGGAGGTCTTGTTTACTCTCTCCAGAGACAGGTGCCGATGACTGCTGGCTGTTGACTTATCGCGCCAAAAATAAGTCGCCTTTGCGCTCCGCTCCCTGAGAAATGGCTGCGGTGCTGCACTCCAGCGCTGGAATATGTGCCGGGCTACTCTGATCAGTCAAAAAAGTGGCCGTGTCGTTGAAGTACTGTCCGATTTCAGACAACGATACATTACGCAACCGCAGAACATAACGTCTTCGGTTACAGAAAACTTTGTGTTTATTAAATCATCCAGATTCGTTTGGACCCTGTGGGACTATCATCAGGTGCAAACCATTTAATACGTTATTTGCGTTAGTTGTTGAGCGAGAAAGTTATATGTCGTGAGAAAGTTAGATGTTAGATTCAGAAAGTCACATATCCTCGGAAATAAACATGTTGTCAACGAGATAGAAAACTAATTTGGTATTATTACACAACGAACCCCATGTTAATACCCTAGAACTGTGAATTTTAAAATTTGGAGAAAAGTTTCAGTTCGACATCACTGCTTTGTTTCTGCATGCTCTATCCTCAGTTTTATGTTCAACCAAGAATCTTTCCAGCAGACTAACGGGGGCGCCAGGGCAGCCCACTGTCTCGCTTGGTGGTCAAACTTTTTATGAAGGATTTCGAGGAGAGAGCGCTTGAATCAGCTCTCACTAAAATAACTGTATTTTGGAGGTACGTGGACCATACTTTCATAGAGTGGCCTCATGAAGAAGTAAATTGATGGAGCTCCTTCACCACCTCATCTCCATGCATAACAACATTCTGTTCACTGTGGAAATAGAGAAAACTGGTTGTCTGCCTTTCTTGGATGTCTTGGTTAGACGAAAGAATGATGCCTCTCTGTATCGTAAGTCCTCTCATACCGATTTCTATTTGCAAGCGTCAAGTTGTTATCATCCTTCGCAGACAATGAGTGTGCTTAAAACTACCATATACAGAGCTCACACTGCATGAGATCCAATTAGTCTGCCTAGAAAGCTCGCCCACCTAAAGACAGTGTTAAGAAATGGGTATTCCACCCAGCAGATTAACTGGGCACTGCCAGTTACAACCAAGAACCAGGAAGTGGATGAAGAGCAGAACACATCGACAAAAACTCTACTTTTCTTCCTTTTATCGGCAACATTTCGTTTAAAATAACAAGGATCCTCTGTAAATTTCATGAGAAAGTGGTTTTCCGTCCACCATGTAAGATTCCAGACCTTCTGCGATCAGTGAAGGACGACTTGTTACTGCAGAAGGCCGGAATTTACAAAATATCTTGTCTATGTGGTATGGCTTACATAGGACAGATCACACAAACTGTTAAAGAATGTTGCACTGAACTTCCACGTTGCACTCGCCTTTTGCAACCAAGCAAATCCTCTAATGCCGAACACTATTTCCACTGGACATTCGATGGAGTGTGATAAGACTATGATTCTGACCACAGTAACAAGTTTTTGGGATTCCATTATTAAAGAATCCGTGGAAATACGTCTGGCGGAAAAGCTGATGAACCGTCAGAGTGTCTACTAGGTGAACACTGCGTGGAAACCCACGAGCTCCGCGATTTGTTCTAATCGCAGACGTTGGAGTGTGCCAACGGCCGCGGCGAGCGGTAATGCAAGACAGCTGAGTTCGCGGTTCCACCAGCGAGGGCATTGCCGCCGGGAAGTGTGGTCCGTCTGTCAAATTTATTTTGACGCATGAGCGGAACACTGCAGCGTGCTTTATATTGCGGAAAGGAACACGTTTTCGTTAGTCTTCGATGGCTCATCTGAAGATGACTTGCAGGTGCCCAGTCGGAATGTAGTTGGATGAATTAAAGGACAACCGTTGCACCACCGAAATTTAGTTGGACGCCTTAGATCTGTTAGCACAAATGGAAATATACTTCCATAAAATCACAGAACCTGAAATGTTAAATGAATGAAAATATCTCGCTAGCCATGGTTCTTTTAGTAATTTGAAATATTTATTTTAAATTTACTATCTTTTTTTTCGAGTCATCATGCTTCTGACTGGTTTGATGCCGCCCGCTACGAATTCCTCTCCCGCGCCAACCTCTTCATCTCAGAGTAGCATATGCAGCCAAACGCCTTAGTTATTTGCTGAATACATTCCAGTCTCTGTCTTTTTATATAGTTTTTAGCATAGATTACCAGATGTCCTATCATCTTGTCCCTTATTCTTGTCAGTGTGTTCCACGTATTCCTTTGCTCTCTAGTTCCTCATTCCTTAACCTATCAGTCCATCTAATCTTCAACATTCATCTGTAGCACCACATCTCAAATGCTTCGATTCTCTTCTGTTCCGGTTTTCCCTCACTCCATGTTTCACTATCATGCAAACCGTACGTTCTCACAAATTTCTTCTTCAAATTAAGTGCTATGTTTGATACTAGTAGACTTCTCTTGGCCAGGAGTGCCCCCTTTTGCCAGTGCTAGTCTGCATTTTGATGTCCTACGTCCGCCATCTTTTATTTTACTGCCTAGGCGGTAGAATCCCTTTATTTCGTGTACTTCGTGACCATCATTCCTGACGTTAAGTTTCTCGCTGTTCTTATTTCTGCTACTTCTCACTACTTCATTTTACTCTCAATCCATACTCTGTACTCATTACATTGTTCTTTACATTCAGCGCATTATGTAATTCTTCACTCCCACTGAGGATAGTAACGTCACCATCAAATCGTGTCACTGATATCCTTTCACGTTGAATTTTAATTCCACCCTTGAACCTGTCGTCTTCCATCATTGCTTCTTCGATGCATAGATTGAACAGTAGGACCGAAAGACAACATCCCTGTCTTACATCCTTTTTAATCCGAGTACTTCGTTCTTGGTCTTCCACTATTATTATTCCCTCACTCTTGGCTCTTCTTTATATTGAATATAACCCATCTCTCCCTACAGCTTGTCCCTATTTTCCTCTGAATGTCAAACATCTTGCTCTACTGAGATGGTCGAACGCTTTTTCCAGATCGACAAATGCCGTGAACGTGTCTTGATTGTCTTTATTCTTGCTTCCACTATTAACCGCAATGTTAGAATTGCCTCTCTGGTGCCTTTACCTTTTCTATAGCCAAACTATTCGTCATCAATCACATTTTCAATTTTGTTTTCCACTCTTCCGTATATTATTATTGTCAGCAACTACGATACATGAGCTGTTAAGCTGACTGTACGATAATTGTCGCACTTGTCAGCTCCTGCAGCCTTCGGAATTACGTAGACAATGTTTTTCGGAAAGTCAAAGTGCATAGTCGTTTTGTTGCCCCTCCCGCGAATGATTTTAGAAATTATGATGGAATGTTATCTATCCCATCTGCCTTACTTGATCTTAAGTCTTCCAAAGCGCTTTTAAATTCTGGTTTTAATCCTGGATCCTCTATCTCTTCTAAATCTACTTCTGCCTCTTCTTCTATCACATTAGACAAATCTTCCCCCTCAAGGGGCCTTCAGTGTCTTCTTTCCACGTATCCGCTCTTTCCTCTGCGTTTAACAGTGGAATTCCCGTTCCTTTCTTAATGTTACCATGAAAAAAAGCACTCCGTCTTCAGGCCACGAGTGGCCTACCGGTACCATCCGACCGCCGTGTCATCCTCAGTGCAGGATGCGGATAGGAGGGGCGTGGGGACAGTACACCGCTCTCCCGGTCGTTATGATGGTATTCTTGACCGAAGCCGCTACTGTTCGGTCGAGTAGCTCCTCAATTGGCATCACGAGGCTGAGTGCACCCCGAAAAATGGCAACAGCGCATAGCGGCTGGATGGTCACCCATCAAAGTGCCGGCCACGTCCAACAGCGCTTAACTTCGGTGATCTCACGGGAACAGGTGTACCCACTGCGCAAGCATGTTACCATGCCTTTAATGTCACCGAAGGTTGTTTAGACTTTCGTATATGCTGAGTCAGTCTTTCGAACAATCGCTTGTTTTACGATTTCATCGCATTTTTCATGCAGCCTTTTCGTCTTAGCTTCCCTACGCTTCCTATTTATTTCATTCTCAGTGAGTTGTATTTCTGTATTCCTGAATTTCCCTGAACTTTTTTTACTTTCTTCTTTCATCGATCAATTGAAGTATTTCTTCTGTTATCCACGGTTTCTTCATAGTTACCTTCATTGTACTTATGTTTTTCTTTCCAACTTCTGTGATTGCTCTTTTTAGAGATGTCCATTCCTCTCCAATAGTACTGCTTTCTGAACTGTTCCTTATTCCAGTATGTATAGCCTTAGATAACTTCAGGCGTGTTTCATTCCTTACTACTTTCGTATATCACTTTTTTGCGCACTCATTCTTCCCGAGTAGTCTCTTAAACTTCAGCCAGCTCTTCATTTCCAAATTGTGATCTGAGTCTATATATGCGACTGAGTATGACGTGCAAGCCGATATCTGATTTCTGAATCTCTGATCATGATGTAATCTAACTGAAAAACTCCCGTATCTCCTTGCCTTTTCTAAGTATACCTCCTGTTGTGGTTCTTGAACGGAATATTCACTATTACTAGTTGAAATTTATTACAGAACTCAATTACTCTTTCTCCTCTCTCATTCCTTGTCCCAAGCCCATATTCTCCTGTAACCCTTTGCTCTACTTCCTCCCCTACAACTGCATTCCAGTCCCCCATGACTATTAGATTTTCGTCATCCTTCTCGCACTGAGTTACATGTTCAATATCCTTATACACTTTTTCTATATCTTCACATTCAGCTTGCGACATCGGCATGTATATCTGAACTTTCATTGTTGGTGTTGGTTTGCTGTCGATTCAGGCGAAAACAAACCTATCACTAAACTGTTTACACACACTCTCTGCCGTACCTTCCTATTCGTAACGAATCCTAGCCCTGTCATGCTGTTTTCTGCTGCTATTGACATTAACCTACATTCATCTGATCAGAAATTTACGTCATTTTTCCGTTGCACTTTGGTAACATGTATTATTTGTAGATAGAGTCTTTGCATTTTTCTTTTCAGATTTCATACCATCTCTACCATGTTCAAACTACTGATATTCCAAACCACGGCTCGTAGAACGTTGTCCTTTCGTTGATACTTGAATCTTTTTCTCATGGTAGCCCCCGCTCCCTCGGCAACCCCTCCTAGAGATCGGAATGGGGGACTATTCCGGAATATTTAGCCAATGGAGAGATTATCATGACACTGTTTCAATTACAGGCCAGCTGTCATGTGGATATTCATCATGGTTTTTAAGACTGTGGTTTCCATTGCCTTATGCATCCTCATGCCGTTCATCCTTGCTGATTCTTCCACCTTTAGGGGCAGTTTCCCACCCCATGGGCGGGAGAGTATCCTGAACCTCTGTCTGCTCCTCCGCCCTCTTTGACAATGATATTGGCAGAATGAGGGTGATTCCTTATTCCGGAAGTCTTCGGCTGCCAATGCCGATTTTTATTCAAAATTTAAGGGTGGCAAGGTTTGAACCCGGGACCTATGATGTTTTGATTACTAAACACAAACGCTACTCCTTTCTTTGATCTCATTTTGTTCGTTATTGTTAGTTGCATTTGTTCGGGATGGACGTCCCATGATATCCGTTCAAGTTGTTCGTTGATCCATTCACTCAGCTTTTTTATTACAGAAGGCAGCTAACTCTCATCCATGATTGCAATAAGATAGGATTTTTTAGATGAAGACATTGCTCCAGCATTCCACTGTAATACGCTATTGGCCATTAAAATTACTACACCACGAAGATGACGTGCTACAGACGCGAAATTTAACAGACAGGAAGAAGATGCTGCGATATGCAAATGATTAGCTTTTCAGAGCATTCACACAAGGCTGGCGCCGGTGGCGACACTTACAACGTGCTGACATGAGGTAATTTTCCAACCGATTTCTCATACACAGGCAGCAGTTGACCGGTGTTGTCTGGTGAAACGTTGTTGTGATGCCTCGTGTAAGGAGGAGACATGCGTACCGTCACGTTTCCGACATTAACGAAGGTCAGATTGTAGCCTATCGCGATTGCGTTTATCGTATCGCCACATTGCTGCTCGCGTTGGTCGAGATACAATGAGTGTTAGCAGAATATGGAATCGGTGGGTTCAGGAGGGTAATACGGAACACCGTGCTTGATCCCAACGGCCTCGTATAACAAGCAGTCGAGATGACAGGCATCTTATCCGCATGGTTGTAACGGACCGTGCAGCCACGTCTCGGTCCCTGAATCAACAGATGGGGACGTTTGCAAGACAACAACCATCTGCACGAACAGTTCGACGACGTTTGCAGCAGCATGGACTATCAGCTCAGAGACCATGGATGCGGTTACCCTCGACGCTGCATCACAGACAGGAGCGCCTGCGATGGTGTACTCAACGACGAACCTAGGTACACAAATGGCAAAAATCATTTTTTCGGATGAATCCAGGTTCTGTTTACAGCATCATGATGGTCGCATCCGTGCTTGGTGACATCGCCGTGAACGCACATTGGAAGTGTGCATCCGTCATCGCCATACTGGCGTATCACCCGGCGTGATGTTATGGGGTGCCATTGGTTACGCGTCTCGGTCACCTATTGTTCGCATTCACAGCACTTTGAACAGTGGACGTTAAATTTCAGATGTGTGACGACCCGTGCCTCTACCCTTCATTCGATCCCTGAGAAACCCTACGTTTCAGCAGGATAATGCACGATCGCATGTTGCAGGTCCTGTAAGGGCCTTTCTGGATACAGAATATGTTCGACGGCTGCCCTAGCCAGCACATTCTCCAGATCTCTCACCAATTGAAAACGTCTGGTCAATGGTGGCCGAGCAACTGGCTCGTCACATTACGCCAGTCACTCCCCTTGATGAGCTATGGTATCGTGTTGAAGCTGCATGGGCAGCTGTACCTGTACAGGCCATCCAAGCTCTGTTTGACTCAATGACGAGCCGTATCAAGGCCGTTATTACGGCCAGAGGTGGTTTTCTGGGTACTGATTTCTCAGGATCTATGCACCCAAATTGCGTGAAAATGTAATCACATGTCAGTTCTAGTATAATATATTTGTCCAATGAATACCCGTTTATCATCTGCATTTCTTCTTGGTGTAGCAATTTTAACGGCCAGTAGTGTATGTTTAATGATTTTTTGGGTTGTCTTTCTCACAATACCGTCCCCTCCAGAAGATCCGAATGGAGAACTGTATTAAGAGGTAACTCCGGGTAAATTTCTAACGAGACGCATCTTGAGCATCTTCTATAGACAATTTTTCTTTATCCGGGGTACACCTACTGGCTAAACCAGACTGACGCGGTCTACATTACACCAAGAGAGAGTGTTTATTGTGCAGTATCTTTTCTTCAAATGTTTCTGCTCTAATGGTCAAGGATTTTCAACAAACCTGACTTGGCTGTTTTCATTTTGTATTAACATTGCTGAGTTTTGTATGAGTACGTGTGGTATCGTGCATCGAATGCAGTTATATTCATTGAAGAATTACGATTAGTATTACCAGCTATAGCGTGCGAAACATAATTCAGTATGTACTTTATAGGACAATTCGCTCATTCATTGCATTATGTTTTACCTATTCTGCATTATTATTCTTTTTCGGTATGTTTTTTGCCTCTGTCGTTAATGTGCTACTCGTCTCCGATATTCAATACATTAAAAACAGTTGACACAGTGCTGTGTTTTGTGTTCATTTGTATGTGAGGCAGCTCTTGTTCTTCGTTTGTTGCCCATAGGACAACAATGCGATACTCAATCTCTCACTATATCTCCGCCAACATCTCCTCCGTCAGCAGGACTCTTCACACATCTAAGAACGAACTGAGTTGTCGTTAGAGGTTTCGAGAGTCCAAAGAAAAGGTTTAAAAAGCTACGAAAACCAGCTGAAATTAGTGATCCCTGTAACAGCACAGACGCTTAGATCATGGTTACATGATAGGGGTCTTAAGATGACTCCAATGAGACACCAAAACGAGCAGTCAAGTAAAGTAATTAATAAAATTTATTTTCTTCGAGTCTTTCACCACCCGCATTTCCACTCTGTTTACACAAGATGGGACTACAGAAACTTTATTAAGGTAGACATTGTCTGCATATGCCTACCAAAGCCTCCGCGTCTAATCCTGTCGTCCGTCCGGCAATCTTGCAGGAGTATATGGACACAGTTGTCACTGTTTTTGTAAAATCTTCACCACACTGCTCTGAGGTGTACCCCCTCCTTTAGAACAACAACGCGTCCTTTCCGCGGACTGCGCTGAAATGCTGTACGCACGTTATCAAAAGTGTTGTGAGTCACTCCACGTCTACCGCTTCTTGCCTTGCCGTCAACACCGGCAGTCTCTTTAAACTTTTCATGCCGTCCTTTGACGCTCTTGACATCCGGCGGATCTCGAACATAGTCACTTTGCAAATGTCGCTGAACTGTTAACAGGCGATCGTGTTTAATAAAACCACAAAACACATTGTGCTTCCTACCTCTCAGATGCCATTATGACAGCAGCACTCCTAAATTACGCTGCCTGTAACAAGAGAGAGAGTAAATATATCAGTACTGTTCAGAGCATTTGTAGAAATTTATCCACAAAAACTTCATGAATTGAGACACTACAGTGCGCAACAAAATTAAACGATCACTTTTTCGAAACAGTGTAACTATCTCCCATTCCGACGTATAAATTTAATATTTTGTTCAAAGATGACTACAACCTTCATCAGCCCTCGGCCTTGGCGATTCAAACACCAAGGCGTCGATACAAAATAAAGAAATAAAAAGAATAGGGCCACAGTTCAGAAGTTCATGTGAACTGTCGCAACTCTGCTCTACGAGACCTTGCACGTTTCACACTATGGTAAGGTCGTCACACCACCTCCTACCCTTTCATACATGATAAGTTTGTCACACCCTTTACCCACGTTTCACGCTTCTTTTGACGCCTCAGGAATGGTTAGAACCGCGACAACTAGCGTTGAAATCACACGGTTTTCTTATAAAGGACGTCAGTGAAACCACCTCTTCGTTTGGGGCGTTGATTCCCACACGTTTCGCATACGAGAACGACAGTTCCCAGCGTGATGGGAAACCGGACGCCGTTCTTGACAACGTTAGACACTGCTGACAATCTCCGTCCGTTTCTACCTTAGTCTAAAGACATATTGGGCCTGTAAGCCACTGAACGTGATCTGATCCTTTGGAGTGTAGTGTGACTGCAATTTTTGCTCTTTTATACAGCTTGGAGTCACTAGGGATTGTCAAAAGGCATTCTACGAAATTTGAAAGCCATCTGAAGCAGCTAAAGGTTCGCACTCTTTTCCATCCTTCCTTTTTCGCGCCCTCCTATGGTGTAATCTCCGAGGGGGGGGGGGGGGGGGGGGAGGGGGGCGGCACAGGGGTGCAACTTTAAGATATGCGTGAATAGGATAGCAAAGGGTCCCTCCAAGACCTACCAGTTCAGCAAAGTCCTTGGCGCCACCCACATACCTTTGTTGAGAACGTTATAAATGTACCTGTCAGAAACTTGAGCACACTTTGAGCCTTATGGCTGCTCTAGCGCCTGAAGCTTAGGCAACCTCTTCGACACTCCTCAGGTAATGTTTACTTGCCTTCAGGCGCTAGAGCAGCCGCAAGGCAGGATCTGTGTCGAAATTTCTGACAGATACATATGTAATGTGCTCAGCTACAGTGTCTATGTGGCACCGAGGGTGTTGCCAAACTGGGATGGCCTTAGAAAAACCCTTTGCCGGCTTATTCAAGCACCTCTAAATGTTGCAACCCCTCCCTATCACCGCGATCACGTCATAGTAGGGCGAGAGAAGGGAGGGATGAAAAAGTATAAAAACGTATTTTTCTTTCGGAACACATTCAGATTTCGTCGAAAAATCTCTAGTGGTTCCGGCCTGTATAGGAAAGCAGAACTGATGTCGCACTACACTCCATAGGAGCAGCCCCATAATATCCTTGGAGTAGGGTTGAAACGCCCAGAGGGTGGCAGCAGTGTCGAACATTGTCAAGAACGCCGTCGTATTGCTTATCGCACTGCAAACTGTCATTTTTGACCGCGAGATGTGTGTCAATCAACGCCCAAAAGAAAGGAGTGCTTCCATTAACGCCATTTACGCCACTTCTTGAGGCCTTTTCGTGTCAGATGTGAGCGGTTGTGTGTCTGAAATTTTTTCCTTAGCCACCCACAAGAAAACTGCGTGATTTCAAAGTTGGTTGTCGTGGTTCTGATCTGAGTGAAATGAATGTCGTGTGACTAGAGCCTCCCGTCGGGTAGACCGTTTGCCGGGTGCAAGGCTTTCGATTTGACGCCACTTCGACAACCTGCACGTCGATGGGGATGAAATGATGATTAGGACAACACAACACCCAGCCCCTGAGCGGAGAAAATCTCCGACCCAGCCGGGAGACGAAGCCGTGCCCTTAGGATTGACATTCTGTCGCGGACCTCTCAGCTACCGGGGGTGGACGTGGTTCTGACCTAAATTGCTGAGGAGTGAAAAGAAGGCGTGAAATTGGGTAAGAGGGGCTGTGACGACCTTCCCATCGTGTGACATGTGCATGTGGCGTTGAGCAGAAGTGCGGTGAAATTTGGCGCCAGTGTGAAACCAGTAACCCATCTTACAGCTCACATTATCATCTGAACTGTGGCTTTTTTCCGTGTGTCGACGCCTTGCTGTCTGAAACGCCGCCGTCTCCGAGCGAGACGTCGAAGAGCGTCACACTTTTGTATCATAACAGAGGAAGGTTGAGCCAATTTTCAAACTTATGCGTCGGAGTGGGAGACAGATATGGAGTTTCGCAAAAGTTATCCCTTAATTTTGCTAAGCAGTGTATTTTCAACAAACCACACAACTGTATCTAGGATAGCTTCTTAAAGATATTATTTTTGTAATCAGGTAAAGGCTTTATGTTCACGCTGTGCATTCACTGTGGCAACTTTTGTTGTAGCAATAACTGAAAGTGAAATGTACTATGATTTAATCCAAGAGGAAGTTTTGTGTCAAATCAGGGAGCTAACAATTAAACGGAGGAAGAGCTAACCAGATGTAAAGAACTTGATGAAGCTAATTCAAGTGGAAATAAAAGTTATTGTTTGTGAGGAGACTGGAGTGTTTGATTTAGGTGCAACTGTCTAACGTCACATGTTTTAACTGGCATCCTGAACTTTATTTCTTTGCTGAGATAGCCGGGAACATTACTGTAAGGCATTTCGATGTTGATTGGAAACTGTAGCGGTTGCGCGTATCCGTCCTATTTCTCGTGATTTGGAATTTGTCAGGGGGCACTGGATTGATGTGGGGTAGGTATTAATTGTTAGAGCGTGAGTCTTCCACTTTATGTTGCGAGTTACAGAGAGGCTGGCGTCCCCCATTATAAACCGCTTCACTGATGCGGTCCGCCGATTAACAGCCTCTTCGCCGACAACAGGGCTGTTCTGTACAATTATGTCGCGTAACGTAGCGGGGATCGCGTGTGCGGCGGCGACCTTGAATGCGTGTGGCGTGGCACGACCGTGATTTCGCGACGTCGCACTGTCGTAAGCAGCAGGAGTGGACTGGTACGCGACACATGCTATTAATCTTTCGAGAAATCTCATTGCAACATACACTTCGTTGCAGAGGGAAAAGATTCGTTCTACATAAGAATAAAAGAGCTCTGGAAGACTTGAGATCAAAAAAGGCAGAATAGATTGATAACATTCCATCGGAACTTCTAAAATCATTGGAGGAAATGGCAAACAAACGACTATTCAAATTGATGTGTAGAATCTGTAAGACTGGCGTGGCGGAACCGGTTTATAGTATTTCGTGACTTTAATTACTTATAAACGATATTTCAGGTAGATAAAAAAAAATGTAAGACCAGTTACCTATCGTCAGCGTAACAATTCGTTTGATCTCAAAAATGATTATCCCGGCTAATATTTTTCACTCTGCTAAAGAAATCTTCACTTGACGTTGTGTAGAAATGTTGTCCGTAAAGTCGTGTGAGTGGCACTAAATTGCATATCATTTATCAGATTTTACACAACTGTTACTTAAGATGGAAGCACTTTTCTCTAGCAAAAGGAACGTTTAGTCACAAAATACTACCCGCGCACAACACTGGCGTATGTCTCCTATTAAAATATTTCATGTAAATCGTCCGAAATAATTTGGCTTCATACATCAGCAAATAAGAAATTGATATTACGTAACGTGCTTTGAGCACTGTATTTAAGGATTCAATCTGAGTTGAATTCTGTCTTTTAAAATAGATTCGGGACCACTGGTGCACATTTATTTCCATTCATTTATGTCTAACAACATTTATGTTTGTTAAAATTATCGATTCAAAACTGCCGCGGAGACATTTTTACTAAGATGGCGGCAGACAGACGATAGTCAATTTGTCTATTGTTATTCTCGATTTATGTTATCAAGGTAATATATTTAGATAAAACTCTTTAAGCCTTTTATCTCTATTCTTTAGCATTTAAAATCATTTTCAATGATAAATACCGTCATATTTTTTATACCAGCTTCTAGTAAACTCCGCTGTAAGTTACTAGCGCTAGCGGCTTGCGGAGCTCACACGTCTCACGTCCCAACAGTTCATCGGTTAGCACGGGAAGAACAACTGAACCACAATTATCACAGATAACAAAAAAAGGATTATAATTGTCGTTGTCCATGAGAGTAGTTCTCTGATAATAGTTTTAATTCGCACAGAAATTAAATTATTACAGAAATAATGAAATAATTATCGTCATTTTTACACGATACAGTCTTTTATACGTAGTATCGATAATATTGGTTGAAGTTTGTACACTTAGTTCATTTTAACATCTCGTGGCTAGAACATACTGTCATGGTTATTACACTGCCGGCGTACCTTTCGGAAAAATATCATCCACAGACTTCCGAAGATAGCAAAGGCGGATAAGTGCGAGAATTATCGCACAATCTACTTAACAGCTGAGGCATGAACTTAACACCTCCAGTACCCAAATTGCTAACAATAATAGTATACAGAAGAATGGAAACGCAAAGTAAAGATCCGTAAGATGACGATCAACTTGACTTTAGGAAATGCACTGGCACCAGAGAGGCAGTTCTGACTTTGCGCTTGATGATGGAAGCAAGACTGAAGAAAAATCAAGATACGCTCATAAAGTTTGTCGATCCAGAAAAAAGCATTCGACAATGTAAAACCGTGCAAGATATTCAAAATTTTGAAAGAAATAGGAGTAATCTGTAGGGAGGGACGGGTAAAATGCGATGTGTACAAGAGCCAAGAGAGAAGAGGAAGACGAAAAACAAAGATATCGCCCACATAATATGGCTGATATTGTTTCTGATATTTTTGTAAATTTTATTGAATTACAGTTTTTTAAAAGTGATCTGCAGATTTCAAATAAAATTATCTTTTATGAAAGGTATATGAATATCTCGATAATTTCATACAATGATAAGAAAGAAGAACCAGATTCTGTCACTAACCTTTTTGTCACTATTCATTCCAAATTAGTGTTTACGATTGAACATGAGAATAACAGAAGTATAATTTTTCTCGATTTGACAATGTCGAATTCTAATGGTAAATATCGTTTCACAATTTACAGAAAGCCAACTGCATCTGATATTGTCATAAATGTGTCATCTTCCACCCACTTACGTATAAAAAAACATTTTTCCGATCTAATAAATAAATAAATATACGATTCAAAGACAGTTGACATTGCCCCTTGAATCCATTGATATCCAGAGAGAATTACTTATTTTAAAACAAATTACCACAGCCAATCATTTCAGTAGTGATATTGTTGGCACTTTATTTCATAAACTGCACCTGTCCCAGAGAACTTCTGAAGCTGCCAATAGAAAATTATATGGGACCCGTGCGAATCTTTCACACTTTTATACTTTTAAATAATGACGCATTTGGAATAAGTGTAGTCGTTCGGATAAGGTCGGATGTGGGAATGAAGAGAAAAATCTTTAAAAATGAACCGAACGATGCGAAATAATAATCTGAATTTATAATACATCATTGTACGTACTTTTCCATACACATAATTTTGAACAAAATTCTTTATCGAACACGACAATATCTCGGTGTAAACGATATTTGACGTAAGAACGTAATCTCCATGTACTTTTTGTTTTTAATTTTCATTAAGGGGACAAAAATATTAGTTGATTAGCTACCCTTGGAAACGCTACATACAGTTTAACGTGAGTAAAGACGGGATTTGATAAATACAATCCTATTGTTTGATGCATTTGTTCCTCCGACTTGTTTATAACGATAGCTAATTTTCGACTGTAATATTTACATCTATCTTTTGTTGAAAGCCTGCCGGGATGGCCGAGCGGTTCTAAGCGCTACCGTCTGGGACTGCGCGACCGCTACGGTTGCAGGTTCGAATCCTGCCTCGGGCATGGATGTGTGTGATGTCCTTAGTTTAGTTAGGTTTAAGTAGTACTCAGTTCTAGGGGACTGATGACCTCAGATGTTAAGTCCCATAGTGCTCAGAGCCATTTGAACCATTTTTTGTTGAAAATACACTCCTGGAAACGGAAAAAAGAACACATTGACACCGGTGTGTCAGACCCACCATACTTGCTCCTGACACTGCGAGAGGGCTGTACAAGCAATGATCACACGCACGGCACAGCGGACACACCAGGAACCGCGGTGTTGGCCGTCGAATGGCGCTAGCTGCGCAGCATTTGTGCACCGCCGCCGTCAGTGTCAGCCAGTTTGCCGTGGCATACGGAGCTCCATCGCAGTCTTTAACACTGGTAGCATGCCGCGACAGCGTGGACGTGAACCGTATGTGCAGTTGACGGACTTTGAGCGAGGGCGTGTAGTGGGCATGCGGGAGGCCGGGTGGACGTACCGCCGAATTGCTCAACACGTGGGGCGTGAGGTCTCCACAGTACATCGATGTTGTCGCCAGTGGTCGGCGGAAGGTGCACGTGCCCGTCGACCTGGGACCGGACCGCAGCGACGCACGGATGCACGCCAAGACCGTAGGATCCTACGCAGTGCCGTAGGGGACCGCACCGCCACTTCCCAGCAAATTAGGGACACTGTTGCTCCTGGGGTATCGGCGAGGACCATTCGCAACCGTCTCCATGAAGCTGGGCTACGGTCCCGCACACCGTTAGGACGTCTTCCGCTCACGCCCAAACATCATGCAGCCCGCCTCCAGTGGTGTCGCGACAGGCGTGAATGGAGGGACGAATGGAGACGTGTCGTCTTCAGCGATGAGAGTCGCTTCTGCCTTGGTGCCAATGATGGTCGTATGCGTGTTTGGCGCCGTGCAGGTGAGCGCCACAATCAGGACTGCATACGACCGAGGCACACAGGGCCAACACCCGGCATCATGGTGTGGGGAGCGATCTCCTACACTGGCCGTACACCACTGGTGATCGTCGAGGGGACACTGAATAGTGCACGGTACATCCAAACCGTCATCGAACCCATCGTTCTACCATTCCTAGACCGGCAAGGGAACTTGCTGTTCCAACAGGACAATGCACGTCCGCATGTATCCCGTGCCACCCAACGTGCTCTAGAAGGTGTAAGTCAACTACCCTGGCCAGCAAGATCTCCGGATTTGTCCCCCATTGAGCATGTTTGGGACTGGATGAAGCGTCGTCTCACGCGGTCTGCACGTCCAGCACGAACGCTGGTCCAACTGAGGCGCCAGGTGGAAATGGCATGGCAAGCCGTTCCACAGGACTACATCCAGCATCTCTACGATCGTCTCCATGGGAGAATAGCAGCCTGCATTGCTGCGAAAGGTGGATATACACTGTACTAGTGCCGACATTGTGCATGCTCTGTTGCCTGTGTCTATGTGCCTGTGGTTCTGTCAGTGTGATCATGTGATGTATCTGACCCCAGGAATGTGTCAATAAAGTTTCCCCTTCCTGGGACAATGAATTCACGGTGTTCTTATTTCAATTTCCAGGAGTGTAAGTTTAATGAGAAGTAAGTATATAAAGTACTGAAGCAAATAAATAAGAAATATATAGGTTACAGCGCGCTGTTCACTACTCGCCTGGTACATTCGCTAAGATCACAATAACCTCTAACTGTATTTTGAGATTTTTAATTACACTTCGCACTTTACGTAACCACGTTAGGCCTTAGTAGCAATACGTAGATCGCAATTTAAGGTGACAATGACAAATAAACTAGTATGTTCATAGTTTCGGAAAGTATATTCGTTTAGAAAAGTCAACGTGGACGACAGGCAGAGGTAATGGACAACCACAGTGGTCACGGTTAATATCTATGACAATGTTGCGTAGAAGTTATCCAGTTAACAAATATTTTAAAACAAGCAAAGTGTTATTTGTAATAAGATAATATGGAAAGAGTCTTTTATCCGTGATTAATAATTTAGCTTCGTAAAATATACCCATTTGTCTAAAATAGTTAAAAGTCTATTATTTTAAAATCTTCCATAAATAGTATGTTTTAGCAGAAAATGGGTATGCAATGTCAGAATCTGGTCTCAAAACCGGTCTACCAATACCTCATTCATCACTGCTGGATTAATTTGTGTCGAGGAAAACGGATGTTGCCTTGAGAAATGATATACATGATTTCAAACAGATCAAACAAGTTAATTAAAAATATTGACGTGACCATTGCGTTCACTGCTAACAATCTCTCTCTCTCCCTCTCTCTCTCTCTCTCTCTCTCTCTCTCTCTCTCTCTCTCTCTCTCTCTCTCTCTCTCTGTGTGTGTGTGTGTGTGTGTGTGTGTGTGTGTGTAGTGAGTGAAGTGTCATGAAACTATGTGTGTATAGTGTGTGCAGTGATTGATAGTGAGATATGAGTGAACAGTGTGGCATTACATTATTTAATAAGGTACATGTAAAAAAGTATTGTATAGCAGGAGTAAATCTAATGATTGTCTTTAACTAGAAATCTGTAAATGTATGTGTATACGAATTAGCTTATTTTAAAATGGTTTTAACTTGTAAATAATTTGACATGTCCTATATCCTTCTAAAAAGAGATCTAGGATGAATAAAGCTGCTACTACTACTACTACGACTACTACTAACAACATATAGTAGGCGCCCTTCGCCACAAATCACTATTCGGTTACCATTTGACTCAGAATAAGCATTCAGAAGCTTCCATCGCCAACAGCTCCACAATTCTTGATAACGCACCTAAGGCACTAGAACTTAATCCCCTTGAGGAGACGGAAATTTATGGACATTTTAAAAATAAATCGCTATCGTTGTTGAACGAACAGCTTGATTTTAGGGAAGTTACCTCTTTGAACTTTTGACGATTTGCTGTAAGACTGTTGCAGCCTTCTCATTATAATTTTACACTAAAGAAATCTAGAGCTGCATTCATTACCACTTACATTCGGAACCGAGACAGGTAGTTAAGAATAATATTGCTGTACGTATTATCGTGCCATAGTTATACCCATGGATGCCCACATAAATAAATTTTCTCGCCTTTAAAATTTTTTTTAGGATTTTAAAGATTTTAATATAAACACTAAATGGTTTGACAAACTGTTTTCTGTAACAATCATTAATTCTTTCACTGCTGTAACTAATGCATAGTTTACACATACTAAAAGCGCTTGTTTTGTTACACGATTTTCTGTCGCCAGTAAACGTGGTGACGATATAACTTTTTCTGGATGGCTTACTTTCATGTTATTTCACACAGAAATTTATTTACAAGGCATTTACTACGACATTATAGGGAACATTTCGTGTAATACTAAATAGCACAAAGAGACGCTGAAGCCAGAACTTGTCAAAGTTTTATAACGAAGTTCTTTGGCAGCAGTGTAAAGACCTTGCACGTGATCGCTTGAGTTGTTTCTTCTGACCACTGGAGGCCGGATTGTGGCAGTCAGTTTATTCGCTGCTATCGTCTATCAGAGTTGAAACACGACGATCGACTGCCAAGCCATCGGATAGTTGCCACCTCCTCAGCGTTCCGTCCTCTGCCACGGCGTCACTGGTGAACCTCGCTGGAGCGTAATTACCAATACCCGGAAGGCATTGGTGTAGTAACCAGAGCAGCCATCTGTGTTACTATTACTTTCGACGAGTTCACAAAAATGTCCATAGAGGGCAGTGTACACATTAAACAGATCATATCATGTCTGTCACTGCTTTTCTTCATTTTAAATACATTATGACAGCATTGGTGTGAACTATAGTTTTTGTATATATTTTATATCTGTCTTTCTTGTAAATTTCAACTATAGCATTTAGTGTAGAATAAATCACATAATAAGTCGAGAGTTTTTTGCCAGTGACTGAATGCCGTATGCGATGGTCAGAACTTACAGTATATATTCTCGAGTAATACTGCAATACTCAGCAATAGACGTCCGTGATTACCTATCTTGCTCTGTCCATTGCCACCAGCCGCCATCGTGTGTATAACATCTCATTTTGTTAGTGCTGTATTTTTTATTTTAGATGTTTTTAGCCACATTACCATCCATTTGTGTACAAATCCCTCTGAATATGTATTGCCATAGAATTGCAGTGCTTACGGCCTTAAAATGGCCTAAATTATAGAGCGAAACAGGTTTCCAAACACAATAAAATGTTTTAATACAGTGGTAATAACAATAAGTTTACATTAATTTTTAGTACATCACTGTAACAGAGCTTCCAAGAAATTGCAAATCAAATAGGTAAATAATTTGTAAACACTCGTCCCAAAATTTAAGATCACAATAACTGATTTAAGAACTATTATAATAAATACCTCTTACTCCTCTGACTGGATAATAATTGACGCGATATGAAGTCGAAGAGTGCACTGACCATTATCAGAATATCTCTTAGCACTATGACTGTAAACACAGGTCTGTATGTTTGGCTACATAATAAGGGAATGCTAAAATTCTTTAATCAGCCGTTTGGGATAGTGATTCCTCATATTGATTTGTTTTCCTTAATTGTGAGTCTTTCCACATTCTTGCCTTACTCAATTTCCTGTCGATTTTCCAGTGGACTCGAGAACCTGTTGCAGGATGAGCAGGATTGTTGCTAGCAGCCGGTTTGGTTGTTCAGCCTGCGAATCGTTGCCTTTTACTGCTGAAATTTTACTTACAGCTACCCAGTCTGCGCTTGTAGTGCATAGAAAGAGACACGGAGGAATGAGATATGGCACTGAGGTACAGAGACCTTCGAGCCACGTAGAGAGTGCTGCAGGAAGTGAAGCCGTGTCAGTAGGCCTGCTTGTGTAGTCGGCTCATGAGCCAAGGTGCATGGCCAAAGCGGCCAGTCGACGTCGCCCGCCAGCAAGGTGACGCTATACCCACCCGGCAGCTTCTCGCTCTAGGGCCCTGGCCGAGTACTAGGCTCCCATCTGTCTGCTGTTCGTCACAGCTAGTCTTATTCGATCTCTATGATGTACGTGGTTACAGTGGTTTCACGGGCATTATAGCACACATATGTAATTGTATCGGATTAGATTTTTCAAACTACTGTACGCTATGGCAGACTATCATAAGTAAGTGTAGAATACTGTAGTTCTCCTAGTGGCCTTGTTCAGTTAAAATCATAACCACATTACCTGTAAGTTAGGATTGCTGCATACCTATCAGGCGTTACTTTATTTCGATCGCTTTGTTTGTTTATGTGCTCAGTGCGTTACCCTATCTCCTAGAAACCGGAAGCGGCGAACCGCCTGGAAACTGAGGGAGGATGTCACTCCTCTCTGTTACTTGAAAGTAATTCAGGCTTTATTCGAAGGTTGTTGCTTTGTAACGTGAAACGAAGGGATGTTGTAGTAAAAATTTTAAGAAAATGTAGATTCATCATACAGCGCTAGAAAACAATTTCCTATTAGAAAGGTAAAATAAGGGAAAATGCGAGACAAAAACCCATCAGACATCACCAAAATACTTCGTCGAGCTTGAATAAAACGTGTTTCTGTTATTCATAAACAGCTTTCGCAGTGATCAACAATAACAGCAAAACTTTCTATTGAGCACAAAACAAGAGCAATAATTTTATAGATTTTCTAATGTTTGTGGATGTATACTGTACTTGCAGCAAAAGTAATTTCGTTTAGATAAAAGCACAGAAGTTACGCGATCAACAATTTTTTTACTTATAACATACATTTTATAATTTGTAAGGATATAAAATACACAATAGACTAACAATGAACAATGTGCGGTTCTAATTATGTGGAGAACAAGCAAAGAAACAAAAAAACAGAGAACATGTCGGCTCCCAGTTTCTCTCTCACACATTCAATTATGTTTTTTCCCTACCAGTGCTACCAATATTACCAATAATCATACCATTTGCTAAGTCATTTACGTGCTGTGCCAAAACAACAGAACCCTAGTTTTGGTAGAGCGCAACTCTATAAGGAATCTATAAGAATGCAGAATAACCATATGAGTTTTCCGAAAAAAATATCCACAAAATCCTGAAAATAGCAAGGGTAAGCAAATGCTCGCGCAGCTAAACAGCGCATACAGCCCAAGAGCTGAGAAGAATAATGTACAAGAAAATGGAAACTGAAATCGCAGGAGTTTTCGGTGAATATCAGTCTGTCTATGGCAGGGCCAGCCAGAAATTCTGCACGCGTGCGGTGCTCCTGCACATGTGCAATTTCCGGGTCACAGCGTGCACGCCGCAGCCGTCAGCGTTCATGTAGCGCATGTTTCTACGCACAGATGTCGCTCCTCTGTTACACGAAGTGCGTTATCGACACCTCGTATGTATATCACAACCTGGGCTGTATCTGTAAGATCTGTTGCTTCATCGAGCGCAACAGAGAAAGCAACAAAGTATTTAGCCTTATTTATTAGCTGCCTGTACAGATCGCCGGCCATAGCACTGATACGTCTTGTCACTGTTTGTTTGGATTGACTGATTTCTTGAAACCTGCTAACGTTCGTGGGACACACAAGTTCTGCAGCATCAATCAGACACCCTTTCACAAACTCCCCTTCGGAAAAGGGTTTCCCAGATTGTGCAATTCTTAATGTGATTTTAAAACTTGCTCGCTGCGAAGATTTAGTGTGGTTGTCATTCTGGAAAATGGAAAACAGTACATTGTATAGCGTACAGTAAAACAGACATACAGTAAAACAGACATGTTCAAGAAGTATCAGTTACTTTGACGTACAGTAAAATCGAGTTGATGTGTCTCATCCATTTGCTGAAGCACATTTAATTTTGCTTGCCGTTCTTCACTGTTGAGAACACTACACCCGTCTTTGTGATATGCATTGTAATGTCTTTCAATTGAAAACTCACGCTGGACGCCTATTATTCGGCGGCACAGCAAACACTGTGAGTTTTCACCAACGGCTACAAAGAAGAATTGCAGTTCCCAGTCATTTTTAAACGACTGAGAACATAGATCTCCCGTCCTTTGCTTTTTCACAGTACTTGCCATTTCTCAGCACTTCTCTGCTAAGGTTACGGTCACCAGGGGTAAACGAGACTGGATATGTTGCGCTCTTGCGTGTACCACAGGGAAGAGGAGCCGCCGCCGTTTATTTAGGACACATGTCTAATAACAGATGTCGCTGTCGCTCGGTGTCGCACACGCGCGCACATGTGCAGCACTTCCGCACGTCTGTGCAGTGTTTGGCCGGCCCTGGTCTATGGGACAGGTAAAGGCACCAGAGATTCACTTCTAACTTTGCTCTTGATCATGGAAACAAGACTTAAGAAAACTCAAGACTCCACCAAGGTCTATGTTGAAGTCTAGGAAGAGCATTGTATACTCAATACCTGTGTTATATATATCAGCCTAGAAAAAAAAATGGCTCTGAGCACTATGCGACTTAACTTCTGAGGTCATCAGTCGCGTAGAACTTAGAACTAATTAAACCTAACTAACCTAAGGACATCACACACATCCATGCCCGAGGCAGGATTCGAACCTGCGACCGTAGCGGTCGCTCGGCTCCACACTGTAGCGCCTAGAACCGCACGGCCACACCGGCCGGCCAGCCTAGAAAGATGGAGAAGAACTGTGGGCAGCCAAGATACTGTTAAGTCATATACAAGCGCCCGCCCGGTAAGCCGTGCGGTCTAACGCACTGCTTTCCGAGCGGGAAAGGCGTGCCGATCCCCGGCACGAATCCGCCCAGCGGGTTAGTGTCGAGGTCCGGTGTGCCGGCCAATCTGTGGATGGTTCTTAAGGCGGCTTCGAAGAATGCGGGCTGGTTCCCCCTATTCCGCCTCAGTTACACTATGTCGGCGATTGCTGCCCAAACACTGTCTCCATGTACGCATACACCATAATTTACCACGCCAACATTAGGGGTTACGCTCGTCTCGTGTGAGACGTTCCTAGTGGGCTCCACTGGGAGCTGAACCACACAATAACCCTGGTGTGGGGCGGCGGTGGGGTGAGTGGACTGTTGTGGGGTTGTGAATCACTGAGGGCTACGGCGGGGACGAAGCCTCTCCGTCGATTCTAGGTCCCCAGTTCAATACAATACAATACATATCCAAGCAACGTAAACCTACCAGAACTGCAATTGCAGCTGGATACAACTTGGGCCGGACCACATGGAAATCGTTGAATAGGTTACGAACAGACATTGGCAAATCGAAGGACAACCTTATGAAACGGGATAATTATAAGGGCAGTCAAATGAACACGGGACAGGTGGAAAAAAAACTTTATTATTTCAAAAGGAATCGCCATAACTGTTAATGCATGTATTCCACTGTGAGACAAGACAGTTAATGACTTCATGGAAAAATGTTTGCAGTTGTCTGCTGAACCATCATTGTACACGGCTCTCCATCTCTCCGTCCGAAGCACGAATATCTTTCTCTAGGGCTACAAAAGCATAGAAATCGCATGGAGGGAGATCGGAACTGTGTGGAAGATGTGTGAGGGCTTCCCAGCGATACTTCTGCAACCTCTTCAAAATAACTTTGATAAGACGTCGGTCTGCCCAGTAAGATGTGGACGCCTGGGTACAATCTGTACGCAACTACAAACATTCCTCCATAAAGATATTGACTATCTTGTCTCACTGAGGGATAAATATATTAACTGGTGAAGTGATTATTTTTGAAATGTTTCCTTCAGACAGTTGTCAGCAGGAGAGATATGTTTCAGGAAATTTATGACACTTAGCTGCATTAGAAAAATGTATTAACTTGCTACCGGGTTCGGTAACTATCATCTGCCACCTGAATCAAAGTTAGGAAACAGAAATGACAATGAAACCGGATGTGTAAAACGTCATAAAGACGATACTTACCATAAAATTGGCTACTGCAAGTCACATGTTAGTTATGCTGACACACACACAGTCGAATTCACTGTGAGTTTCATGATTAATAATATGGGAGAACAATACTTTTCATGCATCAGCAACTTCTCATGGAAACTGGCCATAAGTGGTCAGGACATAGCATGACAAGCTAAAGCACTTTCAACCTCGAAGACAACACCAAGAAATTGTCCAGTCGATGTAAATCGTGACATACAATGATAATTTTAAGATAAAAACCACCATAATTACAACAATTACAGCATAGTCATAAGTAAAAAATGTACGAAAACCACAAGCGTCAATATCAAAAACAGCTTTTTTACTGCTGTCCTTTTCGTAAGCATTACATGACACATGACAATAATGTGAATAATGTGCCGCCTGTGATAAAAACTTTGAACCGAAATTAAAACAAGGTTGTCAAATCCTAGGTAAAAGGTATAAATCACTGTATCACATGTCCCATCGGAAAGGGACACAGGAACAAATCTTAATCATTCATATTTCCAGTATACCAATGAGAAGCTACATCAACGTGGAAATAAGAAAACCAGGGTAAAACATTACAAGGTACACAGTGTTACAACTCAATAACTTAATGCAGGCTACCTTACTGATAGTACACAAAATATCTGTCAATAAAAACATTATTTCATGTCCATATGCGTGGCTGAAATAGTGAAGTACACACGCCTAACTTATAGCCAAACAGGAGTTAAATGGAATACATTTCCTCAGAGGGATCAGTACACAATACCTAAATGTGCGAGATCAATATGGAACATCAGACAAATAACTAGTGAGCTTATAAAAGTTATTGACTGGAAGGAAGGATGTGGGTGATCAGGTTTAAGCAATTTGACATAGTACTGAATGGGATAAATACCTGACCAATAAACGAATAGCTAAACAATATAAAATCAAAAATATAAAAACAGTTTTCAGCCACTATAACCTACTGAAACTTTTACATAACTACCCACAGCTCCAACAGAGCATACAGCCACAACAAAGAAATTATAAAACGTCTCCTGCTTTAATGGAGGACATGAGTGGGTAATATAACTGATCAAGGTATCTGTAATGGTATCAAAAATAATAAAACAATAAACAAGAAATAAAATGAGGGTAGTATACATACCTGATACCAGACAAGTTTAAATAATCAGAAAGCAATCCTATAAAAAGTACTGCATAATATACTGCTTCAATGTTCCACATTCTTAAATTGTGATTCTTCAGTGACTATGAGGGCCATCAATAGGGGGCTCATAGAAAGGGGGGCTGAGCTCGTGCAACTGATTCTTCAGTGACTATGAGGGCCATCAATAGGGGGCTCATAGAAAGGGGGGCTGAGCTCGTGCAACTGATTCTTCAGTGACCATGAGGGGCATCAATAGGGGGCTCGTAGAAAGGGGGGCTGAGCTCACGGCACCCCTTGCGCTGTCTAGTGCTGACCTCTGTACAGGAACAAACCGTTTGAAGTGGTATTGGGCACATTCGTCCTGGAATCTCATTTTCTTCCGTGATGAGTCCCACATCGAACTGAGCGCGAATACAAAAAAAAAAACTTTTACATATTAAAAATCGCAGTGATAAGTCTGTAATGTCTGAGCCAGATGACCAGTGAAGGCGCCACGGACAGCATTGGGATATCAACCTGGCTGTCGACCGCCATCCGGCCCGATGATCAGGAGTGTCGGTCTGGGGTCCCATTTCATTTCAAAGCAGGACTCCCTTGGCTGTCGTGCGCGACACCTTAGAGCACAGCAGTACGCGACGATATCGTCCACGTTACCGACTTTCTTAATTTTTGAAGCTCTTTCTCTTGAATAAATCATCTATTTTCCCTGAAACTGTAATGGTTTGTTTGTCTGTACATGCATATCACACATACCGATTTTCATCTTTTTTTCATAATTTCAACATTTGCAAGAACCAAGGGGAAAATGAGAATAACAGATAAAGAACAAAGTTCTCGGATGAAAAAAATGAAAGAGAGCGTAAGACAATAATGAAATATGTCCCTCCTTCCATGCAGCTTGTATATCGTAGAAGCAATGACGGAAGTAAAGGAAAGATCAAGGAGTGAGATTAAAATTCAGGGAGAGAATATCAGTTATACGATTTCTTGATGACATCGGTATCTTCACTGAATGTGAAGAAGAATTGCAGGATACACTGCATGAAAGAAACAGCCTACTAAGCACAGAATATGGACTGCGCGTAAACCGAAGAAAGACGAAAGTAATGAGCAGTAAAAAAACGAGGCCGCACACAGCTGCGACTCCTGCAGTATTGGAACGTGCGGACACTCTACGAGGTGCATTCAAGTTCTAAGGCCTCCGATTTTTTCTCTAATTAACTACTCACCCGAAATCGATGAAACTGGCGTTCCTTCTCTACGTAATCGCCCTGCAGACGTACACATTTTTCACAACACTGACGCCATGATTCCATGGTAGCGGCGAAGGCTTCTTTAGGAGTCTGTTTTGACCACTGGAATATCTCTGAGGCAATAGCAGCACGGCTGGTGAATGTGCGGCCACAGAGAGTGTCTTTCATTGTTGGAAAAAGCCAAAAGTCACTAGGAGACAGGTCAGGTGAGTAGGGAGCATGAGGAATCACTTCAAAGTTGTTATCACGAAGAAACTGTTGCGTAACGTTAGCTCGATGTGCGGGTGCGTTGTCTTGGTGAAACAGCACACGCGCAGCCCTTCCCGGACGTTTTTGTTGCAGTGCAGGAAGGAATTTGTTCTTCAAAACATGTTCGTAGGATGCACCTGTTACCGTAGTGCCCTTTGGAACGCAGTGGGTAAGGATTACGCCCTCGCTGTCCCAGAACATGGACACCATCATTTTTTCAGCACTGGCGGTTACCCGAATTTTTTTGGTGGCAGTGAATCTGTGTGCTTCCATTGAGCTGACTGGCGCTTTGTTTCTGGATTGAAAAATGGCATCCACGTCTCATCCATTGTCACAACCGACGAAAAGAAAGTCCCATTCATGCTGTCGTTGCACGTCAACATTGCTTGGCAACATGCCACACCGGCAGCCATGTGGTCGTCCGTCAACATTCGTGGCACCCACTTGGATAACACTTTTCGCATTTTCAGGTCGTCATGCAGGATTGTGTGCACAGAACCCACAGAAATTCCAACTCTGGAGGCGATCTGTTCAACAGTCATTCGGCGATCCCCCAACACAATTCTCTCCACTTTCCGATCATGTCGTCAGACTGGCTTGTGCGAGCCCGAGGTTGTTTCGGTTTGTTGTCACACGATGTTCTGCCTTCATTAAACTGTCGCACCCACGAACGCACTTTCGACACATCCATAACTCCATCACCACATGTTTCCTTCAACTTGTGACATTACAGACTTATCACTGCGATTTTTAATATGTAAAAGTTTTTTTTTTTTGTATTCGCGTCAGTTCGTGCGAACTTTTAACATATACCAATGAATGTTGTAACCAGATATCTTTGCCGCGCTCCTGAAAAGCGCAGAATATCACGATAGCTATAAACTGTTATACGCTGCTATCGATCAGTAAAAAAACGATGCACCTATGTTTCAAAATAACAACTGCCAATTTTTACTTCTGCAGGGAGCCGCGCCGCTCTCTAGCTGTTCTTCTGTGAATGTGTTGCGAGTCGGATGCAAAAGTATTGTGCTCCATACTGATATAATCATTTTATTGTAAATTTAAGAGTTTAAGTGATTAAAAATATATGTAGCAACAAACAAGCGAGAATGTGTATCATGAAAATTCGCTCCACCGCCACATTGGGTGGCCATGTAAATGTAAGTTTCCGTTTCATAATATAATACTTGAAGCCTTGAAGTTTATTTAATTTCAAAGAAAATCTCTCAACCTTATTTTCATTAATTATACTTGTGATAATCTTTTCCGTTTAAAAGATTTATGCAGCTTATGATCCAGTGTGTGTTCTGTCGGAACAAGAGGCTGTCGTGACGACATCGCTATAGTATTTATTCCAACTTCTTTCAGTTCCGTTTATATGTTCGTACAAATCCAATTAGTTGGTCCCTTAGGTTTCTTTCATGTAACTTCTGTCTGTTTTCTCCGCGCGATCTTCCTCCGAAAAAAATTTCTATTCATTTTTAGTAATTTTCGATATCGCGAATGAGAAAAGACAGCCGCCTCCTGCTCCGAACGGAACACCACGACTTTTCTAACGTCGGAGAGTACCGCACGAATTTTCCGCTAAAAGGTAATAGAATTTCTTAAAGCTGGATCAATTACACATGTTGCTGCTGTTCTCCGACAAATCTGGTGTGATTAATAGTAATTTATTCTGTCACGACAAAAAGAACCAATTTTATTTTTACCAAAGCAAAAAGCTTACAATTAAATTACTAAAAAAAAAAAACATACCAGAAACTGTCGATGAATTTCAATTGGTTTCACACCACGCAAATTCAGAAAACGAATGATTGCACGCTGTTCAAGTAAGGAAAACGTCGCCATTTTAAGTATTTAAAACAGTTCTCATTCTCGCCGCTGGCGGTCAAATTCCATCTGCGGTACGGTGCTGCCATCTCTGGGACGTATTGACAATGAACGCGGCCTCATTTTAAAACAATGCGCATGTTTCTATCTCTTTCCAGTCCGGAGAAAAAAGATCGGAGGCCTTAGAACTTGAATGCACCTCGTAGTTCGAGGTGATCGCCGGATCACAAGCAAACGCCTCGCTGCAAAGTGGGGAGGGTACTGATGCAGCAAGACTTTGGCTCCGACGTCGGCCAGTGGAGTGGTACCGTGCAGGCGTACAGGCCCTCCAGTAAGGTGACATAAGGAAGTCGCATTGAACGGAGATTATGTTGAAAGAAAAAAGGGTTTTATAGGCAAAATAGTGGGAAATAATATGGTGTATTGGAATACTGAATAAACCCAACCCGTTTTCAGGAAAAAAGTGTTGAATTTCTTATTGAGCGCTCTCGCATGTTTGGAATACGTCATTGTGTCTACGTCTGGAAAAACCGGAAACGAAGCGAAACCAAGTGTTTTTGTGGAGTTACAGGAAGATGCTAAAAATTCAATGAAATGATAAGAAACATGGACTTCTCAGAATAGTCAGGGAATGGAATTATTGGAAGAAGGGACAGGATGATATAACGTATAACTCCGCGAAACAGATTCCGTGGTACTAGAGGGGGCCGCAAAGGGAAAAAAGTTCAGGGGTAGATATAGATTTGAATGTACCCAACAAATAATTGAGAATGTTGGTTGTGAGTGCTGCACTGAAAAGAAGTTGTTGGGAAAGCAGAGGAAGTAGTGGCGGACCGCATAAAACCAGTCAGAAGACTAACGATACATAAAAAAGAGGGAAGGAGTGAGACGCACACACACATACACACACACACACACACACACACACACACACACAGAGAGAGAGAGAGAGAGAGAGAGAGAGAGAGAGAGAGAGAGAGAGAGATGTATCATCGAGCGGCCTGCAATGGTTTAAAAATTTCTTCACTATTTCTTCACTATTTATGGGATTCAAAATCCGCGATACCTTTCAACAGATCCGACTGGGCACGCCTATTAGTAGTACGCGACACAAATTTTACACGACTGAAGAACATTCCATAAGAAATCGCAAAACTGGTTTGTAAGTAGTCTCTCTTACAGAAGAACCGCATTTCCGGAAGTCGCCGCAAAAGAATCCATCTATCCTGTTGATTTACTCTCAAGCAAGACCGGCATTCTTGTAAATCCCTCGTTCTCCACAAGAATTTATAACAGATGACGTTCCATTTCAATCTCAACAATACATGGTTCTTGCGGACATCAGGTTTTCACTGTGGTTTTAATTTTGCGACAGGTCGGAAGCTGAAAAAAAAAGTTGCCCTCGTATTTTGGCTCCGTAAACTTTCCCGGCGTAATTGGTTCTATTCAGGTCGGGTCTCCAGCCGGATTATATCGTCATCGGGACACAATATTTCGGCGGTCCACCTGGACGTCATCTTCAGGTGAGTAGGCAGCCCACTAACTCGCCGGAACTAAAATCAAACACGTCGCGGCGGCTCCTTTATATACCGACCGTGGGTCCACAGCGCATGCGCGTATATAACTGCCTTCTAGCGCGGCCGTGAAAGCTCGCGGAAACGATAAATCGGTACCAAACACTACTGACAGCTTTTGGTGACCGAAACAAGGATCGTGGTTTCTTAATGTCAGACAGAACAGGATTCCAACTCTTGGTGAAAGGATACCAATGGGTATCATCAGATAGCCGGATTTCAATGGCTTCTTTCACTACACAGTCCTAATACCACGTCGCAGGGGCAACCACTTGTGTCTCATCGTACAACAGTTTATGTCCTTCAGAAAGACAATGTTCCTCCACTGCACATGTTTCTGGCTGAAAGAAACACGTGTGGCGATGATGCTACACGCCGCGATCCTGGACCGTACGAATCGTTTGTCCAATGTAGGCTTTCCCGCAATGGCAGGGAATCTAGTAAACCTCGGGCTTTCTCATACCCAAATCATCCTTCACTGAGCCTAGCAGAGCTCTCGTCCTAGTTGGTGGACGGAGTACACTTTTAATAACAAATTTCTTCAGAATTATTCCTATTTTTGAAGATATGTTCCCCGCAAAGGGTAGGAATACCACTGATTTGTTTGTATCTTATGTTGGTTCCCGTGAAGATCCAGTCTGTAGAGTACAACGGATCTAATTGTCAATGTAACCATTCTGCTTGAACTCAGCTTTTAGATGATCCAGTTCTAGTGTAAAAGTATCTGCACCTGAGATGGCGTAAGTTTTTTTTATCAATGTACGTAGGACCACACTGCGTTAGTTCGATGGATGACAGCTTGATGCATGAACATATAGGTCTGTATGCGTGGGCTTACGATAAACACAATGTCCTAATGTCCCATCATCCCTTCTGTAGACCAAGACATCTAAAAGCGGAAGTTTTCCATCCTTTTCAACTTCCATCGTGAACTTAATAGTGGGATGCAGACAATTGAAATAATCTAGGAAACGATCTAGAGCATCCCTCCCATGTGGTTTTAAGAACGCCGTCTTCAGTGCCATGTCCCCAAAATTTTCCATAACAAACTTGCGACTATGGGGGGATAATGGACTCCTCATAGCCACTCCGTCATTTTGTTCAAAGTATTTGACATTTAATAAAAAATACGTCGACGTCAACACATGGCGACAAATTTTGGTTGTTACTTCGTACAATTTTTCACCAATTAACTGCAAAGAATCTTCAAGAGGAACTCTTGTAAACAGAGACACAACATAAAAACTAACGAACAGATCCGTGATTGCAGTAAATTTCTGTTTCAGATTACACTCGAAATAGCGCCCTTTGGACTTAACCTAAAATGCCTACATTCGAAAAAATTAATTAATATCTGTCGATACGCGATTGTCGGGCATACATTTTCTGCCACTGATTACGAGCGTGAAATACTTTTTACAGAATTCTTCTATGGTAGAAGATTGTCATATGACACGTCTCTACTTTAATTCAAAAAGTATATACAGTAACCTACATGCGAGTGGGGAATACTTCATGTGCGACTGTCATCGGTGCCAGTCACGGCCGTTCCAGTCGCCAGTACCGCACGACCTCATTTCTCCAGCGACAACGATAGAATGCTGCTTGAACAGGCGTAAGTTCTTTCGCACACTTCATCCAGAATCGTATGCACTCACGCCCGTTTGGAGCAGCTGTAGTTGATTTGTAATCGCAATGTCATTTACGTCCCCGGACGCGGTGGTCTCGCGGTCCTGGGCGCGCAGACCGGAACCGTGCGACTGCTACGGTCGCAGGTTCGAATCCTGCCTCGGGCATGGATGTGTGTGATGTCCTTAGGTTAGTTAGGTTTAAGTTGTTCTAAGTTCTAGGGGACTGATGACCACAGCAGTTGAGTCCCATAGTGTTCAGAGCCATTTAAACCATTTTTTTCATTTACGTCGATATCTGAAATTTTGGTGATCTTGTAATAGTTGAAACGGGGAATCGTAATCAATCTTCGCCAGTGAAGTAATTTGGGAGCATGTAATTTAGTATTTTGACCTGTTATTTGCCATTATGTATTTCAATGTCAATATTGCTGCTGGCTGACAGGACTGATTACTTGGACCCGTTTCCTGACTTACTTTAAAGTCAAAACATTTTAGTATTGCCGTCAAAACGGAAGACAGAATTCGTTAGACCAATCTTAGTCTCACAGTAAAAATGTTGTTTGAGGCAGCACTGTTAGAATTGTTTGTGATTGTCGCAAAGATTTATTTCCCTTTTTTATTTATTTAGTAGTTGGTTTTCACTCGCTTCTCTAGTGATTTTTTTTAGGACTATATCTTCTTCATTGGGTCGTGTAGGTAGCGAGAACTATCAATCGTTATCATCATCTTCATCTTCTTTTTCTTGTTCTTGTTCGTCCCAACAAGGCTTAGGTCTTAATGATCTGTTCCGGCTGCGTACGATTTATTCCCATCTTTTCTTTGTTCTTCAAATACTTCTTCTTCCGACTGACTTGTATCTACTTCCTACTGTTGATAGTCTTCTTTCACTCATACGTCCTAGATAGTCTTTCCATTTGATTATGTAGCTGTATTTTTTCGTTTAGGCTACACATTTTCAACTCATCTCTTCATTTCTAAATGAATCTCGTTTAGAACATCCGGTTGCAGACCTTAGAAATGTCATTGGCGCTGTTTTTGGGCGTCTTTCATATCTGTCATTATCCGTCACTCACCTCCATAAAGCAGCATTATCAGCCATTAGATTATAAAACGTTTTGTTTTTTAATGTCACTTGGAACTTATTTGATATCTATGTCTCTGTACTCGTCGAGCCGCGCAGGGTAGCCGCATGGTCTGAGGCGTCCTGTCACGATTCGCACTGCTCCCCCACGTCAGAGCTTCGAGTCCTCCCTCGGGCATGTGTGTGTGTGCGTGTGTGTGTGTGTGTGTGTGTGTGTGTTTAGTTTAAGTTAGATTAAGTAGTATGTAAGCTTAGGGACCGATGACCTCAGCAGTTTGGTCCCATAAGATCTTATCACAAATTTCCAAATTGTAACAGTCGAAAGATATATTATATGCAACGTAGCTGAATTTAGAGATTTGTTCAGGTTGTGGCTTAATGAGTGGTGCTCTGGCGTTTAGGGGGTTTCCTCTTAAAAAATCATATCCTTTGTTTTGGTTATAGAAACTGTGCTGGAAGTGTAAATCGTCACATGCACGTGTACGAGTGGTGTCATTTAGTATATGCAAGTGTTAGAGAGAGACTATATCATTGCCTTACCCTTAGGCATATAATTACGAAGGCTGTTTTTTTTTAGGAAAAAAGAAAAAAGGCTGATTGGTGCCTAAATTAAAACCACAATGAACATCTGATTAAACGTGGCAGATATGTTGCTCAGTGTCTCTAGAATGCCCGTTGAGCGCGTCACGTCGCACTTCACATTTCTGAGTGCACAGTGAGCAAGTAAAGGTGTCTAGAACAACAGAGAGTCCCACAAAGTGTGAAGTGCATGCTCTCATGCGGTTTCTTCATGCCGAGGGGTTCTGGCTGATTTCGTGCAACCTACATAACGTAACTGTCATGCTTGACACCTAAGTACTCCAATGGTGCAGGAACTCTGAAGCAGGACGCACAGACGCTCGTGATGCAAGCGGTCGGAGAAGGAAGCGTGTCAACCGATGATAACTATTCAGCAAGTGGCTCAGGCGATTTGATAAAATCATCTACGAAGTTCAGAGAAGAAAGATGAATGTGGTCATCATGAATTTTCCTTCTTCATGACAATTCATGGTCGCGCAATGCAGCCCCAACAAAGATGCTCCTGCAGCGTTTTCCGTGGGAAGCGTTTCGTTTGATAAACCACCATAGAGTAACGACTTCGCTGCCTCTGATTTTCAACTCTTTGCTCACATGAACCGCTGACTATCAGGACAGCATTTTGGCACAGACAACGACCTGCAGACCATGGTAGAGAAGCGGCACCCTTCTGTGACGAGGGTGTTGAAAAGTTAGTAAAACGCTACGATAAATATCCAACTCGGAGCAGCGACTATGTAGAGAAATAGCTGGGAGGTGTAGCTAATTGCTGCAAACAAAACATTTTTTATTTTCATTGTGGTATCCACTTCGCGATCGATCGGTCCTCGAAAAAAAAAGAAAAAAAAGGAATAGCACTCTAATACCTGCTGTTCTCTTCTATCTCTTGTTCAAACACAGGCTCTTTATTTCTGATATAAGATATATAAGGTATCTATCTCTTTGTAAAATTTCGCGTCCTATCCTCTCTTTTACGTTGTCGAAATTTCAAAATCAACGAAAGCAATATATGTCGGAAGGGTATATTCTCACCGGCTATTTGAAATTATATTTATTTTGTGTACATTATTTGAGCAGGATCTTTCTTTCCTGAACCCATTTTGAGCTTCATATAACTTGGCCTCTGCTGTGTGTTGCAAACGAGTGTTAAGCATCTTAGCATACATTTTATATCATGTTTTCAAGGTACCTATTTCTCTGCAATCATAAAACACGATTTTTTTTTTGCAGATATCAACCATTCTTTTGTTCCCTTGAGGGCTAATGGTGAAAAAAAACGAGCATTTTGCCATGCTTTGTCACTTTGGCTCACTCTCAATTGTTGGTAGTATTCCCGTTGTGTAGGAAGCCGTCTCATGTTGGAGCTTTCTTGCTGCCGTGCCTGCGTTTTTTCACTCGATATTTCGTAAGTTCTCTCTTATGTTTAGGCATTGAAAAGTTAAATTTTCTAACTTAGAAAATATCACTTTAATAAATCTCGCTTAAACAATCGCTTTGAGATTTCATTCATTAATAAAGTAATCGAACAGAACTCCACTTTGTAAACTCTCAAGTAACCGAAACTTCTAGAACATAGCATTGGGGATTTATAGTCACCTAGATCTTTATAAAATATCACGATTCCGATCGAAGAACATTTGATAATACTGCTGAAATGTACAGTACATTCTAAAACTGTCCCAGAGTTTCTAGAATTTTTGAGAACATCCAATAACAATCTCAAAATTTATAGAATCTTTCATAACTTACCTGTAACATCTAAAGGCGCTACAGTCTGGAACCGCACGACCGCTACGGTCGCAGGTTCGAATCCTGCCTCGGGCATGGATGTGTGTGATGTCCTTAGGTTAGTTAGGTTTAAGTAGTGTTAAGTTCTAGGAGACTTATGACCACAGTAGTTGAGTCCCATAGTGCTCAGAGCCATTTGAACCATTTGAACATGTAACATCCATAACATTCAGAATCATTTGAGCCCGCATCTCGTGGTCGTGCGGTAGCGTTCTCGCTTCCCACGCCCGGGTTCCCGGGTTCGATTCCCGGCGGGGTCAGGGATTTTCTCTGCCTCGTGATGGCTGGGTGTTGTGTGCTGTCCTTAGGTTAGTTAGGTATAAGTAGTTCTAAGTTCTAGGGGACTTATGACCACAGCAGTTGAGTCCCATAGTGCTCAGAGCCATTTTAGAATCATTTGAAAGCTCTCTTTAAATTCACAGAAAATCTGTAAAAGGTATCGGTTACTTCACTTCGTTTTCACCTTTTTAATCTTGTAAGATTAAGAGACACAGCTGCGTCGCCGACCACTTGCTACCCGTAACTTACACAACATCCAAACCATTCAACTCAGACTCGCTTATGCAGAATGTGCCATACAGGGCAACAACACAGCCAGAAGTGAGGAGATGTGGATGATTGTGGAGATAAACCACTCCTTATAGACGTAAGTGTTTACTTTGATTTATGTATAGATTAATTTTGTTGTTTTTCAAATGTGATTCTGTTCCACACACTTTCCTACCATATGCTGCTGTTCGGGTACCTGTTATTTCTGTGTTATATACTCCTGTTTTTAAATTTCCTCATCCTTTACTGCCTAGATTTTTCGCCCACGTCATTCTACTTCAGGGTCTTCCTTGCTTCTCCCACCTTTCTCAGTCCTCTCTAGAAATTGTAGGCAATGATCAAACAGCATGTTGGTTTACGTGTGCCAACACGTAAAGAGTTGTTACCGAGTGGGAATTTACTTTGCTGGCAAAGGATGTTGCTGTGGCTGCAATTAACGGAATTACTCCGCCAGCTCTGGCCAAACAGTACACCGAAGGAGGGAAATTATTGCGTCCCTGTTTCGTTTACTTTCAGCGAAGCTAGAGAAGTAGCAGTAATAGCGCTGCTCCCTGCTACAGAAACCTGCTTCCGGTGATTCTATGTTTGATTGGACCGGGTAACGTGTACGACTTTGTTCCCACTGTCAATAAAGGCAGCATTTTCCCACGGTCCGGATTCGGCACTCCGTGTTTTGTTTGCTGCGCCAACTGTGAGCCGGCGGCAGACGGAGCCGCAGCACTCCACAGTATGGCCTTGTTGGCTGCCGTTCCACGCTGTACGCTTTGGTCGAAGGTCGTGGTTTCTCACCAGGACGGTTTTTCTGACCACGGATGATTAAAAAAAACTGGAGTTCCTTACAAACAGGTCGAAGATTTGATTTCCATTTGAACTCATGTGGCTCAATGGCCTGCTGCAAGTCTTTCAACTGGACGCCACTTCGGCTACTTGCGTGTCCCTAACCTACCCCAGTTTTCCAACCGGGGAAAGGGGACCACCTTTCGTTTTCAAGTCAAGCGCTTTACCGCGAGACCACCAGGCTCTACACTACGCAAATAAGTTTTTGTCCTTTGCTTTGCTTCCCTGGTGGAGATTACACTGCTCCACACAAAGCGCGAATACCGTGTTTTACACTCATGCTCATAAATTAAGGATAATTGCAGAATGTGATGCCACATAACGTGGCACTACACAAAACTGTCGCTAATATCATAAGCACATAGGGAACACACACGACACAGATCTGTAAGTCCACGGTATTTGTGTTAAGTAGAGATAACCGTTCCGAAACACATGTGCTACAAAACGCCACTGTTTCCTGCGCATGTATCCCGACATCAATATGGGATGTGATCACCACACGCACACAGGCCGCACAGCGGGTTGGCATACTCTGGATCAGATCGTCGAGCAGCTGCTGCGGTATAGCCTCCCATTCTTGCACCAGTGCCTGTCGGAGCTCGTGAAGTGTCGTAGGGGTTTGAAGACGTGCAGCAATACTTCGACCGAGAGCATCCCAGACGGGCTCGATGGGGTTTAGGTCTGGAGAACAGGCAGGCTACTCCATTCGCCTGATATCTGCTGTTTCAAGGTACTCCTCCACCACGGCAGCTCGGTTGGGCCGTGCGTTATCATCCATCAGGAGGAAGGTGGAATCCACTGCATCCCTTAAAAGGCGGACATACTTGTGGAAAATGACGTCCCGATACACTTGTCCTGTTACAATTCCTCTGTCAAAGAAATGCAGGGATGTACATGCACCAATCATAATCCCGCCCCACACCATCAAACCACGACCTCCATACAGGTCCCTTTCAAGGACATTAAGGGGTTGGTATATCTGGTTCCTGGTTCCGCCAGATGAAAACCCGGCGAGAATCACTGTTCAGACTATACCTGCACTCGTCCGTGAACATAACCTAGGACCACCGTTCCAGTGAGCATGTACTTTGTTCTTGACACCAGGCTTTACGTGCTCTCCTGTGACCAGGGGTCAGTGGGATTCACCTTGCAGGGCTCCACGTGAATATACCATGTCTATTCAGTCGTCTGTAGACTGTGTGTCTGGAGACAACTGGTGGCTGAGGTAAGGTCCCGAGCAAGGCTACCTGCAATACTCCGTGGCTGTCTGTGGGCACTGACGGTCAGATATCGGTCTTCTTGTGGTGTTGTACACTGTGGACGTCCAGTACTGTAGCGCCTGGAGACGTTTCCTGTGCGCTGGAATCGTTGCCATAATCTTGAGATCACACTTTTTTGGCACACGGAGGGCTTGTTCTACGACCTGCTGTGTTTGACCAGCCTCCAGTCGCTCTGGTATTCTACCCCACATAACGTCATTAATATGTGTTCTTTGAGCCATTTTCAACACTCAGTCACCATTAGTACGTCTGAAAACGTCTGCACACTTACTCGCTGCGCCGTACTCTGACATGCACCAACACACTTCAGAGTATATGGACTGCTGCCAGCGCCACCGTGCGACGACCGCAGGTCAAATGCACCGCATGGTCATACCCTGAGGCGATTTAAACCCGCAAACCGCCCACAGAGCGTTGTTTCACCATGTATCAGCATTACCCTTAATTTATGAGCATGAGTTTAGAATGTGGCAGCATAGAATAATTCGAATAAAAAATTCCACACTGCAGGACAAGGTGATTTTACTGGCCCAAGTAGTTTATCATTGTAAGAATATACGATAACAAATTGAAACCAAAAGAAACACACCTATTATAATAAAGGGCGTCCAAACAGCCGCGTCAAACCACAGGGGACCCCCTCTGTAGGCAACGCAGTCGCATGTCCTCGCATGTAAACGATCATAAAGGTGCCGAATACCATCCTGCATCTTGCAAACTTTGTTACAATTTGGCAATGGTTCTTGTAGGCTCTCGAGAACGAGTAAGTTCCAAATTCACCATGTCCCACACATGATAAGTTAGCGAGTGATCTGGTGATTTTACTGGCCAGGAATCTCATTGACTGGAGTAGAATTATCTTCAGTGATGAATCCCGCTTCGAACTGTGCCCCGAAGACAGGGAAAACGTGTCTAGATATGCACCAACAGCGGTGGGTACCAACCTCACTCGCCCGCCATACGGCTCAATAATCAGGAGTGATGGTCTCGGGTGACATTTCTTTTCACAGTAAGACTCATTTGGCTGTCATCCGCGGCAGCCTTACAGCACAGCGATACGTCAACGATATTTTAAGCCACGGTTTGGGGTCGTTCATAGCAATCCATTCTGGGTTTACATTTCGGCAAGATAATGCCCGCCCGCACAGGGCGAGAGTATCTACTGCTTGTCTACGTGTTCGCCAAGCCCTACCTCTGCCAGTAAGGTCGCAGGATCTCTCCCCAATTGAGACCGTTTGTAGGATTATGAGCACGGCCTTACAGCCAGTGCATATTTTGACGATGTAACACGTCAATTGGACAGAATTAGGCACGATAACACTCAGGAGTACATCCAACAAATTCATCAATCAATGCCAAGCCGAATAACTGTTGCATAAGGGACTGAGGTGGAATGATGTGTTACTGACTTGCTTAATTTACGAAGCTCTTCCTGCCGAATAAATCACAAAATTTTTCTGAAACTGTATTCATTGTTTGTCTGTACATGTACATCCCATCTACTGGTTTCCGTAGATAATTCCTTCATGGTGAGTCTTTTTATTTAGCTTCATTCATTACATGTTCCGGGTTGTACCATCTGCTGAAGCAGACCTTTGAAATCAGACACAGGAACCTACGATCAAAATAAGTGACTAACGTGCAACGTTTTCACCTTTCGTCCATCATTCCATTTGTTCAACGATCACTCTTCAACTTATAGGATAATAATCAAAAAATTCAGTTTACACTTACTTATGGAATACTTTGAATACGTCACTTTGGAAAAGCAGTTAATTTAATACTCATTTCTGTCTAATTCCTTGCTCATAGGGTGCTACCGTTCGCGCACTGCGCCGAACTGCCACGTAAGTGCATGCAACTGACCGATGACAAAACCACTGCACTGAAGCGCTGGCTTTTCAAATTATCTATGTCCGATTTCAGTAATATCTTACCTTTTTGCAATGTCTTCAGTTTCAATCTACAGTTTGTAACCAATAAATTGTGACCAGAGCCTTTATCTGCCCCTGATAGTTTCTTACAATTTAAAAATTGCTTCCGAAATCTCTGTCGTTCCATTCTATAATCAAGCTGAAACTTTCCGGTGTGACCTGGTCTCTTCCACGTACACAGCCTTCTTTCATGATTCTTAAACCAAGTGTAAGTGATGATTAAATTATGCTCCGTGCAAAATTCTACCAGGCGGCTTTCACTTTCATTCCTTTTCCCCAGTGCGCATTCACATACTATCTTTCCTTCTCTTCCTTTTCCTACTATCGAATTCCATTTCCACGTCGCAATTAAATTTTCGTTTCCCTTAACTATATGAATTATTTCCTTCTCCACATTATATATTTTTCTCTCTCTTCATCATATGACGAGGCAGTTGGCATATTAACTTGTACTACTGTAGTGGGTGTGGACTTAGTTTCTATCTTGGGTATGATAATACGATCAATAAGCCGTTAATAGTAGCTTACCCGCATTCCTGTTTTCTTATTCATTATTAACCCCACTCGTACATTACCCCTATGTGACATTGTATCCGTAACCCTGTTTTCACCTGACCATAAGACCTTTCCTTCTGCCAACGAACTTCACTAATTCCCACTACATCCAACTTCAAAGCTCTCCATTTCCCCCTTTAAGTTTTATAACCTACTTGCCCGAATAAGGAATCTAACGTTCCGATCCATACAACGATAACGAGAATACGGTAAGAAAATATGTGAAATATGTAATGTGATGTTTCCTTATTTGTAACAAGAGTTATTTTAACAAAACAATTATATGTTATTTTTAATAGATATCACAACAGCCATTTTATAGCTTATTACCACATTTTTTACGTTCTGTGTTAAGCAGTTGACACCCAATCTTCAGGATTTTACACACATAGCTATAAAAACTAAATTTTAACGTTTATTATTACAATTCTTATAACTGCTCACTTTTTATGCAGTTATAAATATACCTAATGGCAGTATTGAACTTTAAGCTGTAGCTTTTTAATAATGCAGTTAACTATCTTAAGATGACTTGCCAATCATGAAACATCTAGAATAAATAAATAATGATTACAACTATATCGTCACCTAAAGATAACGTATAGGGAACTTTTAAACCTTCGTTTCGAGATGACGCTGTTACTCGGCAAATAATCCTACAAAATGTTACCAGCTAGGTGAAACTAAGTTTGCGGATATGTAACCCCTTCTAAAGCTGTACTGACGAAGGCGTTGTCCCTTCCCTGCATCTTGAACGCTTAGGCTACGGAAGCCCCTCGAAGAGTCTCGGTTACAGGAAATTACGCCCCTGGTGTGCCTGCCGCTTCCGCCACAATTAATGAGCATACAATTATTCTCCAAATCATAGCCCTGATCGGGAAATTTACTACTATGAAATACCGTTTCCTAAGAGACTGGATATTGGTTCCATGTCTTCAGTCCTTCGCATATGCACTTGGGGCATTGGCTCAAATATCTTCAGGAACTAGGTGGGAATGGAGTCCAAACCAACAAAATCTCTTCCTACAACAGCTAGAAAATTTTTATAGGTGTTTTTGGTTAATGTAAAAGTACAGTGTGTCCCACTCAAACCTCCCTGGTTTCAAGGACTCAGCAGATAAAAACCACAGAGCATCTCAAAGAATTTATATTCCCGCATCATAAGTGCCAAGTATTGTCGCCAGAGTGCAGCATGGTCGCATGAAGTGAAAATGGCGACTCCACAGCAGTGTGTGCAAGCAGTAGTGTGATTTGCAGAAGCAAAATCGCCGATTACTGTGCAAAGAAATTATCGTTGTGTGTACGAATGTGATCCACCTGATGTGAAAACAATTAAGGAATAGTATAGGAAGTTTCTGGCAACAGGAAGTGCTCTGAAACATTCTAGCAGTGCACATTATGGAGTTTCAGAAGAGACAGTGGAGGACATCAGACAAACGCTTCTCAGAAGCCTACGTAAGTCAATTCGTCAATCATCTAGGCAACTTGATGTACTTCGATCAACATTGCATCGTGTAGTTCACCAACGTCTTCATATGTGTACCTAAAAGTGCAAATTCTGCAACATCTGATGCCAACAACAATTTGCTGCAGATATGCTGCAGCGTATTGATAAGGATGCCAGCTTCCTGGAAAGATGTTTATTCTCAGATGAGGCAACCTTTCATCTATCAGGAAGGGGTATTAGGCATAATTTCGGATTTGGGGTTCGCAAAACCCGCACGTTTCATTGAACATGTTCATGATAGCCCTAAACTAAATATCTGGTGCGGGCTGATGCACGACAGGATTGTTGGACCGCTCTTCTTTGCGGAACAAACAGTGAATGGGTCAGTGTATCTGGACACATTGGAGCAGTCTGTGTACCCTTAGATACAAGACTTGCAACCCAACATCACCTTTCAACAAGATGGAGCTCCGCCACATTGGTCAATGGCTGTTTGCAAGTTCTTGGTTAGGAAATTTCCCAATCGTTGGATCGGGCGCGGAGGTTCCATTGCCTGGCCACCACATTCATCTGACATTACGCCGCTTGATTTCTTCATGTGGGGATTCGTGAAGGACCGCTTGTATGCGACCGAAGTGGACGATATTCCTACGTTGCGACATCCTATCACTAATGCGATTGCAATATTATCAGAGGAAATGTTACAAAGAACTTGGCAAGAAATTGAATATAGACTCTATATTCTTCGTGCTACAGATGGTTCACATGTAGAGGTGTACTGATGATAAATAAATTTTTTGAGATGCTCTACCATGTGGTGCATTTTTCATTGTCCTACCTACTGTGGTTTTTTTTCCTTGGTCTTTGAAGTCAGGCAAGTTTGAGTGGGACACCCTGTATAATCCAAAACCCAAATGCCTTTGCTGAGACACAAGATCTCTGCAAATTCGCAATGCACCGCTATCGACATATGGTATTTTTGGACACTCTTGTTAGCCACCTTTATTATATTTTCAAATTATTTAAAATGCCTGTTGCTTGTAAAGCTTTAACTCTCAACCTACCGAAGCATTAACACGTACGTTCTCGACATTTTTATCCGGAACTGTCCGTTCCAAGTAGTAACAGTTATTCTAGGAACGTGCCGTAAAAGCGCTGTTTGTTAATGTTACCTGTTTACAGGTCCCAAACTGATACCTTTGACATCTCCACTAAATCCCTCGCAAGGAACTTTGTCACCCTGATGACTCTGTCACTCTCGACACTCTTCATCTGACCGTCTGTCGCGCAGCATGTTTGTATCTCGTAAACGTTTCGTTAAGAATAGCATTAGGTGCTTTTGATGTTGTGTATGGTCTTTTTCCACTGTAAATTCAGGGATTAAAATATGCTCTGTCCACTTCGCGTGCAAGAAGGATCAAAGGTTGTCTTGACAGAGACATGACAAAATTTTTACAGTACGTTACACTGAAATGCACATTTGAAAGTTATCTAAATAAATAAAATTAGAGTGAAAATTATCTAGATGAATAAAAATGTAGACTGAATGAAAGCAAAGCTGCACTGTAATAGTGATTAATTGTCGTAATGAAAAGGGAAGCCTTTCATACTGTAAAAGTTAGCTATCTGACTGCAAGAACTTTGAACATTATATATTTCCTTAATAATTAGCCTGGACATGAAACCTAGAGTTATTGGCTTCGGAAAATTAATCACAAAAACTGTCTCTGAATAACATAAGTTGATACTGATTGAATAAATAAAATACATCATAATATTTTCTTCTTACATCTAATGTGCGCAAACCTGGATAAAGCATTGCTGTACTGTTCTGTCTTGAGCGCCGCTAAGCTAAAGCTGCAAATTACTGCATCTCTGTTAATTGCAAATCAAACTGTTTATCAAACATACTTGGTTGGACGATCCATTAAAAAGAATTACAAGAGAATGGTTGGTAAGAAAATGAAATATGCGCATAAATGACAACACTAAGTTTTTTGTATTATGTGAAAAAGTACTCAAGGCAGATTTTACATTTAATGAACTTCTTAACATTCAAACAATACACTTTCTATCTCTCAAATCTAGCAAGTCTCAGTACAATAACCAAGTTACTCCAATGGCGCAGCTATAGTGAAAAAAAAAGTAACATCATTATAACATTTAACTGATATTCCATTAGACTTCCTGCTTCACAAAAAATAAATTAATAAATTGAGACTCTAAATTTGAAATATAATATTGCCATTGCTTCCTCGCTCTGGCACAGCAAAACATTGTCTGCATCCTTACACAAACACTGCTTAACATTGTCAGCCTAACTCTAACACAGCTGAACTTCGACTGCTCTCTAACAAAGTCAAATATGCTCTGTCTGTCTGCCTGCTCCACTACACCATCGCGCAGCCCAGCGTTACTAGCTGAACTTCTGCGGTACAGATTACAACATCGCTGCTCGCTCACCGTCGATTCAGATACCATAAGTATACATGACACCTATCACAGTGTGATAAAAAGTAGTGATAGCCCATCAGTTCATGTTGTTCAGTTAGCAACATTGAAAGGAATCAAGATTGGGTCATACTGCAAAGTACTGAACAAAAGTTTGAGAGATATGAGTCTACTTGCAACGGATCTTGGAGAGAAACTTGGCAGGAAGTCTACAACACAGCCGCGCGGGATTAGCCGAGCGGTCTGGGGGGCTGCAGTCATGGACTGTGCGGCAAATCCCGGCGGAGGTTCGAGTCCTCCCTCGGGCATGGATGTGTGTGTTTGTCCTTAGGATAATTTAGGTTAAGTAGTGAGTAAGCTTAGTGACTGATGACCTCAGCAGTTAAGTCCCATAAGATTTCACACACATTTGAACTTTTTCTGCAATACAAACAACTTGAACGACATATGTAATACGTTTCTTCAATCCTGTTATCATGTTCTTTGATAACTCCCTCCGATTAAAAAACAGCAGGCAGACAAGCGCTACTAATAAAACAAACCGAATGGAATAACGGATGGGATTAGAATAACATGCAGGAAGAAAGAGGAGTTGTCTGACATTATGACAGGAAGTCAGAGTTCGGTAAGAGAATTTCAGTACAGACAATACAATAAAGTGCTGAGGAATGTTATCAGGCAGAAGAGAATTAGTAGCTCTCAGAATAAAATTAAATCTATACGGTCAGTTGTGAAAGAGAGTGGGTGCTCAACACGCCTCTCTTGTATGAGAATGAAGCTGTTAGTGATCCACCAGAGCTGTGGAAAATATTTAATAATCATTTTTTGTCAAGGTCGACACGTTAAATCAAAATTTTATTTGTATAAGTAAATATATAGAACTCTTGAAAGCTGGTGTTCCGAGTTCACTACATCAAATGCAGCAACAAAAAATAAGCAAAGATGAAATTAAATAAATTATTACGTCATTTACGAGTGAAGACTCTCAAGGGTATGATGAAGTTTCAAGTAGCATTATGAAGATTAGCGCCCTGTACGTTAGTTGTGTAGTCAGTCACCTGTGCAATGTGTCTTTCAGATGTGGTTAGTTTACTGACAGATTAAAATACTTGTCAATGAAACCACTTTACAAAAAGTTGCTGTAGTTCGATCTTGTGTGATGGTATGGGACCGCGGCTGGCCAGATAAGTTATCTGTTTGCTGCTCTTATTGTAGTGGCCATTATAACCAACCGATTTCCGTAGACTTCTAACTTTTCAGTCAATGTGGACCCTTCACGCCTCTATCGCGTTATAGTGGTCCCTTCAGTAACACAGACGACTAGATGACTTGCGTAGCCTCGTGTATAGGAGTCTGAAGATGGTGCGAATGAGGCACTGAAACTGGTAGCTAAATAAAATTATTAGATAAAATTATGGCTGGTGGTAATTTTTTTCTTCAAGACTTCTAAAAAAGGTTCTGAGAGAGAATATAGGCAATCATCTGCCATTTTCGTTGCTACCAGTGTTTCCAAAGTTTTTCAGAAAATAATTTATAGGAGAGTAGTTGAACGTCCCAGTTCACGTAACTTGCCGTCAGTCTCGCAGTTTGGTTCCAGCAAAGAGTTACCCACAGAAAGTGCAACTTCTCCCTTTGTGTGTGAGGCCCTATCGGGGCTTGACGATAGGTCGAGGACAGTAGATATTTTCTTTGATTTAACACAAGCATTTATTGTGTACTTCTGCATAAATTGAAACATTATGGAATTACGGAAAAATCTCAACAATGGTTCACTTCCTATGCGGAAAGACGGAACCAGAAATTTGTGCTCTAGTGTCAACAAACAGGGAAGAGGTTCGAATATGACAAGGGTCACGTGAATTGCAGGTGCCACAGAGGTCTCCTCTGGGTTCATTGTCTTTTTTGATGTATGTCAATGATCTGCCACTGAACATGACAGAAAAGTCAAAAACATTCTCTTTAAAAATGACAAAAGTCCTCTCGAGAAATATATGGAATGTAATATAAATGATGTACGGTAATCAGTAACATCAGCTCCTGGATTTCAGAGAACAAATTTTTGCTTAACTGCAACAAAACGCATTGCATGTAGTTTTTGACACGCCAGTCTTGTAAACGCGGAATTTCATTGTCCCAAGCTGATCAAGCAGTGAGTGAATTCGACCATTAGAAATTCTTAGGATAGAGGGTGTAAAGAAGAGTTTTTTGGAAGTATTCATTCACGATACTATGCACAAACTGAATACTGCTACCTCCGCTAAAATGAGTGACTTCCACTACCTCTGACACTAAATCGCGCAGCCTTGTTCCCTTTTTTTCAGTGTCACCATTTCGTGACAGGGAACCGGCAACCGTATTACATTTATTAAAACGTTTGTTAACGGTTTTGTCAGCAATTGCAGTATTTATACTAGGCGACTAGTTTCAAACCTTAAAGGTTCATTTTCAAGCCTGGCCTAGTGAAGCTGCGCTGACATGCCTGAACTTAATAATAAACATCAAAGTCGCAACGCATGTTTATAAATGTTTGCAGAATGAATGTCCCAATACACACGTTGCTCTTACTATGTCAAAATCAGGAGAGGTAAGAGGCACGTATGGATTATCGCATCATTATGCAAACATTTATAAAGCGTGTATTGGAATTTTGATGTTCATTATTAAGATCAGTCACTTTCAGTGCAGCCTCAGTAGGCCAAGCTTGAAAATGAACGTGTACGGTTCGAAACTAGTTGCCTTGTATAAAAACTGCAATCGTTGACAGAATCGTTAATAAAAGCTTTTCATGAGCAATAAAAAGGGCGGAAATGATGTTTATGTTGATCTCTATTTCTATTTTCTATACAGGTTCCGGAACTCTCTGAACCGAGGATCCTTTATTGTATGATTATATGATAGCGGAACAAACACTGGTAGCAGTTACTTCTGTAAAATATCTGGGAGTATGCGTGCGGAACGATTTGAAGTGGAACGATCATATAAAATTAATTGTTGATAAGGCGGGTACCAGGTTGAGATTCATTGGGAGAATGCTTAGAAAATGTAGTCCATCAACAAAGGAGGTGCCTTACAAAACACTCGTTCGACCTATACTTGAGTATTGCTCATCAGTGTGGGATCCGTACCAGATCGGTCTGACGGAGGAGATAGAGAAGATCCAAAGAAGAGCGGCGCGTTTCGTCACAGGGTTATTTGGTAACCGTGATAGCGTTACGGTGATGTTTAATATACTCAAGTGGCAGACTCTGCAAGAGAGGCGCTCTGCATCGCAGTGTAGCTTGCTCGCCAGGTTTCGAGAGGGTGCGTTTTTGGATGAGGTATCGAATTTATTGCTTCCCCCTACTTATACCTCCCGAGGCGATCACGAATGTAAAATTAGAGAGATTAGAGCGCGCACGGAGGCTTTCAGACAGTCGTTCTTCCCGCGAACCATACGCCACTGGAACAGGAAAGGGAGGTAATGACAGTGGCACGTGAAGTGCCCTCCGCCACACACCGTTGGGTGGCTTGCGGAGTATAAATGTAGATGTAGATGTAGTGTGCTAAACAGTTTTTGATGTGTGTATTTTTTTCTTTTATACGCAATTTTCAGCCAAACAACAAAGTGTGAGCAGCAGAGAACTGCAAGATACCTGCTGCAGCAATGAATACATTGAGTCTTTGCATTTTGGTGAACCACTTTCCTGTCATTAGGTATTAGGTATTAGGAGAAACCGGGGTAGGGCGCAATCATGGGGCAGAACGGAACTACGTGTTTAGTTTGGCTGATAAGTGACGCACTTTAGAGTCACTTTCAGGAACTACACTCCTGGAAATGGAAAAAAGAACACATTGACACCGGTGTGTCAGACCCACCATACTTGCTCCGGACACTGCGAGAGGGCTGTACAAGCAATGATCACACGCACGGCACAGCGGACACACCAGGAACCGCGGTGTTGGCCGTCGAATGGCGCTAGCTGCTCAGCATTTGTGCACCGCCGCCGTCAGTGTCAGCCAGTTTGCCGTGGCATACGGAGCTCCATCGCAGTCTTTAACACTGGTAGCATGCCGCGACAGCGTGGACGTGAACCGTATGTGCAGTTGACGGACTTTGAGCGAGGGCGTATAGTGGGCATGCGGGAGGCCGGGTGGACGTACCGCCGAATTGCTCAACACGTGGGGCGTGAGGTCTCCACAGTACATCGATGTTGTCGCCAGTCGTCGGCGGAAGGTGCACGTGCCCGTCGACCTGGGACCGGACCGCAGCGACGCACGGATGCACGCCAAGACCGTAGCATCCTACGCAGTGCCGTAGGGGACCGCACCGCCACTTCCCAGCAAATTAGGGACACTGTTGCTCCTGGGGTATCGGCGAGGACCATTCGCAACCGTCTCCATGAAGCTGGGCTACGGTCCCGCACACCGTTAGGCCGTCTTCCGCTCACGCCCCAACATTGTGCAGCCCGCCTCCAGTGGTGTCGCGACAGGCGTGAATGGAGGGACGAATGGAGACGTGTCATCTTCAGCGATGAGAGTCGCTTCTGCCTTGGTGCCAATGATGGTCGTATGCGTGTTTGGCGCCGTGCAGGTGTGCGCCACAATCAGTACTGCATACGACCTAGGCACACAGGGCCAATACCCGGCATCATGGTGTGGGGAGCGATTTCCTACACTGGCCGTACACCACTGGTGATCGTCGAGGGGACACTGAATAGGGCACGGTACATCCAAACCGTCATCGAACCCATCGTTCTACCATTCCTAGACCGGCAAGGGAACTTGCTGTTCCAACAGGACAATGCACGTCCGCATGTATCCCGTGCCACCCAACGTGCTCTAGAAGGTGTAAGTCAACTACCCTGTCCAGCAAGATCTCCGGATCTGTCCCCCATTGAGCATGTTTGGGACTGGATGAAGCGTCGTCTCACGCGGTCTGCACGTCCAGCACGAACGCTGGTCCAACTGAGGCGCCAGGTGGAAATGGCATGGCAAGCCGTTACGCAGGACTACATCCAGCATCTCTACGATCGTCTCCATGGGAGAATAGCAGCCTGCATTGCTGTGAAAGGTTGATATACACTGTACTAGTGCCGACATTGTGCATGCTCTGTTGCCTGTGTCTATGTGCCTGTGGTTCTGTCAGTGTGATCATGTGATGTATCTGACCCCAGGAATGTGTCAATAAAGTTTCCCCTTCCTGGGACAATGAATTCACGGTGTTCTTATTTCAATTTCCAGGAGTGTATTATCGAAGCGACAAGGTTCAAAATGGTTCAAATGGCTCTGAGCACTATGGGACTTAACATCTGAGGTCATCAGTCACCTAGAACTTAGAATTACTTAAACCTAACTAACCTAAATACATCACACACATCCATGCCCAAGGCAGGATTCGAACCCTCTACCGTAGCGGTCGCGCGGCACCAGACTGAAGCGCCTAGAACTGCCCGGCCACAACCGGCCGGCGAAGCGACAAGGAAAGCAAGATGCCATTGTAGAAGAGTTTGTCTTTGATTGTTGTGCCAGTAACGCGTTTGTGTTTGTTTTCCACGTACATATTGCAATATTAGGAACTTTTTGTCTGCAGTGTAAGCCAAGACTCTTTTTCTACTTACTTTTTTTACTTAAAGTCTCAAAATGCGTGTTAGGCCCTTTATTTTAGTGCGTTTAGAGGACGCTTATTTTTCAGAGCACTGTACCTAACCTGACAGGCGGACCGAGGTTCCATTCTGCTCCATGTAGCATACCATTCTTTCCTAGTGTTTATTTTTTAGTATTCATATTTATTGTGACACTTCGAAAACATATTACTATATTTTCAGGTTTTTCATAGTGATGCTATTGACAATCCAAAACTATTCTTCGAAGTTGATCTGCAGAAAACATGGAAGGGGCAGCGGCAGCTACTGTGGAAAAACAAATGGGTTTAGGGAAGCGAGTTCGTTGTTCATAAAACAACTTCAGAGAGCAGTTCAGAGTAAACTTCAAAATGAGACTTTTCAAATTGTCAAGTCAAGGGGAAAATTTTGTCGTGTTTTCTGGAAAGAACAAGAGCCAGAACTTGTCGGTTATTTAAAAGACATGCTTGGCAGATTGTTTGGATTGGTAATGAAGGAGTTCAGAGCGTTAGATTTTCAACTGACAAAGAATACTGGATGACTCAGTTCCTTTCGAGGCATTTCACATTCTGCCACTAGTAAACTTACATGCTTATAGATCTTTTGTGAATTTTAGAAAATACGATTAGATTTTAAAGTTAAAATTGTAATAAAATGTAAGTTCGTAATAGCCCTTACACTATCTTCAAGTTACGAATCTGGTTCCGTAATGCCTCAGGCTTGGGCATAACAGAACAATTTTCAACCTTTTTTTAAATTTTTTGTCGTGTTTACCTATTTAAAGTATATATTAAAAGTCACACAGAATTTTTGTTTAGCTTTACCTTTGCCATTTTAATCGAACTGCGATTATTTTAATGTTGGCATTTTCGTCCTGCCCCGGGTTCCCCTACGCGTCTTTCTTATAAGGAGAGATACATTTACACGGATAGGTTGTACTAGAACGGTTGAAGATCTTGGCTGCAATTTATCTTCCTTTAATTTGTGTTAAAAGTACCTTTATGTATTACACTGCACAAGGTATGTTTGCTTAGTACCTCATATTTCATTAACTGTTGTCAGAACGCGTTGTTGTTCATTCGTGAGTCAAGTTTCATGCAAAGGGAAATATTTTCAGAGCGTTAGTACCGGAGTTAAAACTTGCTATGCACTCAGGTTAGATTATAGCAATATATAGAATACTCAGTTAATTATGTTCTGAAATTAAAAATTTTATACGTGGGGTTACAGCGTACACAACATTCAAGACTCTTTGTTGATGGACTAGAGCCAGTAAACCACCAGATTTTGACTAATTCCTGTTGTAGGTGTTCAGTAGGAAAACTAGCTGATGGAACTGGCTGATAATACACGTCTTTGTCCTCTACTCCTTCCAGTCTTTCTTCTGCTCAAGCCCACTCTGTAATAAACATGACTCCCAGATAGGGATGCTTTTCCCATACTTACAATTGCTCTGCTAATCAGAATCAGAATTCAACAAAATTCTTGTGAGTGGGTGACCACAGCGTGATGTGATAAAATCAACAATGTTTCCCCTGCTGTTGCAGGCAACCTTTAACAGGGAGACTACCACATTAGCCGAAAAGGAGTATAACATTTAGGGCTACTTGGCCACGTAAAAACTATAACGTTGCGCATTATGGTTTCAATTCCAATATTGCGTAAGATATTGTATAGTGGTCACGAGCTAATATGTGGCTCCTCACTTGGACACAGTGTCTCCACGTCTCATTGGTTGATATTGACATAGTCTTTGACTGGCAGAAAATCAGGGACAGACTCCAATGCAGCTTGACAAATCTCGTCGCGTCCGCTGTGAAGAGCTGTCCTGAAGTTCGTGGCCTAAGAAAAAGTGAGTTCAGTTCTCAGGATGTTTATTACTGATCCATTGACATCAAATGTTGTTTGCATTGCTATCAACGAGTCGGGTGGCGACCTTAAGCGAGAGCGGTCGTAATTCAAGCGTTACTGATCGTGGTCTGAGCAAAAATGTTTTTGCTGCTCAGGATATTTATTTTAATACTTTATGATTCAACTTTAAATTTATTCTTTTTAATGATTGGGGCATGCGTTTAGACAATGAAATCAAATCAAACGGTCATTCATGTGAGGAAATTACATTGTAAAATCGTTTAGAAGTGTGTAGCAGGAGGTACTGGAGATTGTATCAGTATTTGTAAATGTTGCTACCAGCATCGTAACGGTGGAATAAATTCCTTAAAAATTTTCGCAATCATTACTGGAAGGTAGGCCTGCACATTCCTGTAACAGCTGGAACCACGACGTTGCGTGATCTTGTGCGAGAGTGACTCTGCTTTAGTAGACCCTTGGTGTAATATCAGAACCTAGGCAACGTGAGCATGATGTCGTATATGTCCACCTACAAATCCCATATGCCCTGTTCAAAGTTGTTACGACCATCCACACTCTCATGACGACTTTTAAGTAGAGCTCTTGCAGCAGGTATTTCATCGTCTCGTGATACGCACACAGTAGGAAGAATTTTACTGAAATGGTCATCGACGTCGAAAACGTATGCTCTTATGTAAGAAGAGTTGTTTTGTAACGTAATACTGCGGTTAACAACCGTAGTTGTAAATCGGAGCTTGCTCCAACTAAGGTTGACAACCTTCGAAAGTAAAAATGGAAAGGTCTTTTAGGAAAAAAATTCCACCGTCCTGCTCAAAAAGGCAGGAAAAGGCTACATCGGATTCAGTGCGTAGTGAACTAGAAGACAGCAACGAATCGGAGCGTTTGCAACCATCAAAAAGCACACTAAAATACAAAAAGAAGATTAAACATGAGCAAATAAATTATGTAGCAACACACAACATAAACTCACCACTTCACACCGGAAAACTCAAGTAGCTCACAGATGAACTAAATAAACAAAAAAAATTAATAACAGGGATCCAAGAAATGAGAAACACCACAGAGGAACCATTCGAATCACAAGGATACAGAATTTATAATGGGAAACCAGGACCGAGGGCAATGAAACAATGTCCCCAGTTTTAAACAGGGTTTTTAGTAAACATAAAAATAATAGATTCAGTAACGGATTTCCAAGCAGTATCACCAAGAATTGCGACTCTAAGCTTTAAAACAATGAATAAAACCTATACAATAATAAATGCTCATGCCCCAACAAATGAAAAAAATTGTCTAACAAAAACAAAGGAAGAGGTAGATAAATTTTGGGACCTTCTAGAACAAACTGTGAACAGAGTAAATAAAAAGAATGTAAAAGTCTTATTGGGAGATTTCAATGCTCAGTTGGGAAAAGAAAGGAAATATAAAGATATAATTGAAAAATTGTGTCCACATAAATTTACAAACAAAAACGGCCAAAGACTTGTAGAACTCTGCAGAGAACACAACCTTATATCTAAATCAACATACTTTAAGAGGAAGCCAAGTAAACTTAAAACATGGAAACATCCAGACTGGAGGAAGGGGGAGTGGCACCTAGACCATGTCTGTATGGACAAAAATTTTCATAAGGAGATCCACAATGTTAAAGTACTGAGAGGAGTAGACACAGGCTCAGACCATTATATAGTTAAAATTAAAATCAAATTCACTCCGTTCAAGAAGAGGACTGGAAAAAATAATAAAATAAAAAGGAGGTTTGACCAACATCAGCTAATTAAAAATAATAAATACAACAAATAACACAAATCATCAAATTAACAGGTGATCTAGAACAACTAGTGCCTAATCTTAAAAAAGAAGAAGAGAATCTAGCTCCCTTGAACCCCCGAAGGAAACATGCATGGTGGACATCAGAATGTGACAAATTCCATGAAGATAGACACCAAATATGGTTAAAGTTTCAAACACATAAAACTGATGATAATGCCATTAACCTAAAAAATGAAAGAAAAAAATTCCCACAAAATATTACCAGAATCAAGAGAGGATTCCATAAAGGTATTATAAATTCTATAGAAGATAATTATCATAAAACCAACTCCAGAAACTACTATAAAATCTTTGGGAAACAACTAAAACACTATGAGGCCCCTACACTAATACTGAAAGATGAAGATGGAAGAATGACACATAGTAACAAGGAAAATGCAGAAATCATGGCAAAAGCATTTAACAAACTTCTGAATTGCGAGGAACCCAAAGAACCCTTACAAATCAACATAAACACCCCAATAGAAACCAAACCTAACTAACTAGACCCTCCAACTTTCCAAGAAGAAGAAAAAACTCTTAAAGGACAGAAAAATTATAAGGTATGTGGAGAAGATCAGGTTTTTGTTGAAATGTGGAAATATGCAAGTGACACAGTCAAGACCTCCTTACACATGGCTCTAACAAAAATTTGGGTAACAGAACGATTCCCCGAACATTGGACCACAGCTATCATCCACCCACTACACAAAAATGGAGATAAGAGCAACCCAGACAACTACAGAGAAATCTCTCTCCTAGATTGCACATACAAAATTCTATCCAAGATCCTATATGAAAGAATCAAGGAGCAATTAGAACAGGAGTTAGGGGAATATCAGCGATGTTTCAGACCATGGAGAAGCTGTGCAGAGCAGATAATTAGTTTAAAATTGATTATGGCATGCTACAAGAAACGGAACAAACCTCTGGCAATAACATTTGTAGATTTTAAGAAGGCATATGACTGTCTCCACAGACCTTCAGTATTAAAAATTTTAAGAAATCTTGGACTCCATCCAAAACTAATTAAAATAATACAACTCACTCTAACCAACACCAAATCAAAAGTGAAGTTTAGAGGAGAAATTTCGGAACCATTCCTCATAAACAGGCTTAATACAAGGTGACTGCCTATCACCATTACTGTTCAACTGTTCACTGGAATACATAATGAGAGAATGGTAAAAGGACAATCCAAAGATGATAAGAATTGGAAGTGAAAAAGATGATATTAGCTTAAACTGCTTAGGATTCGCTGATGATCATGCTCTCCTAGCCAACACCGTTCAAGAAGCCAGGCAACAAGTGAAATCACTACAAGAAACAGCAGAGAAGGTAGGCTTTACATTTCATTTGAAGAAACGGAGATTGTGCTAACTGATCCACCACTTGCAAACAAAATTACAATAGGAGAACAGGCAATCAAAATTGTTGATAAATTTAAATTTTTATTCGAAATAATAACATACAATCTAAATGAGAAGCCATCATGGCAGAATTGAATAAAAAAACTGAACTACACAAATTACATTACCAAAACTACATACAACAAAAAAAGCCTATCTATAGATGCAAAATTAAAACACTATAAAACAGTTACACAACCAGAAATAACGTATGCAGCTGAAACTATCTTCAAAACAACAAATACAGCAGAAATTGACAGAATACTAAAAATAGAAAGAAGAATAATTACGACATGTATAAATAAACTGTATAAAATAAATGGACATTGGAGAATAGCATCAAATGAAACAGTATATAAGAAAATAGAACCAGTCATGAGCACGATCAGGAAGAAACGCATCTCATTCTTTGGACATCTGATGAGGACTCCAGAAAACAGAATTAGTAAAAAAATAATCCAAAAATTGTGGAATAGCAAGAGTGACTTCAAATGGATCACAGAAATTAAGGAAGATATAAAAGAACTCCAAATTACAGTAGATGACCTAAAAAACAAAACAGAGAAAACCAGAATACTGCAAGACCTGCAAACCAGACTACAAATGAAAATCAATAAAAGGAGTACAGGAAGAGTGGTCTCAGATGAAGAAAGAAAGAAAATATCTGAAAGAATGAAGAAATATTGGGCAGACAGAACAGCAAAACACCTTTCATATAAGAATAGACTCTAATTATTATATTACCTAAATATCATATTAAGTTATTGTTGAGCCAAATTGTATCCCTGTGTAACAACTTGTTTACAACTTTGTATTTTTGACTAGAGTGGTCCAATGAAGGCCATAAAATAAATTATAATAAAATAATAAAAATAACTGGGAAGATAAGAGTACTTAGACGGAAAAAATCTCAGTACCAAGAAGATGTTGTGCCACATAAACGAAAGTTGGTATGTGGCCGAGCGGTTCTAGGCTCTTCAGTCAGGAACCGCGCTGCTGCTACGGTCGCAGGTTCGAATCCTGCCTCGGGCATGGATGTGTATCATGTCATTAGGTTAGTTAGGTTTAAGTAGTTCTAAGTCAAGGGGACTGATGACCTCAGATGTTAAGTCCCATAGTGCTTAGAGCCATTTGAACCATTTTTGATAGTTGGTAGGCGTGTTTCTACATCTGGAAGATGAAATCTGTTCAAATTTCGCTCCAGATGCATAAGAGTGGCACTAGCAGCGACGGTATAAGGATGTAAATCAAGTTTACATTAAATACAGCCTGTAAGGGTTGAGAGTGGTAGTTATCTTTGAGATTGGACTTGGTGAGTTGATGTCAGTCGAGAATGCAACAAAGACGACAATATCAACACCTCACCGAGTTTGAACGAGGTCGTGTAATATGGCTACGAGAAGCTGGACGTTCCTTCTGCGATACTGCAGAAAGACTTGGCAGGAATTTAGCACTGCACATGATTGCTGTCAGCGGCGGTCACGAGAATGTTCGACCGCAAGAAGACCGGGGTCCGGACCACCACGTGACACTACCGACAGGAAAGACCTTCGTGCTCGGCGTATAGCTGTGTCGCGTCGTACTGCACCTGGAGCAGCAGTCTGAGCCGCAGTTTGCACCACAGTGACACAACGAACTGTTAGAAACCGGTTACTTCAAGAACAGCTCCGAGACCGACGCCCTGTAACGTGCATTTCATTCACCCCAAACGTCTACCAGCTGCGACTTCCGTGGTGTCAAGCGAGAGCTCGTTGGAGGGTAGGGTACAGGTCTGTTGTGTTTTCTGATGAATGGTTGCACCTCGGTGCTAGTGATGGCTGTGTCTTTGTTAGAAGGAGGCCAGTTAAGGCCCTGCACCTAACCTGTTTGCGTGCTAGACATCCTGGACCTAAATCTGGAGTCATTGTCTGGGGTGCGATTTCGTATGAAAGCAGGAGCACTCTCGTCGCTATAACACGCGCCCTGACTGCAAAACTGTACGTGAATCCGGTGATTCGACCGGTTGTTCTGCAACAGGGAGGGTGTGGGGAGTGTTTTCCAACAGGATAACGCTCGCCCACATACCGCTTTAGTAACGCAACATGCTCTGCAGAGCGTTTACGTGTTGCCTTGGGCTGCACGATAACCAGATCTGTGTCCGATCGAACACGTATGGGACATCACAGGACGACAACTTCAGCGTCATCCACAAACAACATTCACCGTCCTTGTATTGACCAACCAAATGTAAAGGAGTGAACTCCATGTAAGTTTGCATATTTGTATTCAACATTCTGGCGGTTACAGCGGCTACTGATGTACCAGAATTTCACGTTTGCAATGGCTTGTCCTGCGCTTACATTAATCAGTGATCCTGCGATATTAATCACCTATATACACCCATGTTCAGAATGAACGGAACACCTTCAACGACTAGAGACGGGACGTTCATATTCACAGGACATGTACATTAGTATGTCCTGCAGCAATGATTAGCACTTGAACCATGTCGGAACGAGCGTTCAAGGTCAACATCGATATCGCGGCGCAACTCCACCTACCGGTAAAATGTGCCTGTGGATCTAGCTGGCGCTATAAACCTAATGAAATGGATCAGTGTGAAACGCAGACCTGCAGGATGCCCCGCAGACGCATGTGTGAATCGTACCGTCAAATCGGTAAATTTCAAAGAGGAATGTGATGCATCTATCCGGGAAACTGCTGCTCCTGTGGGACGAAGTATTTCTGCACTGCAACGGATGTGTGAGGAATGATTCACCGAAGGCCGAAGAATATTACGAGATGGGTCAGGTCGCAAAACACAGCCCCCCCCCCCCCCCCCACAATCCCCTTCCACGAGAAGATCAACACCTCATCAGACTGGCACTGCAGGACAGATCTGTATCCTCCTCCGCTCTGGCCCAACAGTGGAACAGTGTAACACATCGCACATTATCAGAGATGACAGCCCGTTGACGTTTTTCACGGTATGGGTTACGTGAGGACTATACAGGGCTATTACAAATGATTGAAGCGATTTCATAAATTCACTGTAGCTCCATTCATTGACATATGGTCACGACACACTACAGATACGTTGAAAAACTCATCAAGTTTTGTTCAACTGAAGCTGCACTTCAGGTTTCTGCCGCCAGAGCGCTCGAGAGCGCAGTGAGATAAAATGGCGACAGGAACCGAGAAAGCGTATGTCGTGCTTGAAATGCACTCACATCAGTCAGTCATAACAGTGCAACGACACTTCAGGACGAAATTCAACAAAGATCCACCAACTGCTAACTCCATTCGGCGATGGTATGCGCAGTTTAAAGCTTCTGGATGCCTCTGTAAGGGGAAATCAATGGGTCGGCCTGCAGTGAGCGAAAAAACGGTTGAACGCGTGCGGGCAAGTTTCATGCGTAGCCCGCGGAAGTCGACGAATAAAGCAAGCAGGGAGCTAAACGTACCACAGCCGACGGTTTGGAAAATCTTACGGAAAAGGCTAAAGCAGAAGCCTTACCGTTTACAATTGCTACAAGCCCTGAAACCCGATGACAAAGTCAAATGCTTTGAATTTTCGGCGCGGTTGCAACAGCTCATGGAAGAGGATGCGTTCAGTGCGAAACTTGTTTTCAGTGATGAAGCAACATTTTTTCTTAATGGTGAAGTGAACAGACACAATGTGCGAATCTGGGCGGTAGAGAATCCTCACGCATTCGTGCAGCAAATTCGCAATTCACCAAAAGTTAACGTGTTTTGTGCAATCTCACGGTTTAAAGTTTACGGCCCCTTTTTCTTCTGCGAAAAAACGTTACAGGACACGTGTATCTGTACATGCTGGAAAATTGGCTCATGCTACAACTGGAGACCGACAGCGCCGACTTCATCTTTCAACAGGATGGTGCTCCAACGCACTTCCATCATGATGTTCGGCATTTCTTAAACAGGAGATTGGAAAACCGATGCATCGGTCGTGGTGGAGATAATGATCAGCAATTCATGTCATGGCCTCCACGCTCTCCCGACTTAACCCCATGCGATTTCTTTCTGTGGGGTTATGTGAAAGATTCAGTGTTTAAACCTCCTCTACCAAGAAACGTGCCAGAACTGCGAGCTCGCATCAACGATGCTTTCGAACTCATTGATGGGAACATGCTGCGTCGAGTGTGGGAGGAACATTATTATCGGCTTGATAACTGCCGAATCACTAAGGGGGCACATATCGAACATTTGTGAATGCCTAAAAAAAACTTTTTGAATTTTTGTATGTGTGTGCAAAGCATTGTGAAAATATCTCAAATAATAAAGTTATTGTAGAGCTGTGAAATCGCTTCAATCATTTGTAATAACCCTGTATTTGACGAACGTGAAAAAACTTGCTACAAGGCAGTGGTGCATAGAACGTCACTGGGCACAGGAATGGCGTCAGATAGTGTTTGCAGACGAATGCAGGTTCTGCTTGTTTGAAAATGATGGCCGCAGTTTGATTCGCCGCAGACAGGGGGAGCTGCATCTCAGCGACTGCATTCGCACAAGACATACAGAGCCAACACATGACCTTATGGTGTGGGATGCTGTTGGGTGCAGCCACAAATCACAGTTGTTGGGTGCCCAGGCACAGTTACCAGTGTGACCTAGGTGAATGACATCCTGCGACCTGTAACCATGCCCTTTCTGCACAACGTACGCCATTTATCAGCAAGACAAAGCACGACCACATGTTGCTGCACGAACACGTGCCTTCTTGGTATCACAGGATATCAGCATTTTGTCCTGGCCCAACAGATCACCAGCGCTGTGACCCAATGCCAACCACCACAGATGAACTTTGGAACCAGCTGAATACATCGTGGATAGCTATACCATTAGACGCCATTCGCGCCTTATACGCATCTATGCTATTACCACGCGCGGAACAACATATCAGGACCCATGGCAGACTCTGCTCCTACTAAGCAACACGACACATGCTGAAACGAAGTGTTTTTTTTTCTCAACACGAGTGTATGTTACCTATACAAATGTTTTCCCGCAATTTCTTTACTCCTACATTAATTATTTTTTGGTTTTGCGACTTTTTTCCATCTGTGTACTTAGGAACAAGAATCCAAGTCAGTAAACACAGCAATCTCGTTTTTTTATGAAACTGGCTGTAACAATCAGTTCACCTGGAAATAAGAAATGCTTAGTAAACAATTAGCTGTTATTGGTTATCAGATATTAATAATGAAATTAACGTATTTTGGCGTAACTGAATCATTCATTATCATTGAGGTAGCTTCTTTTTTAAGAGTGGAAATTCTGGAACTAGAAATACCATTCTGTCTTCCAGATACACCATACTTCACATAAATTAAAATAATAGTAGTAAATTATATTATATAGGAGCTAAAGAAGATCTATGCTGATGGAATTTATTCAATGAAAGAGATCTGCTGTTGAAATAAGGATAAATCACTGGTCCATGTTATTGCTGTGTTATCATATAGACCACTCGTCACTATCATGATTTTGTAGAATGTCAGTATTATTTACTCCATTTGTCCAGTAGTCTACTAAGATACCATATGTGTGTTTACTGTCTTATATACACGTGAAATTCTCAAGAGGACAGTCGGTAAATAAACTAGGAAAGATGCAGCAATTACACACTACTAAACTACGGCTGAAACGAGCCGCCTATATGGCAGTGAATATTCGATTTTACAAGGGCGCGTTGAAAAGTAATGCCTCCAAAATTTTTATGTAAAAGCTCTATAGGCTTGCTAAAAATAAAACTAATTTTACAAAAATTCTATATCTTCAGTCTTCATATCTACATATTTATTTCTCAACATAGTCACCTTGACTACGAACACATTGCAAACTTCCAACTTTCAATTGTAATCATGACTTTGATAAAAATGGCAAAGGTAATGTTAATCAGAACAGTGGGAGAAGTTGTGGTCTAAACAGCAATAGAAGTATTCATTCTTCACAACACAAAAAGAAGGATAAAGAAACGGCACACAAACATTTTTTTTTTATTGGACAAACGCTTTCAATGATATGCGGTCTATGGTGACAAAGTGACCAGGTGGAGATCAATACACGACACTAACCAGAACTAATCGCTTTACCTGACTACATACATGCGAATCCATGGTATGGCCCAAAGCCTGCGCTGCTATCAAGCATCTATACTCTACTGTTCCATAAAGAAAAATATAGTTCCAAAGAACAGGGTGCTGAGAAGCATATATTGGAGCCCTATACCGTAGCAGCGAATACTTTAACCTCCTGCTGGTCAGGGCACCACACCACGATGCGTTCGGTAACTAGAGTCATGGACGGCAGCAATCTGTTATTAATGGCGCGCGGTCGAAAAAATGCAAGTACGCGGTCTTATGTTCGGCTAATTCGGAACGCAGGTACTTTCCTATGAGCCTCTGAAACCCCGGTGGATTCCAGTGTGCAGGTGGACCCGTTTGCTGGTCTGCCAATACAATTTGACTCCGTGACATGACTATGCGTGACGGAATATGTAAAATGTTTAGACAGCCGACTCAAAACAAATAAGTACAACCACGCATCATTCGTTGTGTGCGTGATGCTAGAAGCAGTACCTCTGACGGTTCAGATGATGACTGGCACAGGCTTTAAGTGGCACACGAGTCAAGAACACAAGTCTCAACATTTAGGTAAAGACCTGCAGTTCTTTGCTAGTGAAGCACCAGTACAAGAGTGTCCTCTTCTCCTTCTCTCAGCTATCCTCGCCAGCTCGGTAGCATAGCACATTTACATCTTAGATTACTCCCACTTTAGCACAAGCCAATCAGGAGTTGGAGTGCGGCACTCGAAGCTAGGAGACTGCCCCTTACTCTACACAGACTTGACAAATCAGTAACTTTAAAAATTAATTGAGAGAAAAGGAAAAAAGATTCAGGTTCGTGGCCTCTTTCCCATGCATTTACGCTATATCTGTTGCTAAAAGCCTGCCTGACCTGGAGCCGGCCGCGGTGGCCGAGCGGTTCTAGGCGCTTCAGTCGGGAACCGCGCGACTGCTACGGTCGCAGGTTCGAATCCTGCCTCGGGCACGAATGGGTGTGATGTCCTTAGGTTAGTTAGGTTTAAGTAGTTCTAAGTTCTAGGGGACTGATAACCTCAGATGTTAAGTCCCATAGTGCTCAGAGCCATTTTTGAAGCAGTCTGGATGTCTGGGCGCCACTGACCTGTCCCACAGAAATTTGCAGAAACACACAGTCGTCTCATCGGCTTCCTGCCTAACAACGGCCCATCTTCTGCTTTATTGCCGGTCATCAATGCTCTGCCCGTAGCAGTGGCGACTCCTCGGCGCTAGTCAGCCTATCTGGACGCGGCCGCCGACTGACTGGCGCCATCCAACGTGTCTGCACAATGAGACTGAGGGTCTGGACAGTCTGCAAACGTTTTCACACAGGTTCCACCGAATATACGCTCCCCTAGCCCTCAGCCGCCGTACGCTTCTACTGCAGTCATTTCAATCGGCACCCTCTTCCTTTGAATGCAGGTAAAGCTTACCGCTATTCACTAGGGCACACAAGCAAGAGCGTTAACTACGGCCAACCATTTCATCATATGAATGAAGTTAGGTCGTATCCAGATATAGCAACCAAGTAATAAAGATCAACTTCCCTAAGAACATTGTGCAGCATAACACCATATCAGAAGTGAGAGTGTCCTGTAATCTCTCAATTTCTCCAAACGAGATGAGTTAAGACAGTACATTTGTTTTTCTACGAAAATGGCTGTAACAAGCTGTTTACCTTCACTACAGAATGTTTGGTTTTTTTGACGGAGCCGGCCGTTGTGGCCAAGCGGTTCTAGGCGCTTCAGTCCGGAACCGCGCGACTGCTACGGTCGCAGGTTCGAATCCTGCCTCGGGCATGGACGTTTGTGATGTCCTTAGGTTAGTTAGGTTTAAGTAGTTCTAAGTTATAGGGGACTGATAACCTCAGATATTAAGTTCCATAGTGCTCAGAGCCATTTGAACCATTTTTTTGTTGACGGAAAGACAGAACTTCACTCCTTTTGCACCACTTCATCACTATCAAAATCAAGTCCTCGGAGGTATTCTCTAAGTTTTCGAAACAGATGGCCAAGTCGGGACTGTATGGAGGATAATCGATGACAGCGAACTCAAGGCATCGGACTACTGCAGATATCACAACTCTCCTGTTTTTTCTTGCACTGTCATGCTGAATGAGAAGGTGCTCCATGTGTGGATGAACTGTTCGAATTGGAAACTCGATTACACTCCATCATGTTACAAACTGCAATTCAGAGCTCTCTAGCGACAGAGGGGCTACAAAAATGTAGAAAGAAAGCTAAGACAGCTGACCAAAAACTGGAGCGTCGTCTTCTCTGAAAGAACTTAGGGAAACGGGCTCGAGTGGCATGGAAAAGACGACAGGTGTGATCAGGCAACGTTTTTTTATTTATTTATTCTAAATCAGAGCCTGTTAGCAAGTGTTCAACGTACACAGTATTTTCCCACTACTATTCTACAATCACACTAGTTTACAAATAAAGTAATCATTTTATCTATATTACTACTGTTACTTCTGCCTCCATCAGCATTTATTTCTTCTATGTCTACTGCATTTGCAACTGTCATAACCTCTACTACAGTGAGAGGTCAACAGTCATGGGAAAGCACTGGATGCGACGTCTCTATCGAGAACACTGTATGTGACGTCGGTATCGGCTGTTGAAGCATCTGCGCTATATTACCCTTCATACTATTCTAGTAGAAATACCGCGCGATGTGGTGCAGTGGTTATCACTCTGAGGTCTTACTGGGGAGTCCGACGGTTCAAATCCGAGTTCGGTCATCCACATTAAGATTTTCCGTTATTTTCCTAAATCCCTCATAGCGAATGCTGGGATAGTTTCTTAGGAAGGACACGACATATTTCTTTCCCCATCCTTCACCATTACGAACTTGTGCTCCATCTCTAATGACATCGCTGTCGAATGTACGCCGAACTCTAATGTTCATTCCTTTTCCTTTACTAGTAGAAATGAGTTCCAGATATTCCACCCATATTCAGTTTGGCTGTGATCTGACGCAGGGCAGACCGGTAATCGCCCCGAATGGCTATGCAGAGGCGACGTGACGTCCGTTCGTCAAACACATGCTGTCGTCCTGTGCGACTGTTTACGCAAGTAGTAACATTGCCTCTGCGTTATTAAGAAATTACCCTAGAAACTACCGTCCTCGTAAACCCGAATTGTTGCATAAGCTCCGGTATACTATAACCCATGTGTCTTGCACCAGTTACCATCCCGTGTTCAAAGTCGGTTAACTCGCGACGTGCCGTTTTGTTCACTACCCACCTGTATGTGACAGCCTACTCAGATGACGTGCATACACTCACGCGCACTACACTGGACTACACGGCTCATTTTCAGATGAAAAAAATCGCTCTCGTCACTGGTGGTCACTCACTTTAAAATTATAGATCATCAACCCTTACCGTGCTAAACTAATCACTACTGGCTGCTTAAGAACAGGTTTTGTTTCAGATCTTCCTCACGGTTACTCCTTGGGTACCTCGGTTTCGTACAATGTTTGTACCACTTTAGCGCAGACATTATAACGAGTGAATGTGTGGGGGTCTAATTTTGTCGTAGTTGATTTCTGCGAGGCGTAAACATATAAAATAATGTGGTGGTTATAATCTAATACTGCTTCATCAGTATTCCACATCCACGAGGATCTCCTTAGCACGGATCTATGGAACAAAAAACTAATCTAATCTAATCTATGCTCTCTCAGTTCTTATTCTTCAAACAGAGAATAAACTGAAATTCCTTAAAGTTTAGCTTTCTTTTTTCACGTAACATTACCTTGATCGTATCATCACGTCACATGACTCATCACACGTGGGGAAAATGAGCTCTTTAATTTCATGTGTCATAGTTCGAAGATATAGGTAGACGCGAGCCATTAGTTCCTTCTTGTTCCTTTAATACCTTTCCTTCAATAAAACAGAAATGACTTTTGTAATGGCTACCTGTTAATGTACTCGAATTATCTACCCCGGTATGGGCGAAATAACCGAAAATTATTATAATATTTTGTGATAAACAGTTAAAGCTTTGTCAAAGTAAGGAAATTCGCCAATCATCTTCTGATGATAAAGCTCCTTCAAACAAAATCCTGTTGTATGCCGTAATGACTGCCAACAATCAAGTAATGCAGATGCGCTGAAGGCGTTATTATTGATAGGAAATATCGTTCATTAATCTAGTATATGGCACGGGATACTATTTCACTCGAGTGAAAAACATTTAGGATTAACAATACTTAAAATATTTTCACACTGACTCACAGATAATATACCTTACAGACCTCAGCAGATAACAGCGACCGAGCGTTTTGCACAATACCAACACAGCTCATACCAGACAATTGATATCGGCGCTCTTTTCTTTATAGGAATATTGATGTTATCTGTTGCTGTACGTTGTCACTGTTTGCATTGGGTCTTTCACCTTAGGACGCTTTGTACTTGACGCAATAGGACAGTATTTACTTTCATTTATGGCATTCCAGGAGACTGTACGAGATGTGGCTTTACGACAGCTTTTATAACGAATTGGGCTATGTAACTTTCAGAGTCGAGTGTACGCTGGTTTAATCCAAGATGCTGTTTTTATTCATCTGGAGGTTTGTATTATGTCGTGGAGTCCACAATTAACATGAGGAGATGCTGGTCGAAGAAACAGACTTGGTGACATTTATTAAATCTGGAATAAATGGTATTGATCCCGATGATCTGAAGTGTTTGATACTGGTGTTGTTTTCTCACTATCGTACCTTTTAACAATATTTACCTCTCTATTACTACCGAGGACGTAGCGAGTAACACATGGAAGGCAAACCTGACATTTTTAACGTTATAAGTAGTCACTCCAGTGGTCGGATCCTGAAATTTATCTGAGAGTAATCGCACAGGAGTGGTCAGTTCTGGAACTTGCGGCTTTTATAACTTGTCACGCGAGCAACTGCGAGGCTGACGGCGCGTCCGAGATACTAATAGCTGATTCGGGAACCGATTAATAAGACCTTGGCTAACAGCTGCGCAATTACGTCTTGTGGCCAGATTGCGTGCGTACAAAAGTTGGAGCCCCTCGGCCGCAGCACAGACTTGATTCACGAGAGCGCGCAGCCCTGGGGTGAGTGGAGATCAAGATTTTTACTACGCGCAGTCACGACCCTGAATACTCACAGGCCGAGAGAAACGTGGACTCTGCCTCATCCTCACTGTTTAGGCTTACTAAGAATTAACCCAACAAGTTTTTACTTTCGCTTCCTGCTGGAAATACAAACATTTCCCCAGAACTGGAGAAAACATTGCTAGTGAACTGAAAGTAACTGACATGTCTCTAATCCCGCGTTATTAAAAGGACTCTGAACTCCTGGATTTCACTTTATTACAACCAACTACCAGAGCTAGTGAGATGGTTCTAGACAATTTGAACAAAGGAAGGCTATAAAATGATAATGCCAGGTTCTTACGAATTTTATATTATTTGCGAAGCGCTACGATCAGATAGTGTTCGTCCTAACCAACTACATAAGATTGTAAAAAAATTTACTATCGTGCCTATTAATTAATCTGAAATACTCTGCCGGCCGCGGTGGCCGAGCGGTTCTAAGCGCTTCAGTCCGGAACCGCGCGACTGCTACGGTCGCAGGTTCGAATCCTGCCTCGGGCATGGATGTGTGTGATGTCCTTAGGTTAGTTAAGTTTAAGTAGTTCTAAGTTCTAGGGGACTGATGACCTCAGATGTTAAGTCCCATAGTGCTCAGAGCCATTTGAACCATTCTTTTGAAATACTCTACCTATTTTGTCTTGAAACAACTGTCAATAGCATATTTATTTCTATGAAGCCTGGTTTAAAATCTCAGAAGTCTGTAAACTTACATCTAGTTCTCAAGCGAGCAATGTTTCTTTTTAATCACCTAAGTGTTAAAAATGCCAACGGCCTTGCCGCAGTGGTAAAACCGATTCCCGTCAGATCACTGAAGTTAAGCGCTATCGGGGTGGGCTAGCAATAGGATGGATGACCATCCGGTCTGCCGAGCGTTGTCGGCAAGCGGGGTGCGCTCAGCCCTTGTGCGCCAAACTGAGGAGCTACTTGATTGAGAAGTAGCGGATCCGGTCTCCTAAACTGACATACGGGAGAGCGGGATGCTCAGCACGTGCCCCTCATATTCCCATCCAGTGACGCCTGTGGGCTGAGGATGACACGGCTACCGGTCGGCACCGTTGGGCCTTCATGGTCTGTTCGGGCGGAGGTTTTTTAGTTTAGTTTAAGTGCTACAAATAGAGCGGTTATCAGTCCGACCGTTGTTTTAAGCATCGCCATGCTGTACTAAGCTGGACCATACGAAATATGTCTTCCATCCAGTCAGTTGTGGGGATCTAACATGGAATTTCAAACACTGTGCAGCTCTATTTTTTTACTGACAAAAAGTATTACCAATCATAAAAGCAGCGGTAACTGAATGAAAAAAGTATATTTCGATACATCAGATGTCAATTTCAATTTCTGTTACATTATTATTGAGCAACTGCTATTATGTAACAGCTCCAAATTTTCTCCTGTCTTTGACAGTACCCCTTCATCTTCTCTCCATGTTGTCTTTTTCTTTCTTCTGTCAACATTGTTACTGATTTCTAATTTTATCTACTTTGAATGCCTCCAGAATTTGGTATTTTACTCCTAAAAATTTCTTTCTGATATTTCCAGTTCTTTGATGTTGTTTCATTGTAGATGTTTGCTTAATTATGTACTCCGTGCTATGGTTCGCTCCTTTTTCAAGAAGTACTGTAATGTATGCTTCATTGATCTATTGTCATTCATTCAGCAGAAATTTCCATTGCCATTCACTTTTCCGTTACTTCCAACATTTTCTGTATATTTGGCAGATAACCTCACTACTGCTAATTTTCCAACTGCTAATTTTAATCTTCCAGGAAGTTCCAAGCATTTCTTGTTGTAGATATTTTCCACTAAGACATATCAATCCCAATTATTCTCGTGAAACCAGTTAGCATTTTTCTTATTTTATTGCTCAGTATTTATGTTTGTTTTTGCTCATTTTTTATGTAGGCATTTTTCTTCTTGGTATTGTCTTCCGTGTGATTACTGACGGCTTCAGATTGGTTAAAAGATTAACAGACTACCTACCGTCGACCCTTTAATTCGTACTAAAATCGAGAGATAGGTTTTCAGGTAAATATTAGGTAAAAAGTTTAATTCAAGATCATGGTTAGTTTTTTTTCCGTGTACGTAGTATAGATTGAGTTGGTAATACCGACTGATGAGCTCTAATTTAATTGTTTATAGTCCACTCTGGAAGACACAATAATCTAATTTTCGGTTTCTCGTTTGTTTCAAATAACAATACACCTTAACCGGTAGTAAGCTTCCAAGCTTCCACCAGTTTGAAGGAAAGTAACGTTTGGTACCGCTCAAAACAAACTCCGCTGTGATAAGAGAAAGGGAAGTTTTGATTTAATTGAATTCATCACGAGAGCAGAGATCACTCGCGTTACAGCTCCACAGGACACTGCAGAGAGGTTTGAAATTTAATTCGGAATATTGGCACATGTTCTGTCGATCGGGTACTGGACGCCACGATATCGTTTTTTTTTTTCTTTCCTTGCCAACAGAATTCCGCCGATGAAAACTCGCTCGGTTTTCCCGTGTTCGAGTGAATATAGCAAACTCTTGCTCTTAAGCCGTCCTCACACGGGACGAATTACCTGACGTGAGCTTTGTGACTCACTTTCTGTTATTTCACACTGAGGAGCCACTGCCGCGCGTGAAAGTCAGCGTAAGTCCTGCAATGTTTCTGCAACTTGCTACGAAACGCTGAACCAATGAGAGACAAGAACGCGCTCTACGTCACAAGCAGAACACAGAACAATTTCGTTATTTTCAGTTGATGGCCGATGGGTTTTAGATAATAACTTACGTCCCATGAATTTTACTTCAACTGCTATTCAGAAAAACTACGAAATGCGAAATAAAATAAACTGTTGTTTTATGCTCCTGTTGCCTGTAATCACCTGGTAAATGGGCAAATAGTTAACTGAGTTAACGTGTAACACATAACAGTAAATGGGTAATGGTAAAGCGATGACGGTAAATAGGTGTGGGAAATGGGTGATAGTAAATGGGTAACACTAAAAGGGTAACAGTAAATGGGTAACGGATGCTGTCTAACCATTCAACCGTGTGCCTGGTGAAGACGTTCTTCGGTACCCCCATTTAAGTGAAAAACGCGCTGGAATCAGTATTGATATACTACTGACAACAGTGCTGATATTGGTTTGGTTCAGGATGGTCATGGAACGATGAGTATGCCTGTGGGACATTATGGAACTGCAGGTAGCGACTAAGAGTCATTCAGGGAAAGGAAGGTGGGGAGGGGGAGGAAAGTGGAAGGATGGTATGCAGTGAGGAGTTGTGACTGGAGCTGGAAAAAAGGGTACATCTCAGCAGAGATTTCATTTTTGTGTAGTTGGAGTGGACTAAGTTCTGAGGAAGAGGATGGATAAGGCATGAAGGTGCACGGAGTGTTGTAAATGGATTAGTGGTGCTGCAGGGTTGATAGTTGGTGGATAGGATACTAGGTGCTGTGACTGTTTCTGCGGGTAGTGTACTGGATTCGAAGATGCTCAAAGGAGACAAGAGGGTGTGGGAAGTGGATGAGTTGATATAGAATGCGAGTTAAGGAAGGTAGGGGGACGCGGATGGCGCAGCGAAGTGCACATCCTTTCAGAGTTTCAAGGGTGTGGTTGAATTTAGGGGAAACGGAGATCCAGCAGTGTTGCCATACGTTACGATGGTGTGGATGAGTGAGTGATTTATAGGTAAGGATAATGGTTTCAGTGTGTATACCCCAGATGCGGCCTGTAGGTAGTTTTAGCAGTTTTAGTCGTTTCTGGTTTTGAGTTAGGATGTGTACACTTCGGTTTAGTTTACTGTGTTGCTGTGTTAGTGAGAGGGATGGTTTGGTTGTAACTGGAGAGGTGGAAACCTTAACTACTTCTTTAATTATTTTTATTAAACACTGACTTACAAAATTTTCCCTGACAAAGACGACTCAGACTTAATCTATTCACTTATTACCCACAATATTCAAGCCCAAGGCAGTCTGACTGCTATACATTGACAACATGACTTCCCATAATTAATACAAAAGAATGGCCCTGAATTGCAAGAAATCCTAACAATAATACAAATCCAAAAAATATAAAATTAAATAAATATGAAACTATCTCTATCTCTGTCAATTGCCTAAACTCATTTCAATCACGAATCCCAACAGTGCAAACCCCATTCTTTTTCATAAGTCACTTACCTCACAGAAAATCTTCATAACACGAACTACAGCAATTACAGCAAATAGCAACTACGCCAGCTAAATAAAAAAATTCTAACTACTATAGACACTAACTACTAGGAGGTATATGGTTAGCGAAAGAAATATTTTGTTGAGGATCAAACAATGTATTTAGAAAATTTTACTTTATTCATGTGACATCCAGTTCCAAAAATAATTCCACTGCACAAACATTATCAACCAAATATCCATCATCATACATTTCCTAGTGTGTTTTCTTATAAACACATCATTTCATCTCACTTTACACTGCATGCCCTACCAACACAGTGTCTCCACTAAGAAAATCATGTCCATACACTTCCCTATCCACGCGCTAACTGCCAGTCCGTCCAACCACAGAACCTCTTGCCGAAGGCACAGGGGGTTGCCAGCGATATTAACACGGTCCATAGCGCTGCCAACATACAAACAGGCTACATACAATCTGAGCGATAGGAACGGCGAGTAGTGCGACCAAAGATGGTTGGCTGGCTTTTCAGCGGGTGAAGTTTCCACTTATTGTACCACTCAACCAGGAGATAAAGTGAACTTGGAGGCATGGTGAGTAGCTAGTTAAGCACCTAAATCTCGCTTTCCGTCTACTTATATAGTCACTGACGGTGCCCCATAACAACCGGTCCATAACCGCGACAGCTCGAAAGAAATATGTACCGCGTTATGGGCACAGGCCGATGGAGACAGTATTACCCTTTGGGAGAGATTCATCTGGGATTCCATGTGACCTGTGATAGTAATAGAAGGCACCATGGCAGCTGCGGACTACGTGGACATTTCTGGCAACCATCTGCATCCTTCATGTCTGTTCTCTTCTCCGACGTCGATGGCATCTCCCAGCAAGATAACTGCCCATGTCACATGGCCAGAATAGTGCTGCAATGGTTTGAAGAACATGGTAGTCAGCTCACGTTAATGTCTTGATCTCCAAATTCTCGTAATCTGAACTCTAAGGAAGACGTATGTCTCGCTATCAGGCGCCAGCTCCGCTCCCGGAAACTATCTACCGGTAATTTACGAGAAACGAGAATAGCGTTACCTGTGCGTAGACATCTGGTTCCACAAACCTCCAGAAACCTATCACTGCATTGTAGAATAACTGATGTATTGCAACCCAAAGGGGGCGAACGCGCTATAATGTTTTGCTTCACTTATGAATGTCAGCCACAGAATACCAAAATATCAGAAGTGCAAGACCTGTGTTACAACACCGAAACAGAGAACGACAGCAGGGCTCCAAGTGGCGTGGCAGTGAACTTCGAAATACCAGTACTAGGTGATAATATTTTTCATTTATGCATTACGAGTGGGTATCATAGTCTCTTGGTAAAGTGTATTTATTTGTATCACCCAATATTGCAGATTCGACTGTGTGGCTGTTACCAAGTTGGAATCAAGTTCCTGATTACGACCACCTCGTGCATATTTGTCTCTTTGAATCGTGATGTAAATATGTTGCTTGTTTCTGCTCATTTTTCGTTCTCATCTGTAATACTGAGTGGAGTAAATGATTCCATATCTGTTTTTGTTTCATATGAGATAGAAACTGGTTTCGTCTCATGGTACTCTATGGATTCATGTCTATTTGGTCCTGCTTAAGAATCCGTGTGTGAACTGCTCGATTCAAATGGACTGTAAGTATCTTGCTTGTATTGAATGTTACTTTTGTTACCATCCGTTTCTCATACTCACGCGTTTAGTGGAAGCCACCGAAATTTTCATTGACTTCTGATAAAATGTACTTTTTGTAGTACCTGTTAATAACGTGTGTAAACATCTGCATAACTACTGTCGCTTTTTTAGCATTTGCAATAGAGAAGGCTCTGGTCACCAGGAATAAAAAGACACTTTGAAACGTATGGCACTCTGTGGCAAGAAGCATCACTATGCAAAGCAGAATTACATATTCATTCCGCGGCAACATGCAGTGAAGTTGAATATCAATTCTGTCAAATTCTGATGACATGGACTTCTCCATTAAATGCAAGATAGTGCGGAAAACGTATACAGTCGAAAATAACGTAGAATACGATCAATATACTTACAATACATTTATATCGAGCAGTTCACAATCAAATTCGCAAGCAGTAACAGATACACACAAGTCCGCAGATCATCATTCGCCGAAAGCAGCTTCTGTTTAATGTGAAACAAAAATAAATTTGGAATCATATACCGCACGGATGCGAGAAGAACGCCGTCAGAGTACGAGTAACATATTTACAACGTAATTCAAACATAGTTGTAATCAGAAGTATACTGTGATGATACAAACTTCTGTCCACTAGGCCTAATATTCAGACAATAAGAAATAATGGATGATGGACTGATAAACTTACAGTCCTCCTAGAGGCGTGTCAGCGAACCAAGGCCGTGTTAGCAAAAGTCCCTGTACGAGCTTCACCCCCCTTATGTCAGCCATGAAACAGCACTGCAAAAGGTCTTACCGTGACGACGCAGTACATGCTACATTATTACTGTGCACTCAGGTGAAGCTAATTCAGGTGCATGCACTTGCAGTTTCGATATAAAAGGCTTAGCAGTGCTGACTTGCGTAGAAAAAGGGTGCAGAGGATATTTTATAAACTTTATATCTGGCTCACGTAGTTTCTTCAATTCTCCAGCCTCTAAGAGGCAATGGCAGCTTGACAAAAGTATGTCGGAACCAAAAATTTACAGAAAGTTTATTATAACACTTTGTGTTCCTAGTGTCCGTAGGTGCTCGCACATTATCCTGTTGTTAGCTAGCAATGAAACATCTCTCACATTATTATGTAATCGATTCTCTGGCTGTCGTTCGCTTTATTCAGTTCCTAGTTCGATAGGAAGAAAACCTGTCTCAACAATAGTAGTGATCCGATTACCGACTTTTTTCTGTTCCAGTGACTGCCGCTCTGTGGTATTCATATGTGCTAGTAGCTGAGTTTGAGGCGAATTGACTTGTACGAGTCTTAGATCGTTCGTTTCAGTACGACGTCTTATTATTCCGAAAATAACAGATGACGTACTCACATTTCGTGGTTCATAATACCAATATCGCGTCTGACATTGTTGTTACTGATAATGTTTTTAAACTAATACTCTATCTGTTGAAAAAAGAAAATTAGTAATAAAAGACCTCGATGGAAACTGAAAAAAGACAAAAGAGCGAAGTAGGCCTTTCGCCAGAAGATGGTAGGAGAGAACATGCCTTTCAAACCGTCGAGGACACGCTGCGGAAGGCACGACAAGAAAACAGACGAGATTTAATTGCGTTGACACGCCTTGGAAGCCTTCAGTTGCATTTATTCTTGTCTGTTCGTGTGACTACACGAAGTCGCAAGGCTGAGTAATTCGGAAACAGCAAGCGTTCTGCGGCGGTGGGTCATCTTGCATTGCTTGTAGCAGACACACTGAAGACCATCATAAGAGGAGCTATCTCTCTTCTCCATCACCGTTCAGCCAACCTCTCTAAACGTCTATGTCTTCCTGATTAAAAATGGTTCAAACGGCTCTAAGCACTATGGGACTTAACATCTGAGGTCGTCAGTCCCCTAGAACCTAGAATTACTTAAACCTAACTAACCTAAGGACATCACACACATCCATGCCCGAGGCAGGATTCGAACCTGCGACCGTAGCGGTCGCATGGTTCCAGACTGGAGCGCCTAGAACCACTCGGCCACAACGGCCGGCCATTCTGATTATCCGCATTATGTTTTTATTTCTGCCAGTAACTGCTAAAATAAGTTTGTCACAATTCGCTAAGTGCTTTTTCGAGCAGCATTCTTTTAACGTCAACATGTTTTGTTCATCAGAAGCATAGCTCATTCCCCTACTCAGGTTATGGGCTATTGTGGCTCGTTTCGTCATGCAGTGGAACCCTTCGTCTTATAGCTGATAATTGTAATATATGGAAAAGCCTATAGGAATCTTCTAGCTAACTGTGTGTGTCAAATAGCTCATGATGATGGATCTGTACTCTAGAATTAAATATTAACCTTTTTTTTAATCTGAAAACCAGCACATATGAGCTGTATCGTGAATCTGAATTTCTGGAAAGTGAAAAAGAAAAATACTCTCATAATGCTAAAACTGTTTGACGTCTCAAGTAACTGCCGGGGAATTTTAATTTGTTGAATGTAAATGTTGACTAAGGTGGAAGTTCAAGGCACTGGAAGCATTTAGTAGCCCTGATATCTGATCTCAGCGGTCGTCTGCAGCTGATTGCTCAGAATAAATAACCTCATTATGGAGGATGAATTGGGAGCAGAATATGACTTACTTGCTACTTGCAGCCAAGCTTGCGAGAACACAGCAGCTGTAAAAGAAAACGAACTGCTTAATTGAAGGTTGACAAAACAGTAGTAGGGATTTTAAAATTATCTAAAATCGCTTAAAAGGACGGTGATATGCCGTTAGGGACCTTTAATTGTAAATATGGTAATGGATCATTGGTTGTAGAAGTGTTGCTTTGCTCTTTGACCTGTGTAAAGGTGGTAAATGACTCATGTATATTTAAGTCAAAATGATTTCCAACGAAATATTAATTATTTTAACATGGCGAAAGAGTTCTGTTGATTGATCGATTATGCTAAACTTTCCACTCCTCCTCCTCATTTCACTTTTCCTCGTTTTTTCTATTTATTTAATTACAGAGGCTCCTCAGCTTAAGGGAAGCCCTAGCGTATTATTATAGGTGGGGGGAGAGAGAGGGTACTCGTAAGTAACATAATTGAGCATTGGACTAGAACATTAACTGCAAACCTCATATCGAGTGAGGCCAAATATTTTAAAATTATCTTACAGCTTCGATTTATGCGAGGAAAAGCGTTTTTGTCGTCTGTTGCTTAAACTACTTAATAGCCTAAAGAGAGAGAGCTTGTATGTTGAAAAGAATGATTTACGATGACGCCGCCTCCGCCGCCGTATAACTTGAAGCTGTGCATCAACGTCGTCTTACCTGAACTGCTGAAATTTATTACAGAAAATAAAACACATGCACTGCTAAGGCCCGTAGCCTAGCCTCTGAGAAAACTGTAATCTAAGTGAATGGAGCATGTTCTGCATGAGGCCGGCCGGTGTGGCCGTGCGGTTAAAGGCGCTTGTCTGGAACCGCGAGACTGCTACGGTCGCAGGTTCGAATCCTGCCTCGGGCATGGATGTGTGTGATGTCCTTAGGTTAGTTAGGTTTAAGTAGTTCTAAGTTCTAGGGGACTGATGACCACAGATGTTAAGTCCCATAGTGCTCAGAGCCATTTGAACCATTTTTTTGTTTTGCATGAAACAAAGACTACATATTCAAACATGGAGACAAGCTACCCCTGGTGTAACTTGTGAAAGAAGGAAAGGTGCGAGATAAAGAATTTGCAAAGCCCGTATGTATCAGAAAATATCAAATAATCCACGAACAGGTGTGATACAGTAGAAAACTTCTCCGTCGTGGCTACGAACAAACATTCAGTCATTAACATTTGACGTCATTTCCGAACATCATGGTACATAGTTGAGTAAAATTACTTTACAGATCGTTTAGAAATATGCATGCGAGTGAAAGAATCTGCTTTTAAGTCATTTGAATTTATTAAAGTTTAACACATCTATGGAGGAACTGGAAACGAGATCGAGGAGCTAGCGTTATGCACGGTAAGACCACACACGAAAAATAACGCGAAGAGACACTGTTTTACCTAACATCAATGTTATCACTGTCCCCAGTCAAATGAATGAAACTCGAATGTTCACTGCTTGCTCTGACCTCACCATTATGCTGAAGTTTGCTGGTCAAATGCGCCCATAACTGAACACTTCTGCTGCGGAGTGACCATCTTGAAAGCTGAAACGAAGTGCTTTTGTTTCACTTTCCAACAGCATCAGGAAACTCAGCGAGCGATAAGTGATTAGCTCTATGATTGGCTGATTCCAGTCAAAGCTTTAGTCTCGCAGTGAAAGACTCTTGCACATCCCTGTTTGGGCAGAGATGAACCGCTAACGCGGATAGAGACGTCTAGTGACCGACTGCGAATCAATAAGTGAGCAACGCATAATGCAGTTTCGCGACGTATGAAAGGAGTTCCCTACAAAGCTATCGCGCGTCAAACTAATCTCGCTATCGGATACTATTTGATTATTTTTTATTGTTATATTATGCTGCGCCTGCCCGCTATAATCATCCATTTTGAGGAAGTGTTCCATTCCGATTGACTCCACTCTTTTATTTCTTTTGGATGAGTGTCATACTAAACTCACATCCATCTTGTTTCAGGTCTTCCTGACGTTAAGGTAAATGCTTGGATGTCATTTTTGATAAAGAAGCCACTGATTTCTTTCATCATCTTTGATCTTTGTCCATTTCAGATCTTTGCTCTGTTCTTATAACGTCATCGCTAAAAGCTCGTTGAGATCTACTTACTGTTTATTTTAAACTGACATTAAGTAGAGCCCCCACTAATAACGTTGATTCCCGAATGTAACACTCCAGTGGATATATCTAACTTGTAGTGATCCCTTTTTTTTTTTTACGATTGCAGGTCCACGATTTCATATGTATGTTTCAATAATCTTGGTTTATTGTTCTGCAGGTAAACAAAACCATGAGATCGGTGAAGTAAACGATTGACGTATCCAGCTTCTTCAGTGAATCACTATTGCCACCTTCACACTAATTAGACAAGATACAGCGCCAAGTTGCAAACATACGCGTATCTGTCGTCTGCTAAAGCGGTTACCAAGACTCCCACTACAGACGTCCACGTAGGCTCTACCGCCAAGAAGAACCCCTCTTCCGCTGAAACTGCTGCATTTTTTTCTAGTAACGTAATTCCCATGGCGTGAGACAAGCCTTACATCAGTATTACGCCGCGTCTTTTGACTCAAATTTGTATTGCATTAATTTAAATTACACTGATGGCTACTATACCGATACTTCAGTGTCTCCAAATGACATTTACACTCCCTCACAAACTTCTTGTTCTGATCGCTTGCAAATTGTGTTTATATAATGTTTCGATTGAAACGGGAGAAAAAAGAAGAAGATTGGTTTTAACGTCTCGTCGACATCGAGGTCATCAGAGACGGAGCACAATCTCGAATTGTGTCAAGATCGAGGAAGGAAATCGGCCGTGCCCTTTCAAAGGAAACATCCCCGCATTTGCCTGGCGCAATTTTAGGAAATCACGGAGAACTAAATCTGGATAGCCGGACGCTGGTTTGAACCGTCGCCCTCCAAAGTGCTAGTCCAGTGCGCTAACCACTATGCCTTCTTACTCGGTGATGGAACCGGGTTGAAAGGGGTGGAAATAGGTGAAAACAAACAAAACAAAAAGTCATTAAAAATCCCAGAATAAAAATACAACGGAATGATGTACAAAACTGTACGTGATGTACGATTCCGTTTAATCAAAGGATTGCAAAACTGTAATCGGATTTTGCTTAAGTCAAGTATTATGAAAGTTATTAACATCTCTTCGTCGATGTTTTAATCAAACAATAGTAATGAAAACATCTTCTAAATGAAACTAGCGAGGTATTTTGACTTCCTCTTTCCACTGAAAAACATCAAATGATTCAAATGACTTGCCTACAAAAGCGTCAAAATTTCAATAAACAGTGTTCTCATATCAATTTTTGAAGGATTAGATGAAAGAAGCCATCCCTCTCAAAACCTGTTACATTGCTCTGAGGAAGGGACGGTTCGGATTTTCAATGCACGTTAGTAAAGCAGACAATAATTTTTGAAAGGCGAACTAAAAGGTTACAAAGTAAACATAAGTAAAGGGATCAATATGAAAATGGGCAGATCATTTCAAGCATTTTTGTGTAGTGGCCGAAAATGTCTTGTCAGAGGTTACTTTAACTAGGTAGAATTTGGATTGTGAAGAACAAAGCCGTTTTCATATGATGCTGTCGATTTGGAAAAGATCGAGTGATCACAATCGGCCTCAGATTTATAAAAAGCCTGGCGAGGTCAAACTAAATTGAGGTTAATACAACCAAGTTCGGCTGCCGTTGGACCGATACTAGAAATCACTCACATGCCGTACCTTGCTCACTGTTTGGGAGACGCCATTGAAATTCATCTTATTTCGTTGTTGCCATATTACAACGTGCGTGTTACGGCAGTACGCTGTTTCAGGGCAATGCCACATTGAAGATTTATCACAAACAAGTCAGTCTCGATACGAGTTGTTACAATTAAAGGTCATCAGGTTACCTTCCATTCGGAAAGTGGGTGCACTCATCGACTGTTATATGGCTTATAAATTATAGAGTGCAGCAATGAGTATTCAAAGAAATAAGACTGACGTCCGAACAACAGGGACTTACATGCATCTAGAATAGAAAGAAGATAGTGCATTGAGAATGGCTAGCCACTAGCCGAAATCTGGATTTGCGTAATAAAATCTAAAGAAGTACGACTGATTGCTGCACTCTATAAATTATAAAAATAAAAAAAATTAAAGGTCAGTTACTGAACATCGGCAGTAAAAGCGTGGAGGAGATCCTAAGATAAACTATAATAATGCATATATTCCTGTTTGTGTACGGATTGTTGGACTTCGTTAATCCTGTAATAGAAGTATGTTCTGCACTAATCTATGTTATTTACATTTAACATCACGCTCTCTCAGAAATGACGTTCTTCGATTTTGTGACTTCAGTCTGATTAAAAAACGGAAGACGACATTGCTTGCTTGTCACAAAGATCTGGATGCATCTCCGGATGTGTCGCGATTTCCGAAGGTGTGGTTGGGCAGGAACATAAGAGTAAAGATTAAATCGCTGCTAGTGAAACGAGTAGCTGCGACATTTATATTGTTGGTTGTCACAGATATTTAGTTGCAATAGAATCCATAACAACGCTTTCGTAAATTAGACGGTCAAGACAAAGCGCCATTAAGGGAGGGATGTTACATAACCTGAACCCCAGTCAAACGCTGTTGTAGCGTCCTCAGTTCATTAGCTCGAAGATTTGGGTAGAATTATGTCACATCGTTCTTCAAGTACACTACTGGCCATTAAAATTGCTACACCACGAAGAAATGCAAATGATAAATGGGTATTCATTGGACAAATATATTATACTATAACTGACATGTGATTACATTTTCATGCAATCTGGGTGCATACATCCTGAGAAACCAGTACACAGAACAACCACCTCTAGCCGCAATAACGGCCTTTACACGCCTGTGCATAGAGTCAAACAAAGCTTGGATGGCGTGTGCAGGTGCAGCTTTCCATGCAGCTTCAACTCGATACCACAGTTCATCAAGAGTAGTGACTGGCGTATTGTGACGAGCTAGTTGGTCGGTCACCATTGACCACACGTTTTCAGTTGGTGCGAGATCTGGAGAATGTTCTGGCCAGGGCAGCAGTCGAACATTTTCTATATCCAGAAAGGCCCGTACAGGACCTGCAACATGCGATCGTGCATTATCCTGCTGAACTGTAGGGTTTCGCGGGATTCGATTGAAGGGTAGAGCCACGGGTCGTAACACATCTGAAATGTAACGTCCACTGTCCAAAGTGCCGTCAATGCGAACAAGAGGTGACCGAGACGTGTAACCAATGGCACCCCATACCATCACGCCAGGTGATACGCCAGTATGGCGATGACGAATACACGCTTCCAATGTACGTTCACCGCCAAACACGGATGTGACCGTCACAATGCTGTAAACAGAACGTTGATTCATCCGAAAAAAATGACGTTTTGCCATTCGTGCACCAAGGTTCGTCGTTGAGTACACCATCGCAGGCGCTCCTGTCTGTAATGCAGCGTCAAGGGTAACCACAGCCATGGTCTCCGAGCTGATGGTCCATGCTCCTGCAAACGTCGTCGAACTGTTCGTGGAGATGGTTGTTGTCTCGCAAACGTCCCCATCTGTTGACTCAGGGATCGAGACGTGGCTGCACGATCCGTTACAGCCTTGCGGATAAGATGCCTGTAATCTCGACTGCTAGTGATACGAGGCCGTTGGGATCCAGCACGGCGTTCCGTATTACCCTACTGAACCCACCGATTCCATATTCTGCTAATAGTCACTGGGTCTCGACCAACGCGAGCAGCAATGTCGCGATACGATAAACCGCAATCGTAATAGGCTACAATCCGACCTTTATCAAAATGGGAAACGTGATGGTACGCATTTCTCCTCCTTACACGAGACATCACAACAACGTTTCACCAGGCAACGGCGGCCAACTGCTGTTTGTGTATGAGAAATCGGTTGGAAACTTTTCTCATGTCAGCATGTTGTAGGTGTCGCCACCGGCGCCAACCTTGCGTGAATGCTCTGAAAAGCTAATCATTTGCATATCACAGCATCTTCTTCCTGTCGGTTAAATTTCGCGTCTGTAGCACGTCATCTTCGTGGTGTAGCAATTTTAATGGCCAGTAGTGTATTTCTTAGGGAGATCTAACCTTCCCTACCACCTGGTATCTCAACAACCACTCCTCACTCGTCGTTTAGCAAAAACACACTGACTGAAAAAAGTTGCAACATCAATAAATAATTAGTGTATACTACAGATTTTTCGGGAATATGTTTGTAAGTGATTAACAGTGCAAGATCATAGGTTAATGTAGGCGCAAAATAAGCCATTGTAAATGCAAAGTGCTGGTACATTAATAGCAGGTGTAGCAGCCAGAACGTTGAATGCAAGCATGGAAACGGGCATGCATTGTGTCGAACAGGTGCCGCTTGTAAGGTTGTAGGCTGGAGTTCAACGCATATTGCAAATGTTTGGTCAGTACAGAGACGTTCAGTGCTGTTTGTGAATGACGCAGGGGTTGTCGTTCGATGACGTCCCATATGTGCTTGATTGGAGACAGATTTGGTGATCGAGCAGGCCAGGGCAACATGTCAACACTTTGCTGAACACATTTTGTTGCAACAGCAGTATGTGGAAGAGCGATATCCTGCTTATCCTGTTGGAAAAAATCCCCTGGGCTTTTCATAAGCCGGCCGTGGTGCCCGACCGGTTCTAGGCGCTTCAGTCCAGAACCACGCGGCTGCTACGATCGCAGGTTCGAATGCTGCCTCGGGCATGAATGTGTGTGATGTCCTTAGGTTAGTTAGGTTTACGTAGTTCTAAGTCTAGTGACTGATGACCTCAGATGTTAATTTCCATAGTGATTAGAGCCATTTGGACCATTTTCGAGCTTTTCATAAATGGCAGCACAACAGATCGAATCATTGGACTGACTTACAATTTTGCAGTGAGGGTGCGTGGTATAACCATAAGTGCTCCTGCTGTCAAACGAAATCGCACTTCAGACCATAACTCCAGATGTAGGTCCATTGTCTAGCATGCAGACATGTTGGTTACCACCCCTCTATGGCCTCCCTCTAACCAACACACGGCCATCACTGGCACTGAGGCGGAACCACCTTTCATCAGGAAACACAACAGACGTCCACCCTTACCTCAAATGAGATGTCGCTTGACACCACTAGCGTCGCAAATGGCGATGGTTTGGGGTCAGTGGAATGCACGGTAAAGGGCGTCTGGCTCGGAGCTGTCCTCGAAATAACCGAAGTGTAACGGTTCGTCGTGTGCCTGTGGTGCCAACTGCTGCTGAAATTGCTGCTACAGATGCAGTACAATGCGCCAGAGCCATAGGCCGAACATGATGGTCCTCTCTCTCGGTAGTGCCACGTGGCCGTCCGGACTCAGGTCCTCTTGCGACCGTACAATCTCGTAATCAAAGTTGCCAACACTCATGTGCAGTGGCTACATGCCTGCCATGTCTTTCTTCAGTGTCGTAGAAGAGCTCCTCGTAGCCCTATTACACAACCTCGTTCAAACTCAGTGAGGTGTTCATAATGGCCTTTGTCGCCTTACAGACAGTCTTGACTAACATCAACTCACCACGTCCAATCCCAAAGGTAACTAACGCTCACGACCGTTATAGGGTGTATTTAAAGCAATCGTATTTGTACCCTGATAGTGGCGCAACTAGGGCCATTCTTATGCGACTGCCGCGAAATTTCAATAGACAGCATCTTTCAGATTAAAAACACGCCTACCAACTTTCGTTAATGTCGCACAACTCCTTCTTGATGTTGCGATTCTTTTCCGTCAGTGTATTTTCCAGTTATCTATTGACAGTACATAGTGAGGATCCTGATAGTGGCGCAACTAAGCGCCATTCTTATGCGACTGACGCGAAATTTCAATAGACAGCATCTTTCAGATTTAAAACACGCCTACCAACTTTCGTTTGTGTCGCACAAATCCTTCTTGATGTTGCGATTTTTTCCGTCAGTGTATTTCCAGTTATCTACTATCAGTCGCGTACATAACTGTGCAGATCGCACTGTAGTAGCTAGGAGAAACTATAGCGTCCACTGGTAGTGAATCCGACGTTTCCACCCGAGCAGGGAGGCGCGGTCCGCGGACATTGAAGCTCTGGGCGTGGCAGCAGCTCAGAATAGCGGCCCACGCTGCCCTGCCCTGCCCTGCCCTGCCCTCGCAAGTTGGCGACCCTGTCCGCCCGTCGCCTGCTAGCGAATAACGGCGGCGCCTGCCAACGGCTGCAGGTGGATGGAGACTCGCTTTGTTCCCCTTAACCGGATGCTCAGAACTGCCTGTTAGGAGACTTTGGCGCAGCCGGAGCAGCCTATTGACGGATAATTGGATTCGTCTGGTCCATTGCCCGCGGGGTACGCCTCCTGCAGAGTCCGTTACGCGTATACAGAGCATCGTTATTCTAAAAATAATGACGCCAGTATCAGTCCCAAACCAAGAATAAAATTTTTATCCAGACTTTTTCTACAATATTTAATGAGCCACGACATTTTCCTGGTCTCAACTCGTCGTCAGATGTGCATTCGCATTTATGAACACACAAACGATGTGTAACTGTCAAGTGACATAGCTCGATGAAACGTGGACCCTACATGGTAAGAGCTGCTACAGTATAGAGCCTAACGTAGCTGAAACGCAAAGAGAGGAACAGAAATGGCACTTTTATTCAAAGACAAGAATTATAATGATGTCACTGTTATTGACGCTGCAAAAGGCGCTTCTTAACAAGGTTTGTGATTGCCACGGACAGCAATGGATCCTCTACAACGTGCTTCCCTGCTGGCCACAAGGCTGGTAAGGAATTCTTGGGGTAGGGCCCCCCATTCCTCCAACAGTGCGGTTGTTAACGCTGGGTGGTCGATGGTGCCTGTGGAAGTGCTGCAGTACGTCTCTCCAACTCCTCCATATGTGATGTAAGTCGGGAGAACGAGCAGGCCAGTCCATTCGCCGAACGTCCCCTCGTTCCGAGAACTCCTCCACCTGCGCTGTTAGACGCGGTCGCCCATCGCCATCATAAAAATGAAGGCAGATCGAAAGCATCCCTGAAAAGACGAACTTGGAGAAGGACTACAGTGACATAATAACGTTCACCGGTGAGTTACTGTGTTCAAAGATTTTTGTTAGTACGCCCATGTAACATATTCCTCCCCACATAGTAATACCTAGACCACCAAAATTATCAAGTTTTGCTCAACAGAGTACATACATTTTAAGTCCCCTGCCGCGTTTTTCGGTCTGTATGTCACGACTAAACTCAGGAACTTCTATAGCGATTCTGATAACGTTTTCGCTAGTAAATAAACTAATTCATGCGGGGGATTTGTGTGTATAATTTTTTACTGCTACACCTAGCAAGTCGTCTGGCCATACATACTTAGTGCGGCCTGTGCGAACCTGGGGCAGGTCAGTAATATACAGCGTGTAAATATTAAGTTGACAAACCAGAATAACTCGAAAAATAAGCTTCACACGAAACAATTTGTACAATCCACAGTTGATTATTTTCTAGGAGGACATCAGCTGGTGCTAAAATTAGCCCGCCACCCTAGCCCCCTGGGGGAGGAGCAGGAGGCAACTTTAAAACTTCAAATGGGAACCCCCATTTTTTATTGCAGAATCATATTCTACATATAAAACTATGTTAACTTTGTCTTAAACATTTGTTTTGATTCTTGGTAGTTGGCGCTGTAATTCAAGAAAATCTATGTTCTCATTTTCGCGTGGAAAGTGGTTACGGATAAATAAAAAATACTTATTACTTCGTAAATTTTGATTCGCTAAAAGTAAAACTCTCCATCTCCCCCATAAGGTGGGGTTTGAGAGAGAGGAATTAGAGTTTTACAAATGTTGAATGTTCGTGAATCAGTTAGTTTTTTAGTTAATGAGTTCACTCGTTAGTAATTAGGATGTTTGGTTAGTTAGTTAGCTAGTCACATGATTTGTTTGGTAATTAAAAGTTGTGTGGACTCATGACCACAAAACAAACAAAACTTATTCGAATCTGCGGAAAAAATTTATTTTTGGGTCAACATTTGTAAAACTCTAACTCCTCTCTCTCAAATCTCACCCTATGGGGATAGATGGAGAGTTTTAGTCTTAGCAAGTCAAAATTTACGAAGTAAATAAGTATTTTTTATTTATCCGTAACCATTCTCCACGCAAAAATAAGAATATGGATTTTCTTGAATTATAGCGCCAACTTCCTAGAATCAAAACAAAAGTTTAAGACAAAATGTAAGTAGTTTTATTATGTAGAATCTGATTCTGGAACTAAAAAAAAATGAGGGTTCGCATTTGAAATTTTAAAGTTGCCTCCCGCCCCACCCCCAGGGGGGGCTAGGGTGGCGGACTAATTTTAGCACCAGCAGATGTACCCCTCGAAAATTATCAACTTTGGATTCTACACATTTTTTCGCGTGAAGCTTATTTTTCGAGTTATTCTGGTTTGTCAACTTAAAATTTACACCCTGTATATATGGGAGATAGACAAAAGTACGAAAACACCAAAAATACAACGCATTACCATACCTAATATGGTGTAGGAAACTCACTGGCATTCAAAATAGCTTCCGATCATCTCGGAATGGATAAATACAGGTCGTGTGTGGATATCAACGACATCTTGTACCATGCTCCGTGTAAAACAGTGGCAACTGCACGTAACGATGATAGAGATGAATAGCGATCACACAACCTTCTCCCCGAAGCAGACCACAAAGTTTCAATAATACTGAGATGAGGTGAGTTTAGTGGCCAGGGGAGGTACGACAGTTCATCCTCGTGCTCACAAAACCAGTCGTTGGCAATGCGAGCTGTGTCAACAGCGACCTTCTCGTCTTTGAAAACAGCATTAACTTTGTTGAACGAACCATGAGATGGATCTGGACACCAAAAATGATCGCTTGATCCTTGCAAATATTGCGACCTTACAAAATAATCATGGAACACATGGAATACCACGATTTGCCTACCCAATCACAGCCATGTTTCACTCTCAGTATGTAAACTCGACCAGAAGTTAAAAACAGTGCAAAACAAGACTCATCCTTTGCTGGCGTAAGCTGTCACCAGCACACTAGTCGGCAGAGATGAAGCGGAGATCGATCAAAAGGTGCTGGATCAAGCACGCCTATCACGAGAGAGGCCAGAGACACACAATCAACACGCTGCCAACGCCCTCTCGACAGCAAGTACTTAGGCCGCCGCCGCTGACCGGAAGACCTCTCTCACTCACTCACTCGCTCACCAAGTTTGGCGTCTGTCAGTTTACTCGCAGAGTGGGTTTAGTTCGTCACAGTCTACGGCAGCACATAGTGACCAGATTAGTGACTATAACTGGACTATTACTGATGAGCTTCTATCACAAGTTACGTAACAAAATGGTTCAAGTGGCTCTGAGCACTATGGGACTCTACTGCTGAGGTCATCAGTCCCCTAGAACTTAGAACTACTTAAACCTGACTAACCTAAGGACATCACACACATCCATGCCCGAGGCAAGATTCGAACCTGCGACCGTAGCGGTCGCGCAGTTCCAGACTGAAGCGCCTAGGACCGCTCGGCCACTTCGGCCGGCGTTACGTAACACTATTCAGGTTAAGTAACTGTTCCAGTTCATGTAAATAAAGAACCGTATTAATCCACGTGAGCATTTGTGTTGCAGAAAGAGTATACTGGCCACCCATAACAACATCCTCTCCCTTTCTCCCTTGTGGAACAAGACTCTACACATCCGAGCAAATGACTCTTCCATTGTTCCACAGGTCCAGCTTTTATGGCTTCGGCAGCACGTTTTCCTATTACGTTCACTTGCATCATGGATGAGTAGCTTTGGAATTGCAGGTTGCCTCGCAGTTCCCTGCGTACGGAGCTGCCTTCGTGTTGTTTTGGTGCTGATGGGGTCCGTGAGTGCGACATTCAGTTCTGCAGTGACTTTTGAAGCTGTTGTCCTCTTGTTTCTCGTCACAAACCTGTTCACTGACCGTCCGTCGCGATCACTCAACACCCACTTTCGCCCGCGTTGTGACTTTGCGATTTATGGTTTTCTGCTTTTCCTCTATACGGTAGATACAGGGTGTCCAGAAAAGGGCTCCCTGACTTCAGAATTAAATGTCTCGAAAACAAAGATCGATAGAGGAATGCAGTAAACGGTATGTTTATTGTGAAAGCTGTAAGAAGTTTATACAGCAGTTTGAAATAATAGTTACAAAAGCTGCAAACAGATGGCGCTGTACGCTGTACAGCTCATATCAGCATACTTAAGTGAAATAATCGTATGAAAACAATCTTTGCAAACATTCACATCACAATGTTTTCAAAATGTTCACCATTGGCACTACAGAGGTGACGCAAACGAAAAATGAAATTCGCCATCACATTTCGTAGTGTCTCAACCGAAATGGATTCACATGCCACAGAGATCGCCGATTCAAGCTCGTCCAGCGCGGCGGAATGCTTCGGGTAGGCCATGTCTTTCACTGTGCCCCACAAAAAAAAGTCACAGGGAGTCAAATCCGGCGAATATGGAGGCCAATCCACGCCTGCACCAGTAAATTTGGGATATTCCAAAGCAATGACTCGATTCCCAAAGTATTCCTCAAGAAAGCAAAACACTTGTTCGGTCCGATGTGGTCGGGTTCCATCTTGCATAAACCATTCAGTACCTGGTCGATCCTCTAACGCTTGCTGTGTGGCGACAAATTGTTCCAAAATTGCGACGTAACGTGCACCAGTGACCGTTTCTCGAATGAAAAAAGGGCCAACAATGCCTCTGCTGCATACTGCAGCCCACACAGTAACTTTAGGACAATACAAGGGTATCGCTTCACACCAATATGGCTTTTCGGAACCCAAAATCGCTAGTTCTGCTTATTCACGTATCCATTCAGGTGGAAGTGTACTTCATCTGTAAACCAGATGGAGCCAACTTCAAATCCTTCACTATCAGTGATTGTGAGCATCTGATTAGCAAAACCAACCCTTTGTTGCCCAGCTCGTACGGGTATGGCCTGGTGCGTTTGAATTTTGAATGGAAACATGTGTACGCTCTTTCTCAGTATTTTCTGCGTGCTGGAACGCTTCAAACCAGTCTCAGATGCAATTCTACGGACGGATGACATTGGATTTCGCTGAATAATTCCAGAAACTGTGGCGATATTTTCAGGCGTAACTGCGGTTTGCTTGCGGCCAACATGCCCCACTAGATCATCAGTTACGCTGCCTGTTCGTTGAAATTTTGCGAAGAACTTACGAATGGTTTTCGCATCAGGTCCTTTTGGAACATTAAATCGTGCTTGAAAACTTCGCCTTGTTGCCTTAGGACTCTCTTCTAACCTGTGGTACTCTAGCACCAGAAAAACGCGTTGTTCAATGGAGTACATGGTTTTAATCTCTTCCTTCGGTACGCTAACCTCCTTTCACGTTTCAATAGTGGAACTGATCGCTCTGGGCTTCGGATCACTATTTATACTAGGCATTACGTATTTCGATTACAGCGCCATCTGTTAGCAGCTTTTGTAACTATTATTTCAAACTGCTGTATAAACTTCTTACAGCTTTCACAATAAACATACCGTTTACTGCATTCCTCTATCGATCTTTGTTTTCGAGATATTTAATTTTGAACTCAGGGAGCCCTTTTCTGGACACCCTGTATCTTCGATACTGTGCATCTTCCAACGACAAACACTTCGGCTAACTTGGTTTCGGAAGCACCCACCAAACGAATATCGACAATCTGCCCATGTTCGAATTCACTTAGGTCCGACATAATGCACTCCACGTACTCAGAACATTGTTCTGATACTTCCAAAGTACTGAGAACGTGGCGCAGGTGCCGTTCGTGGTGAAATACAACAGCGCAATCTGCTGGCTTGGCTAGCGTCTGGGCTTCTGCTCAAACAAGCATTTATCGTAGCGTTTCCATTTTTTTGTCCCATGCCTGTGTATTTTGCATGAGGTCAAAATGCTAAACTGTTCATCCCATACTATTTCAGAGACCTTTCAAATATTATAATTCTATTTTCTCGCGAATAATATGTGAGAAAGTCCACTCTAAACGATATATAGTCTTTTCTCGTAGCTGAACTACTGAAGAACTGTTATCCTCGGTACTCTTTACACATGGAGCTTCCGTGGCTGCCTGCCCTGTTTCCTTCAGGAAAGTTTAAAAGACCGAGTTTTCAAGGTGCATGTGGGTTCTGCCTTGTCGGACACCTTTATCCAGGAAAACGGTGTGCCTCAGGATTCCGCCTGAGCATCGTCCTTTTTGCTATCGCCATTAACGCTATAATGACCTGTCTCCCACCGGGCATCTCCGGCTCCCTTTTTGTTGACGATTTTGCCATCCATTGCAGTTCTCCACGGACCTTCCTCACTGAGCGGCGTCTTCAGCGATGTCATGATCGTCTTTACTCCTGGAGCATCGACAATAGCTTTCGTTTTTCCTCTGACAAAAGCGTCTGTATGAATTTCTGGCGGCGCAAATGGTTTCTCCCACAATATTTACATCTTGGGCCTCTTGCCCTTCCGTTCGTTGAAACTAGACGAAATTCCTGGGGCTCATGCTCAATGGGAAACTCTCTTGGTCCTCCCACGTGTCTTACCTGGCAGCCCACTGTAAGCAGTTGAATTTCCCACATGTCCTCAATGGTACTTCCTGGGGTAGCGATCGAACCACCCTCCTCCGTTTGTACCGGTCCCTTGTCTGTTCGAAACTCGACTATGGGTGTTTTGTTTATGCGTCTGTACGTCCATCACTCTTACGCCGTCTCAACACTATCCACCATCATGGCATCCGTTTGGCGCCTTTTACACTAGCCCAGTTGAGAGTCTGTATGCTGAAGCCGCTGAACTACCACTGTTCTACAGCCGTGACTTTCTCCTCAGAAGGTATGCATCCCGTTTGTCTGCCGTGCGAGGCCACCCATCCTATGCCCCCCTCTTCGATGATTCACTTGATCGCCAGTATGTGGAGCGTTCCTCTTCTCTGTTACCTCCTGGAGTCCGCTTTCGCCACTTTCTACGGCGGCTTAACTTCACCCTACCTGCAACTTTCCCAGTGAGTGTGAACCCTTCACCACCGTGGCTTCGTGAAGCGACCCATGTTAACCTTGGCCTTCATTTGCTTCCTAAGGACACTACTCCAGCCTCGGTCTATCGTCTTCAGTTTCACGACCTTCGCATGGAACTTAGCGATAGTACCTTTGTATACACTGATGGCTCTCGGACTGACCGTGCGATCGTTTGTACCTTTGTCACTGGCACCTGTGTCTTTCGATATCGGCTACCAGCACTCTCCTCAGTATTTACGGCCGAGTATTTCGCCTTGTATCAGGCCACTGATTACATCTGGCGACACAGCCTTCCCAATTGTGTCCTCTGCTCAGACTCACTCGGCGCCCTCCAAAGCCTCTGTACGCTGTACATTGCTCATCCCTTAGTGCAGCTGGTCAAGGAAAACTGTCACTTGCTGACTTGGTGGAGCCCGTGTCATGTTTCTGTGGGCGCCTGGTCATGTCGGTCTGCCAGGCCGACGCTACTGCCAAGGCTGCTGTCCTCGTACCTCAGCCCACGAGTACCTATAATCCCTCCGATAATGTCTGTATTGCCGTCTGTCAGGAGGTGGTGTCCCTTTGGCATCGCCAATGGTCGTCCCTTCCTCCGCATAGTAAGCCTCTCTCGGAGCCTTGGGCGACCTCTTCTCGGCCCTCCCGCTGGGAGAAATTATTTTAACTCGGCTGCGTATTCTACACTGCCTTTTTAGCCATCTTCATTTGCTCAGTGGCGCTGCCCCACCGCTTTGTACGCATTGCGCCCAAATTTTAACTGTCCGCCACTTCTTGCTGGAATGCTCTTTTTCTACCAGTTTACGTTCCAACTTGGGTTTGCCGTCTGAGTTATCAGCCGTTTTAGCAAATGAAGGGCGGGCTGTTGACTGCGTTTTACATTTTATCCCCCAAAGCAATAAGGCGAAAGCCAATCAAATTTTAGTTTTGCGCCTCCGTTTCTGTGTGGTCTCTATTTCAGCCGTTTGTCCACGTGCCTAACTGTCTTCTCTTCTGTTAATTGGGACTAACATATAGTCGTTTTTTAACTTCTCTCTGTCTTCGTGTTCTGTGGTTTTGACTTGGGCGTATATAACCCCAGTTGCTTCTTGCGCCCAAAAAAATTGCTTCTTGCGCCCAAAAAAACAGAACAAAACAGAGATGTAGATACGAACTTCACTTTTCAATATGGAACTTGTGGTGTGCGTACTGTAAGACCTTTGGTACACACACCATCAGATTATTTGACTTGTCGGTCTAACGAAGTAGGCGAGTGTCAGCAATATATCTCGTGGTCTTATCGTGGCGTGTTTCTCTTGTGCCGTTAGTTCAGACGATATAAAAGCCACTTGCACGCTTAGAGTAGCAGATTGACGGTGACCAAAATTGACAATCTGAAGTTCCTTTCGTCTTGGTACGTTAATCTTATTCTCACACATCTCTGATACTTGACAAAGTGTCTATACATTTTTCTTCATGGCTATGTGCAGGAATATGATAATCTTATTAGGCTCAGACTGAAACTTGACTACAGACTAATGCAGACTAACTAATCGGAGTTCTGTACACTCGTTATAATACCTCGCGCGTTCAGGTATCACTGCGCGAGTGTGATCTGTGGTGTCACCGCCAGACACCACACTTGCTAGGTGGTAGCCTTTAAATCGGCCGCGGTCCGCAGTATACGTCGGACCCGCATGTCGCCACTATCAGTGATTGCAGACCGAGCGCCGCCACACGGCAGGTCTAGAGAGACTTCCGAGCACTCGTCCAGTTGTACAGCCGACTTTGCTAGCGATGGTTCACTGACAAAATACGCTCTCATTTGCCGAGACGATAGTTAGCATAGCCTTCAGCTACGTCATTTGCTACGACCTAGCAAGGCACCATTACCAGTTACTACTGATGCTGTAAAACATGTACCGTCAAGAGCGATGTTCGCCAATTATGGATTAAAGTTAGAGTATTCCAGCAGCTACGTACGTTTTTTGTTAGTCTCATTTCCTTGACCTGTTCCAGAACTCACGCCAGCCTGCATGAGCTAAAACGCGTGCCTTTCGGCTTCCTCTCATAGTGGGTTGGCTGTCTTGCCAATCCACAACATGATCCTCGAGGAGAAAAGGTTCTACGTTAGCAGCAATCTCATTGGCTGCATTACATATTAATACGCGGATCGGCGGAAGCAGAATTTGGTCCTTCTCTATGACAGCGCCATCTCGTAGTGCGGAGACGGACGAGCGCTGCACCTGCGCTGTTGTGCTTAGCGGGGCGCGCTCTAGTGGGAAAGTTGTGTACGCGCTGACTACGCGGAACTATATACACAACAGAACTTTATTAGTTTCTATTGCTAATATCGTAGTTCTAAAAGAGACGAATTCGGCTAGTTTCGGAGTTATTACAATATTTAGAACTTGGGATTTATCCGTTTTAAACGTGAAACTGTTTGCTGTCTTCCATGGAACTTTGGGATTTCATACCCGGATAGTGAAATATGTCATGTTGGATAAAAAGGAAACGTTGAGTTGCGCGATATCCTTGAACGTCATGCTCTCTGCCTCGCCTATCGCATCCGTCTCCCCTCCCCCACGCGGATCCTGTACGATCTCCTCCCCTTCCCCCACCTCCTCCTTTTCCTTGAAAGGATACGGATCCTGTACACCTCCTGCAAACTCGATCCTCCGCACCCGCTCGTCTCCCCGATCCTCTCCCACCCCCACCCGCTGCCGGGCCTGTACTCGCACATCCCACGGGCCTGTACTCACACATCCCACCCGGTCTCCATCTCTCCACCCTCCTTACCCTCTCCCAAGGTGGCTTCCGCCAGCTCCCCCTCCCTGATGATGCCCTCCTCCCCTCCATCTACCCCTCCTACCAACTTTGATCCTCCCGCCCTCCTCCTGTGCCTGCTCCTCTGGGCACCCTCCCTCCCTTTCTCTCCCTTTTCCCTCCCTCCTCCTTTTCTCCCCCCTCCTCCCACTGGCCTCCCCTCCCCTGTCCCTCACCTCCTGCCCCCGTATCCTGAGCCATTGGCATCCTTTTTCTCCCCTCTCCCCCACCTCAACCCTGTTCCCCTCTTGGCAGGTCCCCGGACTTGCACACGCTAAGTGGACATTCGCGCGCCGGAGATCACCGCCATCAGTGTTTCGTGTGTGCCGTCGTGTTTAGTGTTCAGTGTTCACAGTCACACTCCATCGTTCACCAGTGCCATCGTCTTCTTCAGTGTTTGTGCATCGTATCAACAATTTGCAGTGTGGATTATCGTCGCGTGTGAACGGCTCCGTGTTTGTCTTTATGTGTCTACTGTTTTATTGCTCACCGTTCTGTAACTTATGTGTCTTCTCAGTGTTTCTTCTCTTTGTGTATCCTCTGGCTGAAGAGCGGCGTAGAATGCTGCTGACAGCCTGCCTGTTGCACAGGTTTAAAATAACAATAAAGAAAAAAAAGTTGCGCGATACCGATATAAAAGAGACACAGAAGAAATGTAGCTTTCATTCTTTTATACACAAAATGAGAGAAAATAAATGTGCTACTTACTTACAAAGAACACAAAAGTTCACTTTACATGCAATGGTATCCCAACATATGGTGTCCAACAAGGATAACAAATCAGTGCAAAAAATTATTATTGAAAGGGAGCTGGAATGCGGCATGGAGGGTAAGGAAAAAGCCAGCAGCAAAATAGATGTTCCTGCGTCTGTTCCTCATTAACTAGCTACTACCTCCAGACACATTACGACTGATTCTGCAATAAGTCGTTTCGCATTTTATGCTCAAATAGCTTCCGTCAGTATCATGTGCTACTTCACCAGATGAGCCAGCGGAACTGCAGAAGACGCATGGAATTCTGTCTTTTGGTACTGGTGCGACATCAGGAGCATAAGTTGTTTCTTCATCGGAGAAACTTTAACGGGCAAAACTAAAACTAAATTACGCTCGAACAGGCCATAAAGGCAAAATGGTACAGACCGGCCGCCGTGTCATCCTCAACCCACAGGATTCAGTGGATGCGAGTATGAAGGAGCATGCGGTCAGCACACGGCTCCCCCGGCTGTATGTCAGTTTACGAAACTGGATAACGGTTAAAAGGTTCGCACAACTTCTCAACGAAGCTCTCCTACAGAAACTACCATTTGAAATACGTAGATATACTATCAGTTCCAAAACAAAGTGAACGCCGATACCTATATGAAATAAAAGACACTGTTGTAAATATATACACTTTATTACTAACTGCACAATTACCTAATAGTTAATCCAATCGCCACCGTTATCGATTACAGCTCGCATGCTTTTCACAAGATTTTTTCCATATTCTCTCGGTAACGATCTCCACAACGTCCTGATTTTGTATGACAGCTGCTTCAAAGCATATATTGACTTTCCTTTAAGCTTCATCTTAGTATACGACCAAAATTTTCGATCGGTTTGGCACCTGGATACATTGTAGGCCAATCCATCCCAGTGTCTTGTTTCCACGCTGTACGGAGACAGCTGCGATGTTTCTTACTATTATCTTCTTTCAGCGCCCAGTTTGCATCGTTCGAACCAAATAGCTTCTTAACGGACCCCAGAAGACATTTTTGATACATATTGCACATTTTCTCAGCCTTTAAATTGGCTGTAAATAAGAGCAAATACCCAAAACTGCAACCGAAAAAACAAAAACGTTCAACTCTCACACTGATTATCTATACACTGTGCAAAAGCGCATTCAGTATTGATTCGAGACCAGTATCAGAGATACCACTGCCGGCGTTACAATTAACATTATGGCGTACTCTTACTTGTGGAAGTGACTGTACGTGTATATCAGTCGGGCTGCAAGTTCACATGATTTGAAGCCACTGAACGGCGTCGCTGGGGCAAATTCAGAAATGAAATCTATGCACAAGTTCCGACGAGGAACTTACGGCATCGCTGGAGCATGTGCAGATGGTGTCGAAGGAATATCTTCAGCTTACAGAATGAAATTTTTACTCTCCAGCGGAGTGTGCGTAAATGTCAAACTTCCTGGCAGATTAAAACTGTGTGCCGGACCGAGACTCGAACTCGTGACCTTTGCCTTTCACGGGCAAGTGCTCTACCACTTGTCCACAAAAGGCAAAGTTCCCGAGTTCGAGTCTCGGTTCACCACATAGTTTTAATCTGTTGGTAAGTTTCATATCTTCAGTCTGTCCGAAACTTCTTGCACCAGTGACTGCAAGCGTGTATGGCCGTAGACGGTGTACATTTCGAACAATCGATGACATAAATGGAATTTGAAGTAGTGTGTATGGCATAATGTTCTGATCACCTTCTTGTTGCTCTTGCTGATGTAAGTGGATGACCGCTACCTAAGGATTATGGCTCGGAGGAACCCTGACAGCAACGCCACCATGTCGAATAATGCTTTTCGTGCAGCCACAGGACGTCGTGTTACGACAACTGTGCGCAATAGGCTGCATGATGCGCAACTTCACTCCCGACGTCGACGGCGAGCATCCACGAAACCATGCAGCGTGGTACAGATGGGTCCTACAACATACCGAATGGACCGCTCAGGATTGGCATATCGTTCTCTTCGCCGATGAGTGTCGCATATGTCTTCAACCAGACAATCGTCGGAGACTTGTTTGGAGGCAACCCCATCAGGCTGAACCCCTTAGACACACTGTCCAGCGAGTGCAACAAGGTGGAGGCTCCTTTATGTTTTGGGAAGGGATTATGCGAGGCCGACGTACGCCGCTGGCGGTCATGGGAGGCGCCGTAACGGCTGTACGATACGTCAATGCCATCCTTCGACCAATAGTGCAACCATATTGGCAGTATATTGGCGAGGCATTCGTATTCATGGACGAAAATTCACGCCCCCATCGTGCACTTCTTGTGAATGACTTCCTTCAGGATAACGACATCGCTCGACTAGAGTGGCCAGCTTGTTCTCCAGACATGAACCCTATGGAACATGCCTGGGATAGATTGAAAAGGGCTGTTTGTGGACGACGTGGCCCACCAACCACTCTGAGGGATATACGCCGAAACGCCGTTGAGGAGTGGAACAATCTTTGATGAATTTGTGGATAGTATTCCGTGATGAATAGAGGCATGCATCAATGGAAGAGGAAGTTCTACTGGGTATTAGAGGTACCGGTGTGTACAGCAATCTGGACCACCACCTCTGAATGTCTCGCTGTATGGTGGTACAACATGCAATGTATGGTTTTCATGAGCAATAAAAGGTCTGAAATGATGTTTATGTTGATCTCTATTCCAATTTCCTGTACAGGTTCCGGAATTTTCGGAACCGAGATGATGCAAAATTTTTTTTCATGTGTGTACATGTTAACCAAGTCTGTTTTTATACAGAAACAACAACCATGTACGAGGCGTGTTTCTTAAGTAAGTACCGTTTTGAAATAAAAAAGGCGTGCTAAGATATCTCAATAATTTTATTTTTAGATGAAAGCCTGTACCTTAATCTACCTTTCTAATTAATTTCCGTCAATATTGAGGCACTTGTCATAACGTTGTACCAGTTTTTGAATACCCTTGTTAACTACTGCATCACCACTGTTTTGACTTCGTCATCATCTTGAAGACGCTGACCGCCCAGGTGTTTCTTCAAGTGCTGGAATAGATGGTAGTCACTGGGCGGAAGATCGAAGCTGTACGGAGGATGATCTAGAGTTTCCCATCGAAAAGATGTGATGAGATCTTTGATCTGATTCGCCACATGCACTTGCAGCAAAACGATTCCCTTGCTCAACTTCCATGGACAGTTGCTTTGATTCTGGTGTGACGTAGGCCACCCATGTTTCATCGCCCGTAACCGTTTGGCTTAAGAAATAATCACCGTCGTTGTGGTACCGCTCAAGGAAACTCAATACACTGTCTAAACGTTTGCTTTTGTGCACAACCGTCAACATTTTCGGTACCCAAAGTGCGCACAATCTTCGGTAATTCAAGTGCTCGGTCACAATGCCATACAAAACACTACGAGAAACATTAGGAAAGTTATCCCGCAAGGATGAAATCGTAAAGTGTCTGTTTTCTCTCACTTTATTGTCCACTTCCTGCACCAAACTTTCATTAACGACCGAAGGACGCCCACTCCGTTGTTCATCATGCACATTTGTGCGGCCATCTTTAAATGCTCTCACCCACTTTCTTACCATTCCATCACTCATAATGTTTTCTCCATAAACTGCACACATCTCACGATGAATATCGATCGCTTTTAGGCCTTTAGCACTAAGAAATCTTATGACAGCCCGTACTTCACAGTCGCCGGGACTCACGATTATCGGAGGCATCTTAAACACTCAGTACACAATGTAAACAAAGAAGAATCAGACTGTAATGGCGTCAGTGCGTAGATTAAGGTACAGGCCTTTATGTAATTATGAGATTATTGAGTTACCTTAGCACGTCTTTTTTTAATTTCAAAACGGTACTTACTTAAAAAAACACGCCACGTAATTGTAAAAACGCGACGTTCGTAACGTGTACAAGAAGCCTAGAATATTACTGTTTCCCCTGTTTCTACGATAACCCCATGTCGTGCAAATCATCAACTGCAAAATAATAAAAAATGGTTCAAATGGCTCTGAGCAGAATGCTACTTAACTTCTGAGGTCATCAGTCGCCTAGAAATTAGAACTAATTAAACCTAACTAACCTAAAGACATCATACACATCCATGCCCGAGGCAGGATTCGAACCTGCGACCGTAGCGGTCGCCCGGTTCCAGACTGTAGCGCCTAGAACCGCACGGCCACTCCCGCCGGCCGCAAAATAATAAAAGGATCTAATTTTATTTATATGAAGTTCTCGTGTACACCTTATATAATCCTTTCGTGAAAATTTATTTTCAGAGTCCTGGCGGATGCTGTAACTTCAGTCCTTTCTTGGAAATTTATCTGCGTTTCCTTCAGTGGCTTTGGTGAAAGCAACGAAAAAATTCCGAACGGAAGAAAAAGCTACCGCTTAGGGACATGACCCCACGACACTCAGATTACCGCTCTGAACCATTTCCGCTGTGTCAAACGTAGCCTACAAATTACCCTAACGTAGAAACACGGGAGAACTGCCGGATATCAGTAACGTGCTGCCACGATATTTCGGCGCAGAGTCTTCTGGCCATCTTCAGGTGAGTGCCACTGTAGTAGTATCGTGGCAGGACGTTACTGATATCCGGCAGTTCTCCCTTGTTTTTATGGAACAATCAGTACGCTGGGAAAGCTTTAAACATCATACACTAACGTAAATTACCCTGTCGCTTTCATTTCTGACCAAGCCCTGAAAATACCATAAATTTGAACGAAATCTGTGAACACGAGTAGGCGAAGCCCCCTTGCTAGCGCAAATATCAGCACAGCATGTGAATTACTCTACTTAATTTCCTTTAATTATGACGATACACTAGTTCGCTGCGGAAGCTGCACATAACTCGCAACAGTGTGTCAATCGACCTACTTTTTTGACCTGGCCATTGAAAAACCTTTCCTTTTCGTGTATGTAGTTAAGAGCCGAAATACTTGTTACCGTTACACGGAGGGAAGTGCCTGCTTTGACGGCGATGCCGGCGACCTTGCGGCGACCTCGGAAGCGGCCGAACCGGTCCATCTCGGAAACGGCGTCGTTGCGTTAGGGCAGCCTGCAGCATCCGCGTCGGCAGGTGTGGAGACGTACGGCGGCGAGTACGGCGTGTGTTTATGTTTACTTTTAGGCCGGCACCGCGCTCAGTTAGATGTGGGTGTAGCGCGTTTTCGCATTTACCCTTGCAAAAACACGAGACTCAGATGAAAACTGCAGGGAGCATCGACTGCTCTGTGCACACACTAACAATCACCTACTACATGTTTCCTTACTGTAGACTGTAGAGGGAGGGAGGGATGGAGTGACGGAGAGACAGAGAGGGAGGGAGAGAGAGAGAAAGAGAGGGAGGGAGGGAGGGAGGGAGAGAGAGGGAGAGAGAACTGTACGACTGCTTTAACTGTACTGGCGATGTTTCTCTCCAGCAATACCACTTTGCAGTATATATTAAACGAACATCAAGAATTCTACCATTACCCCTTTAGCTTGCAGGTTACAAGAAACCCCTGCGCCCACTGATCGAACAAGCAGCGGGCATGTGGTGCTACACTACCTAACAACACATCGGGCTACTCCAACGAGGGGAAAAGCGAGTCAAAAATTTGGCTCTTATCCTGGATGTCCACTGGGGCCATATTCGTCCGACTAACAGGTTGTCCGCCTGGTCGTCCAACTGTGGCTGACCGATGAAGGTCATTCAAATGTTCAAATATGTGGTCCTAAAGGACCGAACTGCTGAGGTCATCGGTCCCTAGACTTACACACTACTTACACTAACTTATACTAAGAACAACACTCACACCCATGCCCGAGGGAGGACTCGAACCTCCGGCGGGAGGGGCCGCACAATCCGTGCATGGCGCCTCTAACCGCGCGGCCACTCCGCCCGGCGAAGCTCGTTCACTGCAGCAGAGTGTAACATCTGTAACATCCGACACACGGTAGACAAGCAGTCAGTCGCGGGGTAATTGAACTGAAGGCTTACCCGATGATACCCATCCCACTGTCGAAACTAGGGCCCACGCGAACAACTTTCAACAGGTGTCTTTCTAAGATCCGACATGTGATAGAATGTATCGGAATTGATAAGTCTGTTAATATTGACACTATACTCAAATCCCTATGCTGGTTGTACAAATCGTAACTGAGAAGGAGGGGAAGAACCAGCAGCTGCATTCACTTGCAGCTAACATAATCGAGAAAAAGATACGCTTCTGTTAGCGAGAATCGCAGTGTCCGTGCAGACTATTCCACACGACATAAATATATGACGTCCATAAACGGCCAAATAGACAACCAGTCAATGGGGTTAGGCGTATCACACCCCAGGAGTGTTGTCACCCAGTGAGAACTCTTTCTCAGTAGCTGCAGCAACAAACTGTCGTTTGCACCACGCTGAGATACTCTGAGCATACCTACTAAAAGCAGCAGCAGCAAAAACAGTCGTATCGCCTCTCGACAGAGAAGTACTCTTCAGTAGCTAACACAGGGTCGCCACCTTGTTTTGGCTCGCCGAACGGTGTGCTGCGGTACTGCGGCGCAGGCATGTCAGTGTGAACCGGGACTGCAGACATTTACTGCCAAACAAACAAAAATAATTTACGAACTTTATTGTTTCGAGTTGATAATTCCTCGGGTTATCCTCTGAACGCCATATATTGACTGTACTTGAGTCTTGACATCTGGTAAAAAATGTTCTGTCGTAAACACAAGCGGCGGAACGAAGACGAAGAACGCAAGACCAGAGAAGGCAGCGAAATGACGTCGGCCAATGGTGCGCTGATTAGGACGGCTCCACGACAGGAGCGACACCTGCAAGAAGTGAATACAAGCGCCGCTCCTGCCAGCTTCGGTCGGACCTTAGTGGGCAGCATAGGCACAGTGGTAGACTAGCATTCGCAGATCAGATATTAATGACGTGAAATGATAATTAAAATGAAACCCTTAGTTGCCGACTGGTGTTGTTGATATACATCAATGGGGACAGATGAAAATATGTGTCCCGGCAGGGACTCGGGATCTCCTGCTTACATGGCAGACGCTCTATCCATCTGAGCCACCAAGGGCACAGAGGATAGCGCGACTGCAGGGACTTATCCCTTGCACGCCTCCCGTGACACCCACATTCCAAACTGTCCACAATCTACATTCGTAGTGTTCCTAATAGATATTTACCCATTCACTCATTACTCGCACCATACTAGGCTGACGAGTCCCTTAAGAGTTCGGGCAAACCGTGCGCATTCGTACAGAAGAAGGTCAATGGCCGGGTAGCCTTTAACTATATGAAGATGGTATCTGTTCCCGAAAGAACAGATACCATTGATGACACTCACGGGAGGCGTGCAAGGGATAAGTCCCTGCAGTCGCATTATCCTCTGTGCCCTCGGAGGTTCAGCTGGATAAAGCGTCTGCCATGTAAGCAGGAGATCCCGGGTTCGAGTTCCGGTTCAGCTGTGCCCATTGATGGATATCAACAACACCTGTCGGCAGCTAAGGTTTTCAATTTAATTATCATTTCATTCTAGAGAAGCTGCACCGTCATCAATGGTATCTGTTCTTTCGGGAACAGATACCATCTTCATATTAATTACGTGTGTCAAACTTGCAGGAACATTGCATATAGCCAAGGACTTTGAATTTTATTGCATGTCGCCCATCGTCTGTGACAACATTTTGTACATTTAGTTAAGTATTGTTAAATCTGCTTATAGACATAATACTACTAATTTTATTTGCTTCAATTGTTTTATAGCATTCCGAAAACGCAGCATCCTTTAAGGCACCCTATACGAGTCGAGTGGACAAGTACCAAGAGAAAAAACACTTCACTCCGAATTTTTGCACCGGCCCTTATGGCCGAACGGTTCTAGGCGCTTCAGTTTGGAACCGCGCGGCCGCTACGGTTGCAGGTTCGAATCCTGCCTAGGGCATGGATGTGTGTGATGTCCTTAGGTTAGTTAGGTTTAAGTAGTTCTAAGTTCTAGGGGACTAATGACCTCAGCAGTTGAGTCCCATAGTGCTCAGAGCCATTTGAGCCTCCGAATTTTTGCAAACAGAATCAGTCCACTCATTAAAAGAAAATGAATGTACCAAACTGTATCAATGAAATACGGACTTTAAATCATTAAAGAATGATTCCTGCGCAGAGTTTACTCTTCAGAATATCGAAAAATAAATAAAAACAGCAACTGAGCGGTGGAATTACAACTATCTTTTTACCAGTGGTAAGAAGGTCACGAAAATTGGTTTTCTGTCGGGAAAAAATGGGGCTTTTACCGTCACGATTTCTCCATGGCGAGCTCGTAGCAACAAGTAGATTTTGTGTCGACTCATCAAACATAATGGCTTATCTCCCGGCTCTCAGAGCTCCTTAACGCTGGGGTGCCAGCTCATTGTCGAGGCGCGAGAGCAGATTAAATTTTGCTGTCGGAAAGCGCCTCAGCTGTCATTTAATAATGTCGCCAGTTCCTTTCGCTTAGCTGCCACGAACAGCGTTGTCACATCTAGTTACTGGCCACTTCCTTGTTTTCGAATCCTGTCCAATATCTGACGCAAATATCGTCAGATCCCGCAATGCAGGCGAGCTGATGAAATGTCTTTCAATAAATATATATACAGACAGACAGACAGAAACACACACACACACACACACACACACACACACAAATAGGGCCCGTTGCTTCGCTCGCGTTAACTTTATGTCTTGCATACAGCTTTTTTTTCCTAAATCGAATTTTTATGTTGTTTATGGTTATCAACTTCATCTAAACTTTTCAGCCTCGTTCAGGTCACAGAAACACGGTCTTTTCCGCATGTACTTGTGACGAAAGCTCGTAGCTGGAGCCGGAGATCTTTGTTAATCCTGCCTTTTAAGTTATTGTCGGATTATTTTCATATAAACTTTCATTCCCTAACACAAATTTCTTTACATCTCAGATACCAATTTTCATACATTTAGCTTTAAATATATTTTAATATAACGAAATATTTTCGTAACATTTTCATTCCCTGTGCACCTCCTTAGCGGATGTCTTTCCAAAAACACTAAACCCCTACTTTTTTTATTTGTAACCGAGAAGAGAAGTATCAATTTTCATAGATGTAGCTTTAAAAATGCTTTCGTGGTTCTTATTAATGATTTATTTTTTAAAAAAAAGGTTTCACCTACTATTTCACTCCTATAGAGATTAAATTTGACAAAATGCTGAAAAAGGTATTTCTTTATTTCTGGCCGAGAAACCAAATACCAATTTTTGTAGTTCTAGCTTAAAACTTGCTTTAATAGCTACATGTTTTCAAGAAACCTTTCATCCTCTGTTTCACCCGCTTAGGGATGGAAGTTCAAAATCTCTCTTCTTAAACGATACCTACAGTATAACTTCAACACTTTCTCCAAATTTCGAGCTATTTCAAGCTCCTGTCCTTAGTGGTTTGGGGCTGGGCAGTGGTGAGTCAGTCACTCCAGTCAGGACTTTTCTTATAATGTGGCATCACGTGACCGACGTCATAGACCTAATGACGTTATCATCCGTATCAGCGACGTCATGCGTGACATCATCAATTATGTTGTTATGACTATCTTGCACGCTTTAGTGGATACAGGAGAGAGGAACAGATGCCGTTCATGAACAGAGAATCCAGACATTAATTTATTCTACATTTAATATCAAACAGATAAAATAATACGTAGCTTTGTTGCCGTAGTTGCAGCGTCAGTCGCTAACAGTAGCTCTGAACGTCGAAACATATACAGATACCGGAGATTTACAAATCAGTCTTCAATACGATTATTATTCTGTAGATCACGAGGCTTGGCCACTATGGTACTCTGTAAATGTTATTCAACTGGAAAACACACAGAAAAGGCCCAGCGCATGAATGTTCGAACTCATGTGTGCCCGCCATTGGAGCTCCGGAGAGGGTATGCTTGCATCTCATTGGCATCGGCGTAATCGTTGGAAGCCGACCGGTATGGCCGAGCGGTTCTAGGCGCTTTAGCCTGAACCACGCGACCGCTACGGTCGCAGGTTGGAACCCTGCCTCGGGCATGGATGTTTGTGATGTCTGTAATATTGCTACATGAATTTGCTATGCTGAAATCGGGTGCTAATAGTAGAATAAAAGCGGGTTAAAAGCTGTGAGCTGTCTGGGGAGGTTAATCTTGTATTACTAAGCAACTGTTTCATCAGGTATCTAGTCTAAGTTTACCAAATTCCCAAACAGACTAACATTAATGATAATCTTTTAATAGTCATACCACAACCGGTAATATATATATAAAAAGGAGAATTTAAATAACAAGAAAGAAATCAGTTTATATTTGGAAATTTATTTTTAAGATTGGTCACTGAAATTTCAGCATATTAAATTCTACTCGTAACAAGCTGGTGCCTTATTTAGGATTGTGAAAATCTTACGGAACACATCAAATATGGAGCCAAGATTGGGAGTCTGCATACAACACTGCATTCATAAAACAACACACAAAGAACATTGAAACATATCCAAGAGAAAATTAACCACTACCAACAGATTCAAATTTTCACCCAAAGAAATTACGTTCGTAGCACAATCCTGTCCGTCATGTAATTACCACACACTGGTATACTAAATTCATATTAACTCTTTGTGAAATCTTCCCGAAAAGAATAGCTGAGGGCTACTTTGATGATTACACCACATGCTTCACGTGGTCAACTTGGTTTACACAAAGCGTATATCTCCACAATAATTTTGATAATTAAAATAAATTAGATCGAAAAGGAAATTACAAAAGAAAAACCTCGAACTGGTTATTAACGTCTTACTGTTAACCTGACGGGTCAAACAGTTATATAAGCACGTGGTATTGGTTTCGCAAAGCACACCCCACGTGGGTTGAACATAAAGAAAAGTTGCTATATTGAAAATATTGTCAAGACGAGACGTTATAATCACACAAGCATTCGCATTTAAGATTGATCTTAGTTAGAGTTACTGATCAACACGTGGTTCCACTTTACTCACAAAGTAGTAACAAAGCAACAACCGGAAAATACTATGAACTTCACACGAGAATTACACTACGCTGCAATTTAAGATAACCTTAGATATTTTAGAGTTAAACCCGAAATAAAGATGATTAAATTTTCAGTTAGGCTGAGCTTAACAAATCCATTGTGCTATGGACTTAGCAGACATGCGTTTAGCCGGAGATCTTACCACTTCAGACGCTCGCCACGGTCCCACAGCAACTGCCTACTACCGAGCGTGCTTCCTGAGGGTGGCTCACAAAGACAAACGGAAGTGGCCAGAGGGGCAGCTTCCTATACCAACATGACAACGGACGGACAGAACCATACTAAGGATAGAAACCTCTTTGCTTTTAGGAAGCGTAGCTACCTGTTCCGACGTTGGTCCTACTGTTCTCTAGCAGACAGGCTTGTCTGCTACCCTCAAGCATGCAACTACAAACACATTTGACCATTCATCCTCTCACACAGAAGGGAAGGGGGATGACAGTATCTTATCATATACAGTATATAACAGAAAGCGGATGTAGGTTCCGTATGAGACTGTGTGACATGAATTACATATAAACTGTGTTTTAAAGTGTAGTAGTGTGACAGATCGTTCTTGTTTACGTGTAAAGGTAACACGTTCCACTACTCAGTCTCCTCCCAGATAGTCAGAAACGCCACAGTAAATTTAGAAGAGGAATTTATTCCATAAATGACAACAGATTTAAGAAATCAAACATGAAAGGAATCCAACAGAGACCTTTCATAACCCCAACGCTCCGGGAAAAGACTGTGCAGGGAATTTTCTGGCCATGCTAGGACATTCCCAAGCAGGCTTCTCACACCCTACTTAAACCAAAAGTGTAAAGAAAAGACAAAAGGTCACCAGCTACTTGCTAAAACACAATAATTTCAACAAATCTTTAAAATCTACTAATTTCAAACAAAAAAAAAAAACACAATCTGTGACACCTATTTAAAAGACAGTGTAGACCTAATTCGGTCAGCAAGTAAAAACAATGGTTCCTGTGTCATTAATATGAAAACAATTTCTGGTTGTTACCCTTATGGAGTTCACCAGTATTTGCTCATTGCAAGAGCCAACTGATCACAGGCAAATTTATGACTGTTTATTAACAAGCAAAATTTATGAAAATAGCAAAGGTGCCACAGCAATTAAAAAAGAACATGAAATAACATCAGTATTATAAAGCAGAACATTACAATGCACAATCCGTAAAAGCAAAGATTGATAAGAAAAAAAACATGTTTTACAAAGTGGTTATCGCAAAAAAAAAAATTCTATATCTTATAAAACTAATAATTTGTAGAATTAACATAACTATGTGGCATTAATTTAATCACTCTACTATATTTCAGTTAGTTAGCAAACAATGAGCACTGTGTCATTATACTGAAAATACAATTAATTATGTGATTGTTACCCTTAAGGGGTTCCTCACTATAAATATGTCCCATGCAAAGGCTAATCGATCACAGTCCAATGAGAATGAATAGCAATCTGACTGATAAACTATGCAATGCCACATGAATGAATTTACGAAACAAAATAACACAAATCTAATACATCACACAAGAACAAACATTGATCAATAAAACAGTACACTAGTCAACATCTAAAAAAAACACCAATAAATAAAACACCTTGCAAAATACAAGAGTCAAAGTCTAAAAAGAACAATAAATAGAACACCTGCAAAATACGAGAGTCAAAGTCTAAAAAAAAATAATAAATAGAACACCTGCAAAATACAAGAGTCAAAGTCTAAAAAAAAAAACAAAAATAGAACACCTGCAAAATACAAGAGTCAGTCTAATAAACACCAATAAATCGAATCCCTGCAAAACACACGAGTCAAAGTTTTTGTGACAGAAACACACGTATATGCATTAAACTAAGAACCGTATAATCACTGTTCACTGATACACTCACTAGTTCCACTGTTCCGAGGCACAGTATAAGGGGTGGGGGAGGGGGTTCGTCGCCGCAGCTGTCAGTAGGGATTTTTGTCCATCTGTTGCGTGCAATCCCGCCGTCTCTGCCCTCTCATGAAGTTTCTCTTGGTGGTCTGTGTCACGTACATCTCGATTTGGTTCCATGTTTGTGTTGTCAAATTCGTGCGGTATCCTCGATTGACACGCCAGGTTGATATTCCTGGGCAAGGATGGCACTTAGTGGCTCTTCTTTTGTGCCATCCTTAGCGACCAGAGAACATCGAACCATGATTTACTGTCGCTTGACAGTAGGCATCCATCAGGAAATGTTGATAGGCGTCGTTGAAGTCTGCCAGTTTCTCTGGACAGTACCTGTCAAAAGGCTCCACGCCCCTTGTGTTGTTTCTCCGCGGCCGTCTCGTCAAGGTCGCGTGCGTGTGGTGCGTTGCCAGCAGATGGATTTCCGCCCGGTGGACCGCTCGCCCATCTCAGGTCATCGCCTCGAGGAAGGGTCGCCCGGGGCGGCCGCCCATTAGCTCCAGGTACAAGGGAAAGTGTTTGCCGCATGCCCTTCTTTTGTGGTCGACCGCGCTCCCGAAGTGGCCCGGTTGACAGCGTCCCCCGCTGGGAAACCCGCCAGTTTACAACTAGTCCGGCTGCTCCCGCTGTCTCGTAAGAGTTTAGCCGGTTCGCTTTCACGTTCTCAACTGCATTCACAGAAAATTTTTCATCATCCTTATGTGATTACACAATGTCATACATAATACCACTTAGTATTGTCTTTCACAATTTTTAAGAACAAAGTGAGACAATTTTTTTTTATTTTTTTTTATAAAAATAATTAGATGAATCGACAATATAAAATAAAATTTAAATGACTTGACAATGTAAAAAAAAATAAAAGTGAAATGACTTTACAATGTAAACAAAAATAAAAAATTAAATGAACTGACAATATAATATTTAAATCCACATCACTAATGTGGTTCACTTACGTTTTAATAAATCCAATGCTACTTATTAATTCACTAAAATGAATAGGATTATGCCTTGTGCAAGTATAGGTCAGGACAGCATAGGGTTCACATGTTATTTACACACACATACATGCACACCTGTTGTCTATTCTACAAACTAACTACCCATAAACATGCATTACTCAATATTCTACTTCTATCCACTACTAGTTAAGCCAATAAGCTACTTCAATGCTATTTCAACACCGTGTATATACCACTACAACATTGTTCTAATTCGTCCTCTTCTTGACGCTCGCGGCATACGTCTTGTCACATGATAAATATGGAGAAACTTTCCTTAAACATACACAGTAAAAAGAACAATGGTTATTTACACACCAAAACATTTATACCAGTTCGCACACCTGAAAAGAGACTCGCAATTATACATTTATCATACTCATATATTCACACATAAAACAGTAAGAAAATTTCATCTAAAATTACGTTATCACAAGAATTAATCACACAGATGGCTCTGAGAAGGGTACAAATATTTTAATTATACAGGTTATACTACATTTTCTTACCCATTTCGTCCCTTCTTTAAGTTACCTTTCGCTTCCAAATCAGTTATTTCGCCTGTGGTGGTTATTCTGGACTCATTTCTCATGAATGGCAAAATTGTGGTCACCTCTATTCTGTAAAACAGTTTCATCTTAACATGTTGAACTCACAACAGACACAAAAGATCCGAATCCTCCTGAAGTTTAAATGACAAATGTTTTGCTTCATCCTTATTACCTTAAACCAAGCTTTCCTTCGGTCCCATAATCAAAATTATTTAATCATCCTCTACCTTCAAGAGGGAAATTTCCTCAGTACACATCATATAGGCTGCAGTGCATCCCGCACCAGCGAAAACAGTAAGCTGTAATGCTCACAGCATCAGCAAAACACATAAACGTCGCTTTTCTAGGACAAGTATTAACGCAGAATAATTTTTTTAGGCTTTGGCTCAACATCAATCAAGAGTACAGAAAGGATCCATATTTCTGTTCCATTCTCCATTTGCTGAAAAACTGCTCGTATTTGACTACCACAATAATATTTCAGGGCCACGTAAATTACACAAACCACAATTCTTCTTTCACCTTGAAGGGAATCAATATACTTACGAAATCCACAGACAGCACTTTACGTACTCAGCTATAAAGAACAAAAAAGACATATATCATCAATATTAACATATCATCGCATATTGGGAAGCCAATGGTTAAACAATCGTAATATCGCATCCTGTTTTCAAGATTCCAAACTTACTCATTCCTTTCTCAGAGTTCTCCTATCTTAAAATATTCATACAGCACGCATACTATAGTAAGAGATCCTCATTTATACTGACAGATATAGAATAGTAATAGATAGATAGTAGCACTGAAAGCAGAAAATCGGAAACAAGGCTACTAACAGCTGGGGACCTGGGTTTGCCAGACCCATAATACCCACAGATCGGATATTCCCCTGAGTTTTGCATTAATTCAACACAGATCTTGCTTCCCTCAGGAGCGACTCTTTTCAATTTACACAAAAAAAAACATAAACAGCATTTCACTCGTTCACAAAGAAACCTTTTATGTTCACATCTGAATCAAACTAAATCCTAATTGCACAAGGAAAGAAAACAAATTAACAACATCACTTCAATCAATCACATAAAAACATCTTTATCATTAATTTTTACCAACATATTATTCAAAATGCATACGTCACAAATTTAAACTAATCAATTCTTTCTCCTCACCGTCCTCTCTACTTCTCACTGTCCTTTCTACACATTTGCCATGTCGCTCATTTGTTCCGATTGGGCGCCTTCTGCGCTGATCGTTAGTCATTGCCGGTTTTGCTCATTTCTATTTGCTGGATTATGTCTAGGGTTAGCCGGCCGAATTTCAACATCATGAGGTGCTCCGCCTACAGTCCTATTCCCACCGTGTTCACCGTGATATCGATTCTGGTTGCCGTACCTGTAGCGTTCACGATCTTGTCCACGTCCTCGATCATTTCCGTTGTTCCACCTGTGTTCGCGACTGTTACCCCAGTTTCTATACGGCCGGTCCCGATTATTGTTTCGTTCGCGTCGCGACGACCAGTCACGCCGTTGATTAGTAATACGGCCACGACTGCGGTCGCGCTGCTGTGCCCCGTAATAACTTTGTGCCTGATCAGGCGGGCATTCTGCTGTATTATATTCCAACTCTTGGAGAAGTGTTTTAAACGTTTCGACGTCCTCTTTGCATCGTCCCGCAAGAATGACGTGCCGCAAGTGCATCGGCAATTTGGTGATGCATATCCTAATTAGTTCCGCAGGCCCGTATGGATCGTATAAAAATTGATTTGCCTGCAGCATGTGGTCGAATAGGCGTGCAGGGCTGCCGAAACCAGACTGGTTCAAATTTGGCAGCATAATTATGCCATGTTTGACCCTATCTTGTGCCGCTTCCGACCAATAGGCGGAGAGAAAGGCTTGTCGAAACTCCCGAGTGGAGTTGCAGTGACGCGCTGCCGACCTCATGCGACTCGCCGGTTCGCCTTCCAAATAGCCACACATATATTCTATCTTATGTGAACTTGACCAGTCGGGGGGAAGACAAAACTCAAATTGCTCGAGCCATGCACGTGGATGTATTCCTTTTTGCGAATTTCGGAATATCTCAAACTTTCTTACTGTAAGGAAATGTTTGAAATCAAATCCCTGCAGTTCCTCCTGGCGAGGCCCTTGAATGTTTCTATGTCTCTCATGTCTGCCCCTTAAATTACATTCTTCCCTGTCGTCAAAATCTCCCTCGTGGCCGGAGTCCCTCTCTGCACTGTTCGTACGGCTATTTTTAGTGCTATTGGCGAGTTCGGAATCACACGCCATGCGGTTTTCCAGATGCGCCACGCGTTCTTGTAATTCGCCTGTTACAGCTTTGTTTTGCCTGTTCACTTCGAACTGTCCCTTCTGAAATCTCAGAAGCGAACGCACTTCTTCGGTCTCTGCGGCCGCTACCAGTGTAGTATTGTTCTCGCTTTCCGTCAGCTTCATCGTGCCTACAATGTCCGCTAATGCCGCAATCTTATCATCTATTTGTCTCTTGTCCTCCGCCCCAGTCTGCTTCAATTGTTCTACTTGCTGTTCCAACGCGTGGATCGCTAAACTGTTGTCCGCTATTGTGTTGCTAACGGACGTGGGACAATGCGTTTCCATCTCTTGGACCCTCGAGAGTACCTGCTGGTGTTCCCTTTGGCATTCTTCCCTCAGCTCTTGGAAATTCCTAAGTAGCCGTTTTTCGCTTTCTTTAGATTCGGCATCGCGACTCCGCTTGCTCTGTTCTAAGGCTTGCAGACGATCATCGATTTGTTCAAATGTACGGCCTAATTCTTTCATAATATCACTTTTTATTTCACTTGCCAGATTGTTTATTCTTTGTGAGATATCATCGGACACTCTCTGCATCGACTTGTCGACTTTATTTGTCTGCTGGATTAGTTTTTCGTCTATTTGTTCGCCTAGCTCTCGGATCGATTTTCCAGATTTCTGCGTCATTTGTTCCCCTAGCTCGCGGATCGATTTTTCAGATTTCTGTGCGTTTTCTTTATTTTGTTGCAATAAGGCTTTCATGAGTTCTGCCAAATCATTTTGGTTAGTAGGAGGCAAATTAATTTGTGGCTCTGATGTGAGCCCGTTCGTGCTGTTCTGCATTTCGTCTGAAGTATTTCCCATTGCATTTTCGGAACCGCCCGACGCGTTAACATTCGAAATCAAATTATCCCCTTGGTCCATGTTGCTTAAGTTGTCGGACCGCTTACTTTTAGTTTGGTTACGTGTCTGCATTCGTTCAATTTATACCCAGTACGCAACACACTAATCACAGTAAATGTATCCCCCAAAAATTTCGACAGTTACACGAAAGGTACCCAACCTAGTACTCACTTTTTCACACGCAAAACAAATTTTTATCTTTGATCGAAACAGTGGAATTTACAAGCGAGAAAAAAAACCACACACACATATAAAACACACAAATATAGAAAACAAAACAACAAGACAAACAACACAACGCCGCTCAACAACGCAGTGAATCTTTAGAAAGTCTCCTCAGAAAAAAACGCAGAAGTTGTTTGAGCGCTGTAAGGAAAAAAAATTAAGATTATACAACGCTTGCAATCTAACGTCTCAGAGATTCCAGAGTCTAGCGGAATCACAGAACAGGGTCGCCATGTGTAATATTGCTACATGAATTTGCTATGCTGAAATCGGGTGCTAATAGTAGAATAAAAGCGGGTTAAAAGCTGTGAGCTGTCTGGGGAGGTTAATCTTGTATTACTAAGCAACTGTTTCATCAGGTATCTAGTCTAAGTTTACCAAATTCCCAAACAGACTAACATTAATGATAATCTTTTAATAGTCATACCACAACCGGTAATATATATATAAAAAGGAGAATTTAAATAACAAGAAAGAAATCAGTTTATATTTGGAAATTTATTTTTAAGATTGGTCACTGAAATTTCAGCATATTAAATTCTACTCGTAACAAGCTGGTGCCTTATTTAGGATTGTGAAAATCTTACGGAACACATCAAATATGGAGCCAAGATTGGGAGTCTGCATACAACACTGCATTCATAAAACAACACACAAAGAACATTGAAACATATCCAAGAGAAAATTAACCACTACCAACAGATTCAAATTTTCACCCAAAGAAATTACGTTCGTAGCACAATCCTGTCCGTCATGTAATTACCACACACTGGTATACTAAATTCATATTAACTCTTTGTGAAATCTTCCCGAAAAGAATAGCTGAGGGCTACTTTGATGATTACACCACATGCTTCACGTGGTCAACTTGGTTTACACAAAGCGTATAACTCCACAATAATTTTGATAATTAAAATAAATTAGATCGAAAAGCAAATTACAAAAGAAAAACCTCAAACTGGTTATTAACGTCTTACTGTTAACCTGACGGGTCAAACAGTTATATAAGCACGTGGTATTGGTTTCGCACAGTACACCCCACGTGGGTTGAACATAAAGAAAAGTTGCTATATTGAAAATATTGTCAAGGCGAGACGTTATAATCACACAAGCATTCGCATTTAAGATTGATCTTAGTTAGAGTTACTGATCAACACGTGGTTCCACTTTACTCACAAAGTAGTAACAAAGCAACAACCGGAAAATACTATGAACTTCACACGAGAATTACACTACGCTGCAATTTAAGATAACCTTAGATATTTTAGAGTTAAACCCGAAATAAAGATGATTAAATTTTCAGTTAGGCTGAGCTTAACAAATCCATTGTCCTATGGACTTAGCAGACATGCGCTTAGCCGGAGATCTTACCACTTCAGACGCTCGCCACGGTCCCACAGCAACTGCCTACTACCGAGCGTGCTTCCTGAGGGTGGCTCACAAAGACAAACGGAAGTGGCCAGAGGGGCAGCTTTGTCCAACATGACAACGGACGGACAGAACCATACTAAGGATAGAAACCTCTTTGCTTTTAGGAAGTGTAGCTTCCTGTTCCGACGTTGGTCCTACTGTTCTCTAGCAGACAGGCTTGTCTGCTACCCTCAAGCATGCAACTACAAACACATTTGATCATTCATCCTCTCACACTGAAGGGAAGGGCGATGACAGTATCTTATCATATACAGTATATAACAGAAAGCGGATGTAGGTTCCGTATGAGACTGTGTGACATGAATTACATATAAACTGTGTTTTAAAGTGTAGTAGTGTGACAGATCGTTCTTGTTTACGTGTAAAGGTAACACGTTCCACTACTCAGTCTCCTCCCAGATAGTCAGAAACGCCACAGTAAATTTAGAAGAGGAATTTATTCCATAAATGACAACAGATTTAAGAAATCAAACATGAAAGGAATCCAACAGAGACCTTTCATGTCCTTAGGTTAGTTAGGTTTAAGTAGTTTTAAGTTCTAGGGGACTGATTATCTCAGATGTCAAGTCCCATAGTGCTCAGAGCCATTTTTTAATCGTTGGTGGCAGCGCCCTCGTGCCGCGGTGGCGGCGGCGTGACTGGAGGAGCGCGTATTTGAAAGTGAGGCCGATAGGATAGCCGCCGATACCGCAATCAAGAACCTCTCCTACCTCTCCTGTTTTCCAATCAGACTAACGGTACGCTTAAAATAGCGTCATATTACATTCTATTTTTGACATAACACACAAAGTGATGCCCCTTCACTATCTGGAGAAAATCATAGTGAAGTATTTTTTTAAATTCAAGATGTGTTGGAAACAGATCAATTGAGTGCTCCCTCCCATCTTTTCCCAACCACTCGGAGCGTAATATTCAAATGATGTGTAAAAATGGCACTACATATGTAGTAAATTTACTTAACCCCTACTTGAGAGTCAAAGATAATCATTATTTTCTTAAAAGTCAGAGATATTCAACTTTAATGTCTCATTATTTCCTTCAAAATCAAAGATAATCATTATTTCCAACATAAAACGGTGTCAAGCTATTTACGTACACATAACACACACACTTGTATGTATTATAGCTCTACATCTCTCCTCTTTCCAGCTCAGTATTAAAAATCCAAAATTATTGACTAATGGTGTGCGCGCCTCCTCCACATAAACGCTGATCGCTAAACGGCAAACGCTAAATGCTAAACATTTAATGGTAAAAGTGTGAAGTTGTTCACATGAGTACTAAAAGAAATCAGCTAAATTTCGATTACGCGATATGTCACACAAATCTGAGGGCTGTAAATTCAACTAAATACTTAGGGATTACAATTACAAATAACCTAAATTGGAATGATAACATAGATAATATTGTGGGTTGAGCAAACCAAAGACTGCGATTCATTGGCAAAACACTTGGAAGGTGCAACAGGTCTACCAAAGAGACTGCTTACACTACGCTTGTCCGCCATATTCTGGAGTATTGCTGTGCGGTGTGGGATCCACATCAGGTGGGACTGACGGATGGCATCGAAAAAGTATAAAGAAGGGCAGCTCGTTTTGAATTATCGCGAAATAGGGGAGACAGTGTCACAGACATGATACGTGAATTGGAGTGACAATCATTAAAATAAAGGCGTTTTTCTTTGCGACGGGATCTTCTCATGAAATTTCAAGCACCAGTTTTCTCCTCCGATTGCGAAAACATTCTTTTGGCACCCACTTACATAGAGAGAAATGATCATCACCATAAAATAAGAGAAATCAGGGCTCTCACAGAAAAATTTAAGTGCTCGTTTTTCCCGCGTGCCGTTCGAGAGTGGAACGGTAGAGAGACAACATGAAGGTGGTTCATTGAACCCTCTGCCTGGCACTTTATTGTGAATAGCGAAGTAATCACGTAGATGTAGATGTAGATGTAAATGCCAAATGATGAATGCCAAACAACAAACGCTAAATGGTAAATACTAAATGGCAAAGCTAAATAGTAAAAACTAAATGCTAAATGCTAGATGGTAAACCCTTAAATACTAAATGATAAGTGATAAACGGTAAACACTTGACAGTAAAGACGAAATATTAAATGTTGACATTAAAAGGTAAACGCTAAATGGCAAACTCTAAACGCTAAATGCTAAATACTTTAACGGTAAACGCTAAATGGTAAATGCTAAACGCTAAACAGTAAACACTAGACGCTTAACAGTAAATGTTTAACGATAAATGTTAAATGGTAGACAGTAAACGGTAAACTCTGGACACTAGACGGGATGCGCTAAACGGTAAACAAAGCGATTCCGAAAGGACCCTTAACTGGAGCAGCGTACCGTTACTTTCGACACAAATCTGCTTGAAACAAAATCACCTGCTGTTCGTATCAAACTATGGTAAGTTACCGCAGTTCCTGGCAGTCCCGTACTGCTGCCAATATCCCATGGACTCTCTTCATTTAAGCATGACCGTCTGAAACGCACGCGATATCTAATTCATATATCTGCACCTCACTAAGGACAACGCTATTGATACTCAATCGTTGCATAATTTTCCTCTAATAACTCTCAGTATGTGTTACTTTCATTATCAGTTCGTGGACTTTCGCCTCAAGTCTTTCCACACACTCGTCACTTCAATTTCGTCCATGACTACATGTGAGGTCGTGGCTGTAGTTAGCTTGAATGCTAAACTGTAGGCTCAACCATTCACAATGCAAAAGCAGACCAGTTCTTATTCGTTTCGAATGTGCATACCTTCATCATCAGAAATATATTAACAAAAGAACCTTCTACTGCAAACTTCAGGCCGAAAACTAGTTTGATGCGATCTCCACGCCACCCTACCCTGTGCAAGCCTCTTCATCACCGAATAATTACAGCAGCTAACACCCATTTAAACGTGTCACGTCCATACAGGGATGCAGTTCGGACAAATACGACTTCCTATCACTAGAAATTATATTACGTGTTAGTAAATTTCTTTTCTTCAGAGACGCTTTTCTTGTCATTGCCATTCTACAATGTATATCCTTTCTTTTTTGTCCAAACAGCAGCTTTCAGTTCCTTATTTTCTAATCTAATTTCCTCAATATCATCTGATTTAATTCCACTGTATTCCATGACCCTTATACTGCTTTCGTTAATGTTCATCTTATATTATCCCTTCAGGAATTATGCATTCCTTTCAACTGTTCTTCCAAGTCCTTTGATGTCTCCTACAGAGTAACTATGTCATCAATCAACCTCAAAGTTTTTATTTCTTTTCCCTGAACATTATTCTTTCTCAAAATTTTTCTTTGGTTTCCTTTATGGCTTACTCAGTGTACAGATTGAATAACATCGGGGTTAGGCTATAATCCTGTCTCACTACCTTCTCAAACATTGTTTCCCTCTCATGTCCTTCGACTCTTAATAACTACAGTTTGGTTAATGCACAAGTTTCAACTAACGTTTCACTCTCTGTATTTCAAATCTGCTACCTGTAGAATTTCAAAGTATGTATTGACAAAAGCTTTATGTAAATCTACAAACACTATGTGTAGGTTTGCCTTTCTTTAACCTCCCTTCATAGTGTAAGTACTGTCTTTGTGTTCCTACATTTCTCCAGAACCCAATTATTTCCGAGGTCGGCTTCTGACAGTTTATCCGTTCTTCTATAAAACATGACGTATTGAACTAATAGTTCGGGAATAATCGCGTTTATTAGCACCTGTTTTCCTTTGGAATTGAAATTGTTATAGCCTTCTTAATGTCTGAGGGTATCTCGCCTGTCTAATATGTCTCGCACACCAAGCGGAGTCCGCAGCTCGTGGTCGTGCGATAGCGTTCTCGCTTCCCGCGCCCGGGTTCCCGGGATCGATTCCCGGCGGGGTCAGGAATTTTCTCTGCCTCGTGATGACTGGGTGTTGCGTGATGTCCTTAGGTTAGTTAGGTTTCGGTAGTTCTAAGTTCTAGGGGACTGATGACCATAGATGTTAAGTCCCATAGTGCTCAGAGCCATTTGAACCATTTGAACACCAAGCGGAACAGTTTTGTCGTGGCTGGCTCTGCCAAGGCTATCAGTAGTTCTCAGGGAGTGTCTACTTCAGGGTCCTTGTTTCGACTTAGGTCGTTCAGTGCTCTGTCAAATTCTGCTAGCAGTATCATACCTGCTATCTAGTCTTCATCTACTTCCTCTTCCCTTTCTACAAAATTGCCTTCAAGTTCATTTCCCTTGTACAGCCCCTCTGTGTACGAGTTCCACCTTCCAGCTCCCCCTTCTTTGTTTAGTACTGGTTCTTCACCTCAGCTCTTGGTATTCATACAGCTGCTTCTCTTTTCTCCAAAGACCTTTTAAATTTCCCTATAGGCGGTAACTATTTTTCCCGTAGCTATACATGTATCTATTGTAGCTATATATGTATCTATAGCTTTTCGCTTGTCCTCTAGCCATTCCTGTTTACCCATTTTGGACTTTCTGGCAGTCTCATTTTTTAAACGTCCTTATTGTATTCACTCTCGGTTTCTTCACTTGCTCCTCGTCTGCGCAGGATATATTCATAAATGAAACACGGGCAACTGCATCTTGAAACATTCCTGTTTTATCTATCGACCACGGTCTTTCAGCCGGAAAGTTTCAGTAGCAGTAAACGGAGGATGTAGAAGCCTTCATTGTATTGGTATTATAGTTTGTTAAATCTGATATTTCCTTCATGTCACGGCATTTGTTAGCACCTGCCGCGTGCTGTAGAATATGCAGTTTATCAGAAGCCTGATGGCCTGCTGTAAAGTCTCAGAAGTGACCCCCGGTGCAGGCAGTGGGCAGGTTCGTACCAAGGACGGCAGCGAAGCGAACTGGGTCACTGCAACGCAGGGAGGTCACCGGTTGTGTTCTCACACAATGACTGCGTCTGACGAAGTCCGCCGCGGAACATGTGCAACGATACCAGCTCGTAAATGGCAACTCTCAGGAAGAACGGAGTGTAATCTGTAGCTCATTAAGGGTATAAGGAACGCCCTGTGCTTACAATGTTAAATTGAGCTAAAAGTTAGGAACATTTTCCCATTTGTTATTTGGACGATACTCTTGATTTTTTCACAGAACGCAGAGATATGTTCTGCTTTTATGCTGAATTATTAATTTTGAAAAAAATTACGTATAGTTTTTCAGATATTTCATTTTTTGTAAATGTTAAAAAAAGTTATACATTTTAACAAGTATTTTAAAATTTACATCCATTAATACAAAATTATTCCACGTATCTTTTAATTCAGATATATTAGAAGGTCTTAAGGAACAACTACAGAAAATTTCATCTTTCTTCCATAAATAGGCCCAGAGAAAATGTACCTTATACACAAAAAAACTAAAGTTACGGGAAATTAGCTTCAAAGTTTTTACTTCAGTACAAGCCTGCTCCATAGCTTGTATCATCAGAATCGTCCAACAGCTTCCTCTTGATGGCTCTGTTATGCTGTCTAGCCATCTTTGAATATATTTCTATGGCATTATCTGAAGACCTGAGCCGTTCCTTGTCCAAACAAAGCATAGCTGCGGCAGTTCGTAGTCCTACACAGAACCCCAACTTCTGCAGAACTTTGCACTGTGTTATATTGCCCGGATTGAATGATGAAACAGCATCATCAACGCCAAAGTGAAGTATGTCTATACCCACAAACACAGTTTTAGGTAGTCTATTCCATATCACAAGGTTCACACACTCATTTGGATTTTGAGTCCGGCCATGAAGACATCTCTTTAGTAGACTAATATCTGCGAGGTCTCGGAATATTGGTTTTATTTCATCCATTATGGCAGGTGGCAGGTGATGAGGGTGATTGTATTGTTTCTTAGTTACCTTGCCTCTGTTGTACTTGCACCAACTATTGTCTCCTTTTAGACATAGCCCATGTTGGGGATTCTCATTGTTTGAAGCTGTATGAAAAAACAGAGCCCAGGCTGCTCTTCTCATTAATTCTGCATCTGCTGTATTCTGTCTTATTGATAGACCATAACACTTCTGAATATGATCTATTGTAGCATCTGTCAGTCTATTTTTCCCATCTAAAGTTTTTCCATCGCTCAATTTCTTGCCTTTCATGCTAGCCTTGAGCTGTCGAAGTCTTGATCCCATCCTTTTCTGAACATGGCCAACACACTCCAGTTTGGAAATTTTCACATCGTTACCATAGGGTCTCAATCCCTCAATTTCTTTGAAAGCCTTTGAATCACCATCTCCAAGATAATTTATGTATCTAACGTTGTACCATTTTACTGATCGTTGATAAATACTTCTTACACCAGCAACTTCCATACCAACACTTGACCCATAGTAATTTGCCATGCACTCCTCTTCATGTTTATGTTTCGTTTTCTCCTTGCATCTGTAATGCTTGGAAAGTATTGCCACATCAACTACCTTACCAGTGTCCACACTTGTAGCTGTTACTACACCATTCAGAGATGCGTGGCCCCTCTTCTGCCAGCTTCCATCAAAAGCTATGGACAAGTCTCTGCTATTATTATTTTCAACAACTGCTTTCTCAACAGCATCTTTCATGTTTTCCTGTGTCACATCTTCTACAGCAGAGCCTATTGCAATTATGTGTTTGTTAAATTTTGAAGGTGGAGGAGGGAGGTTCATCACACCACACAACATGGCACCCGCAGCCCTGCACTTTCCTGTACACCGTAATCCATAAACCAGTCTAATGTTTATATCGTATAGTTTATCTGTATCTGCAGTAACATGTGAGGAATTGAAGAAAGCAACACTGTGTTTGCAATGATCTAATTCACAAGCAAGTCCTACGTGCAAGTTTGTTTTCAATGAAACACTACATTTTCAACTTTGTTTGCACCACACATTGTTCTCCAAAACGTCTCATAATAAAGAGACGTTAATTACCTCATATTTTGTAGTCCCAGCATTTAGTTTCTTGTATTCTTCTTCAATTCCAGTTAGTTTTCTTCTTGAAGAACTTTCCGGTGTAGTGGCAGCAGCATCACTCAATGTATCACTACCAGTGTTGAGGTTAGTAGCTACTGGGACATCAGATACTGATGAAGATGAATCAGACGAATTTTTAGTACACTTTACTTTCTTGCGCCAATGTACACGCTTTCTAAATACCTTCAGACTAGGTCTTGGCTTGTTGAAGGAAAGAAAACTCAATGACTTCTCCACATACGACTTCCACAACAATGACATGGATGTACTCACAAAGGAAACAATACAAATGGTGCAGAATCTATTGTCAACTGTCTAGCAGTGTATCCAACAGAAAAACTAACTCTCTTGTGCTCAATTACACCTCTGGCAAGGCTGTCTACATCAGGTATATTTCGCGTCTCATATTCAAGGTGCGGAACATCGTGTGTCGAAATTATTTTAAAAAACTATTTAAAATAGTTCTATTCACGTCATCCAAATATTTTATACGTGGTATTAAACGGGAGAGTCTAATTTTTTCGAAAATGCATTTTCCCAAAAATCGATTTTTTCATCGAAAAACTCATTCCATATACCCTTAAAAATTCCGTTACCATCTCTGTATCGATCTGTAATCGAAATATATCAATAAGACATATCAACCCAGGCAACGGCGTGGAAAGTTCAATGCATGTTGTAATGGTTCTTTACTTACGTGACCATTACGGCACTCCAACCCCAGTTCTCGATACCAGTAATATCGTACTACTTTTCTTCGAAGTAACAGACATATTTTTGTGACAATATTCACATTTGCTTTTATTAATGTATAGGTACTCCGATGTATCGATATATTACAGTGATATGGTTCTTGTGTGTATTCATTTCTGTGAGACTATCATAAGCTTTGACTTACTTGTAACCGTTTTGGCACGAATGCGCACAGAGCAGTCTTTGTTTCACTTCGCAGAAGTTAAGTTGTTATTTCGATTTGTAAAAGAACAGTCAAGTCTTGTGTTTGGTTAAAGTGGAAATCAAATATATGAAGATTGATACAAAACTGTTTTCTTGATGATGTGACAATTAAGAAGAAGTATATGTGAATTTACAAGAAGTTTAATAAAAATGTGTATCGTGAACACCAAGTCAAAAATTATTTCTACCATACCATTGTTCTGATCTGGGATTGTTTGATCACTAAGAATTTCCTGAAAAACGCATTTGTTAGGTCTTCAAATATTGCTAAAATACAGATCTGGACCTTCTAACAGTCAAAGTGGAATCACCCTAGAATCAACAAGATGAGCCATAACAACTTCTACGAAATCTACGTGGGAATCCATTCAAGATAAGTGTCAAAATTAATGACTTTTTTACAGTGACTTCATTATTTCCATTCTGACGATACCAACCACAGTCAATAACTTTGTTGTTGCCCGATAAAGCTAACATATTCTGCGTGAGCAACATTATTAACCTGATTTCTAACCTACTTTACGAGTGGTGGTATTGTTAGAATGTGTTGTGCTGATACGTAACAATGCTCACCCGCATACGACTCGGCGGCCACAAGTGTTCTGAAGCAGTTCGGCCGGCATCTGTTTGATCGTCCACCTTAGAGTTCTGATCTTGCTACCAGCGGTTTCCATCTTTTCGTGTCCAGCATGAAATGTCTGTCCTCTGGTCAGCATTTTCACAATGACGAAGAACTGAAGACGGCTGACACACCGCTGTTCCCATTTCCAGGCGGCAGACTTCTGCGGCACATCAGTACAACAGTTGAACCCACGGTATGATAAATGTCTCATTTCTGGTGTGATTCTGTTGAAAACAGATGGAAACTTAGTTTCTGGATGATCCTCGTACATTTCAATCGCTGTCTTTCCTTACGGTGTTTGCCCCCTAGTACCAAGATAGTTATTTCCTGACGGCTTACCACAGATCCTATCATCCTGCCTCATCCTCTAGTTACTTTTTTTCACATATTGCTTTTTCCCTGATTCTGCGTAGAATCTACTCCTTTTCCAATCATATTTCAAAGCTTCGATTCGCTTCTTCTGTGGTTTTTTCCCACAGCGCATGATTCACTTCAGTGCTGCGTTCCAGACATGCAGAGATATTTCTTCCTGAAGTGAAGATTTCTGTTCAATACTACTAGGCTTTTCTTAGCGAGGAATGCTCTCTTTGCCTGTGCTACTACGCTTCTTAATTCCTTCTTGCTTCGTCCACAATATTTTATTTTGACTACAAAGTAAAGCATCCGTCTTTCTTATTAGTTAGTTTTAATTCATATTCTGTGCTCAGTAGATTATAGATGCCATTTAATGTAGGGTCCTGCCCACTCGTCTCGTATAGTGTGCCTAAAGCATGCTGCGTCCTCGGAATGCTATACGACAATTGAAGCAAATCACATTAACAGTTTTTATTACAATAAAAAAGATAGACAATACTTAACATTTATCTACAAGAACGTGTCGCAAGCGATGGGTGACATGCAAATAGTCAGTGTCTTTCTCTGTATACAATGTCAATACAATCAATGGATATGGATCACTAACAAGATCTATCGTAGGGCTCTCCTAGTGCCGGTCTAGTACTGTGCGGCCGAGGCTGTCAGGAGCGGCGCTTATATTCTCTCCGTATAGAGGCCGCTCCTGTCGTGGTGCGGTCCTAGTCAGCGGGCTCCTGGCTGACGTCGTCCAACAGCCTTCTCTGCTCTTGTGTTCTCCATCTTCGAGCCGGTGCTTGTCGATACGCCGGGACATTCTTTCACACTTCCACAGAAGAGAACAGTGTCAGAAGCGATTCTTTTCACTGACGTCCTTTCAGCTGAATTTTAATCCCGTCTCTGAATCCCTTCTGTCTTTTTCGGCCGTACACAGCAAACAGCATCTTTTATAATCTCTTGTTGTTTCATTCTTGTTGTTCCTTCTAGGCTCTTATATACACTACTGGACATTAAAATTGCTACACCAAGAAGAAATGCAGATGATAAACGGGTATTCATTGGACAAATTTATTATACTAGAACTGACATGTGATTACATTTTCATGCAATTTGGGTGCATAGATCCTGAGAAATCAGTACCCAGAACAACCATCTCTGGCCGTAATAACGGCACTGAGTCAAACAGAGCTTGGATGGCGTGTACAGGTAAAGCTGCCCATGCAGCTTCAACAAGATACCACAGTTCATCAAGAGTAGTGACTGGCGTGTTGTGACGAGCCAGTTCCTCGGTCACCATTGGCCAGACGTTTTCAGTTGGTGAGAGATCTGGAGAACGTGCTGGCCATGGCAGCAGTCGACATTTTCTGTATCCAGAAAGGCCCGTACAGGACCTGCAACATGCGGTCGTGCATTATCCTGTTGAAATGCAGGGTTTCACAGGGTTCGAATGAAGGGTAGAGCCACGGCTCGTAACACATCTTAAATGTAACGTCCAGTGTTCAAAGTGCCGTCAATGCGAACAAGAGGTGACCGAGACGTGTAACCAATGTCACCTCATACCATCACGCCGGGTGATACGCCAGTATGGCGATGCCGAATACACGCTTCCAATGTGCGTTCACCGCGATGTCGCCAAACACGGATGTGACCGTCACAATGCTGTAAACAGAACCTGGATTCATCCGAAAAAATGACGTTTTGCCATTCGTGCACCAAGGTTCGTCGTTGAGTACACCATCGCAGGCGCTCCTGTCTGTAATGCAGGGTCAAGGATAACCACAGCCATGGTCTCCGAGCTGATAGTCCATGCTCCTGCAAACGTCGTCGAACTGTTCGTGGAGATGGTTGTTGTCTCGCAAACGTCCCCATCTGTTGACTCAGGGATCGAGACGTGGCTGCACGATCCGTTACAGCCTTGCGGATAAGATGCTTGTAATCTCGACTGCTAGTGATACGAGGCCGTTGGGATCCAGCACGGCGTTCCGTGTTACCCTACTGAACCCACCGATTCCATATTCTGCTAATAGTCATTGGGTCTCGATCAACGCGAGCAGCAATGTCGCGATACGATAAACCGCAATCGCGATAGGCTACCATCCGACCTTTATCAAAGTCGGAAACATGATGGTACGCATTTCTCCTCCATACACGAGGCATCACAACAATGTTTCACCAGGCACGGCGGTCAACTGCTGTTTGTGTATGAGAAATCGGTTGGAAATTTTCCTCATGTCAGCACGTTGTAGGTGTCGCCACCGGCGCCAGTCTTGTGTGAATGCTCTGAAAAGCTAATCATTTGCATATCGCAGCATCTTCTTCCTGTCGGTTAAATTTCGAGTCTGTAGCACGTCATCTTCGTGGTGTAGCAATTTTAATGGTCAGTAGTTTAGTCAGTGTCTTTCTCTGTATACTATGTCCATACAAACAGTGGATATGGATCACTAATAACTGCTATCGCAGTGCTCTCCGAGTGCCGGTCTGCTATTGTGCGTCCGAGGCTGGCAGGTGCGGTTCTTATATTCTCTTCTTGTAGAGGCCGCTCCTGTCGTTGTGCGGTCCTAATCAGAGGAATATTGGCTGAGATCTCTCACAGCCTTCTCTGCATTTGTGTTCTTCATCTTTAAGCCGGCGCTTGTCGTTACGCCGGAACAATTAACACCTCCGATAATTCTTTCACAGTTTCACAGAAGATTGCAGTGTCAGAAGCGATTCTTTTCACTGACACCCTTTCAGCTGAATTTTAATCCCGTCTCTGAATCCCTACTGTGTTTTTCCGACGTACATTGCAAACAGCATTTTTTAAAATCTCTTGTTATTTCATCCTTATTGTTCCTTCTAGGCTCTTATATATTTGTATTCATTCGTCTTTGCCTACAGCGTGTCCTATTTTTGCGTGGATTTCTAACATTGTTCTCAACTTTACATTGTCGAACGCTCCTGCTACGTCGACAGGTGGTGTAAAGGTATCTTGATTTTTGTTAAGCCATACTTCCATTATCAAGCGAACGTTCAGAACTGCTAGTTTTCCATTCAGGAAGCTAGACTTATCGTAAGGAAATCTATAACTTCCATACTAGCTGCAGTAATAAGCAGGTTTGACGGTCCAGAATGAGATTTTTACTCTGCAGCGGAGTGTGCGCTGATATGAAACTTCCTGGCAGATTAAAACTGTGTGCCGGACCGAGACTCGAACTCGGGACCTTTGCCTTTTGCGGGCAAGTGCTCTACGAACTGAGCTACCCAAGCACGACTCACGCCCCTTCCTCACAGCTTTACTTCTGCCAGTACCTCGTCTCCTACCTTACAAACTTAACAGAAACTCTCCTGCGAACCTTGCAGAACTAGCACTCCTGAAAGAAGGGATATTGCGGACACATGGCTTAGGCACAGCCTGGGGGATGTTTCCAGAATGAGATTTTCACTCTGCAGCAGGTTTGACATTTTCGGAAACAGATGCAATAGCAGACGGGAGTGCAGGGCAGAACCGTAAAAGGAAATCTTGCAGCATATTGAATATGAAGGACAGTTCATGTTATTAGTGTACAGAGAGCGGCATTTTGGTCGTAGGATGGATACAGATGGAGAGGCATAGAAATTTTTTAAAAAATCCGGTTTCAAGGTAGCGTCGTGCGCCCTTGGAGGCGCGCCTCGACTGTGGCCAGAGGGAGCGGAGTACCTGGGCGTGGCCGACGTCACCTGTGCCGTTCCTTACGTAAGCCACCAGACTGGGCGTGGCGCGGGTCAGGGTCGTGACGTGGTTACCTGAGCTTAGCCGATCGTAGCCCCCCCCTCCCCCCCCCCCCACCCCCCCCCCCCCCACCACCTCCTCACACCTTGACCGAGTCCTTGAGGGAGACGCCGCCAGCTAGGGGATCACGCGTACCCGATGCTCTAGAAGTTTTCATCTCGCCACACGTCGCGCCCCACCCTGAGGTCGGCATGTTGCTCCAGGAAGAGGCGTGGTAGTCGCTGTCACCGATGCCGCTGCAGCAGTTAATTAACTGCACTCCTGTTGAGCCCTTACTTCAAACAAATCCGACTATCTACGATGACATTCTCGTCATCAGATACTGTTCATTCTTCCGGTAGCCCGCAAACGTAATAGTCATAATACTCCTCTTTGAAGCCATTTTGACTATTTTTCGCCGGCCAGGGTGACCGAGCGGTTCTAGGCGCTACAGTCTGGAACCGCGCGACCGCTACGGTCGCAGGTTCGAATCCTGCCTCGGGCATGGGTGTGTGTGATGTCCTTAGGTTAGTTAGGTTTAAGTAGTTCTAAGTTCTAGGGGACTGATGACCTCAGAAGTTAAGTCCCATAGTGCTCAGAGCCACTTGACTATTTTTCGACGGTGATTGTCTCAAGAAATATGTAAAGGTTTTTTTCAAATTACCCCTACCAGTCACAAAACTTGTCAACTAACGTATTAATTATTTATTTTGCGACATGTTCCGAGGGTTAAACCTCATCTTCAGGCTAAATGGCATTACAAAAACAACTTTACAATAAGGTCATACTGATATTACATAGTCTTTTCGTAAATGCTGTGGTCATCCTGTGGAGGAAGAGAAAACTTAGTAAGAGGGGATGTCAAGATGGACCACTGCACTACAGAACTGTTTGTGATCATGTTTCCAAGTTACTGGCATGTTAGTGACAATTTCGTGAACAGTGACCAAGAGAGCCACGGAAATGAATACACCGCAACACATCGCAACGAGACTGCCACGCCAGAGGAACAAAGTGAGTGACCGTTACACAACATTTTCATTCAAACATCAGTCCAGCTTCCAAAGTGACATCGCCTCTTACTAAGTTTTCTCTTCTTCCACAGGATGACCACAGCATTTACGAAAAGACTATGTAATATCAGTATGACCTTATTGTAAAGTTGTTTTTGTAATGCCATTTAGCCTGAAGATGAGGTTTAACCCTCGAAACATGTCGCTAAATAAATAAGTAATACAATAGTTGCCCATTTTTTTGACTGGTAGCGGTAATTTAAAGAAAATCTTTACATAATACTCCTGTCCGTCCCCGGTAGCTGAGTGGTCAGCGCGACAGAATGTCAACCCTAAGGGCCCGGGTTCGGTTCCCGGCTGGGTTGGAGATTTTCTCCGCTCAGGGACTGGGTGTTGTGTTGTACTAATCATCATCATCATCTCATCCCCATGGACGCGCAAGTCGCCGAAGTGGCGTCAAATCGAAAGACTTGCACCCGGCGTACGGTCTACCGACGGGAGGCCCTAGTCACACGACATTTACATTTTATAATACTCCTTAGGCGAAAGCTGTTGGCAAGGATGGCGTTAACGCACAAGAGGTAGACAAAAGTACTGTAACTCCAAAAACAATTTCATTACCGTACGCAAAGCGGTGTAGGAAAACAGTTGGCATTCAGAACAGATTATGTCGTCTCGGAATGTATAAATACGGGCCCTGTTTGTTTTTAAGGGAATCTTGTATCATTTTTCCTGCAAAATAGTGGCAGTTCCAGGTAGTGATGCTGGAGGTGGATAGGGATCATGCGAAGACCACAAAGGCTCAATAATAGTGACCTCTGATGGTCAGGGATATGCGAAAATTCATCCTCACACTCACGAAGCCGGTCCTGGACGATGCGAGCTATGTGCATAGGGACCCTGTTGTCTTGGAACACCATTGGGGAACGTATTTGTACCGTGGGATAGGCCTGATCAGCCGAAATGGTCACGAAATCCTTGGCTGTAATGCTATCTTGCAGAGTAACTGCGGGACCCATGGAGTACCACAAAACGGCACTAAGCCTTACGGGACTTAACATTTGAGGTCATCAGTCCTGTAGACCTAGAAGTACTCAAACCTGTCTAACCTCAGGATTCGAACCTGCGACCGTAGCAGCAGCATGGTTCCGGACTGAAGCGCCTAGAACCGCAGGGCTACAGCGGCCGGCCATGGAGTACCACATTATGTCTGCCAAAATCATCACCGAACCCCCGTCATGTTTCACTCTTGGGACGTAAACTCTGCCACAAGTTACAAACGTGTGACATAAGACTCATCCGACCAAATAACATTCTTCCATTGTTCCATATCCCAGTTTTACGGCTTCAGTACCATGTTTGCTGCTACGAGCTTTCGCATGGTGGACTTCCAGTTCGCCCTGCAGTTCCCTGCTTATGGCCCTCCCTCCGTATTGTTTTGGTGCTGACAGCGTCGGTGAGTGCAGACTTTTGTAGTATACGTCCTCTTATTTTTCGTGATAATCCTCTTCAATTACTCTCTGACAAGATGACCGAACACACAATCACTTCCGCGGTGTGACTATGCTTTCCCTGAATACGGTATAAATCTATGATACGGTGCCTCCTGAAACAGCAAACACTTTGGCTACCTTAGTTATGGAAGCATAGACAGTACGAGTACGAATAATTTTCCCTCGACAGAATTCACTTAGTTCCGACATAATGCACTCACAGCTACACTGAACGCTGTTCTGTTCACGACTGACACTCGCAACGTATTGAGGGCACTGCACAGATACCGTTCGTGATAAAATACCGAGTACAACAGCGCGACCTGCGTGCATGGCTATCATCTGCATTTGCGTTTAAGCGTTCGTTTTTCACGGTGTTTCCATTTTTGTCCAATCACTATAAACGCTTCGTTTTCCGCGAAATACCAAGTGTGCAGGACCTCAACTACCCGCTGCAGAGTGAAAATCTCATTCTGGAGACACGCTACTCTCATTTTGGTAGCACGGCACCGCGACACTTCAGGCAGCGTACGTGCGCTACAGGTCTTTGTCCAGTCCCACAATTTAACGTTATTAGAAAGGTAAATATATTACTCACACCTTCAGAAAAAAACGGCTCTGAGCACTATGGGGCTTAACTTCGAAGGTCATCAGTTCCCTAGAACTTAGAACTACTTAAACATAACTAACCTACGGACATCACGCACATCCATGCCCGAGGCAGGATTCGAACCTGCGACTGTAGCGGTCGCGCGGTTCCAGACTGTAGCACCTAGAACCGCTTGGCCACTCCGGCCGGCAGAATCAAGAACAGCTGACACCATGAGTAACTTAGAAGTAGATATCGTCGGAGTGGTGAAGAAAGTTAAATCACTTAATGAAAGCAAGTTTTACGGTCCAGACTAAATACCAATTAGGTTCCTTTCAGAGTATGCTGATTCAATAGCTCCATACTTGACTGTCATATACAGCCGTTCGCTCGATGAAAGATCCTTACTCAGACTGGAAGTTGCAAAGGCCACTCCAATATTCAAGAAAGGCAGTGGCAGTAATCCACTAATTTACAGGTCCATCTCATTAACGTCGATATGCAGCAGGATTCTGGAACATATATTGTGTCTGAACATTATGAGTTACCTCGAAGAGAACGGTCAACTCGGATTTACTAAACGTCGTTTTTGTAAAACACAGCTAGCTCTTTACGCACACAAAATGTTGAGTATATTGACAAGAGATTTCAAATTGATTCCATATTTCTAGATTTCCAGAAGGCATTTGACAGTGTACCACTCATGCGGCTTGTAGTGAAATTGCGTGCTTATGGAATATCGTCTCAGTTATGTGACTAGATTCGTGATTTCCTGTCAGAGAGGTCACAGTTCGTAGTACCTGACGGAAAATCATCGAGTAAAACAAAAGCGATTTCCGGCGTTCCCCAAGATGGTGTTATAGTGCCTCTGTCGTTCCTAACCTATATAAATGATTTAGGAGACAAACTGAGCAGCTGTCTTAGGTTATTTGCAGATGATGCTGTCGTTTATTGTCTAGTAAAGTCGTCAGAAGATCAGAACAAATTGCAAAACGGTTTAGAAAAGATATATGAATGGTACGAAAATCGGCAGTTGAACCTAAATAATGATAAGTGTGAGGTCATCCACATGAGTGCTAAAAGGAATCCCTTAAATCTCGGTTACACCATAAATCACTCAAATCTAAAGGCCGTAAATGCAACTAAATACCTACCAATGTATAATTATAAACAACTTAAATTGGAAAGAACACACAGAAAATGTTGTGAGGAACACAAACCAAAGACTGCGTTTTATTTGCAGAACACTTAGAAAATGTAACAGATCTACTAAAGAGACTGCCTGCACTACGCTTGTCCGTCCCCTTTCGGAGTACTTCTGCACGGTTTGCGTCCTTACCATATAGGATAAACGGAGTACATCGAAAAAGTTCAAAGAAGAGCAGCACGTTTTGTATTATCGCAAAACAGGGGAGAGTGTATCACGGACATGATACAGGGCTTGGGGTGAACATAATTAAAACAAGGGCATTTTTCGTTGCGGAAAAACCTTATCACGAAATTTCAATCATCAACTTTCTCCTCCGAATGCGAAAATATTTTGTTGACCTCGATCTAATAGGGACAAACGCTCATCGTAATAAAATAAGGGAAATCAGAGCTCGGACGGGGAGATATAGGTGTTCGTTTCTTCTGCACGCTGTTCGAGATTGAAATAATAGAGAATTATTGTGAAGGTGGTTCGATGAAACCTCTGCCAGTCACTTACATATGATCACCAGAGTATTCATGTAGATGTAGTTGTAGATGCATCAATGCAGTCTGTTCATTGTGTCTACATGAGGAATCGTATACCATTCGGAACTATGGCCGGCCGCTGTGACCGAGCCGTTCTAGACGCTTCAGTCTGAAACCGTGCGACCGCCACGGTCGCAGGTTCGTATCCATTCTCGGGCATCGATGTGTGTGATGTCCTTAGGTTAGTTATGTTTAAGTAGTTCTAAGTTCTAGGGGACTGATGATCTCAGATGTTAAGTCCCATAGTGCTCAGAGCCATTTGAAGCATTTCTGAACTATGCAGTCCGGCGTAACAACGGTAGTCGTAGGACGATTCCTACTGACAGATACCAGAGATGAGTGTCACATCTTGTCAACGGCAAGGGACTGAGATTCAAGAGCCAGTTAACGGAAATTCATTTCAAACAGTTTCTGAGCCAACACTGCGAAAGGAACTGAATGCAGTGGACATTTCGAATCAGGTATCTCGCAGAATCTCATTGCTCATAGCGGCACATAAGGCTACACATATTTAGTGGGCGAGACGTCACAGATATTGGACACTGTCTGACTGGAGACATGTAGTGTGCCCGACATGTCTGATTTTGCCTCTTTTCTTATGATTCATGGTTTCGAGAGTGCCGACAGCCCAATGAGGCCTTTAACTCGCTGTGTATGGAGGATGTATGCAGTTAAGGCTGAAAATGCTTCTGTGAATATGTAGCTGTGCTTTCTTACCGTTACTTGAGTCCAAAGATTCAGGTTACGCTGAACACGAGCGTGGATTTATTTAACAGTCTCGGTGACTAAGAGCTACCCATATTTCTATTTCTTCATAGTGAGTACGTCGTCAACTGTCCCATGTTCCAAGATGCAAACGGCCATGTGCGCATACATGTTCATGGTTTAACGAACAATAAATTACTCGACCTTAATCCCACAGAAAATGTCTGCCATTATTTGTAACAGTGGCCGAAACGTTGTAATCAACATTCCCATAATTTTTGGGCTCTTCACGATCTAATAGTCAATGACTGACTTCATTTAGGTACGGCATACTTAAACTAACTTGTTGACTCACTTCCTCGCCGAGTTGAGGCCGTTATCAAGGCTAGAGATGATGTTATACGGTGTTAAAGTGATCTATATCAACCCTCAGCATTACTATAAATTAGGAAACAATTTCGCTCAAGGGTTTCCAACCTCGAAACTAAAGTAAAAAACACAAAATCGGACCTCTGCCTTGTAACAATCCCATTACTCCCACAAGTAGAAATTCCCAGTGGTGGGATAGATTTTTTGAAACCATCTACAAGTTGATGTTGGTTAGTGTCGCAGGTATCACGCCATGCAGCTATTCACCGAGGTCAGACAACTGATTTTCAGATAATGGCAAGATCGGACCGCTCAGCTTGAAACAAAGACGTTAAAAATCTTTGAAATGATAATTAAATCAAGACCCTAAGCTGTCGACAGACGTTGATATACATCAACGGGGACAGCTGAAAATGTGTGCACACACGGGGACTCGAACCCGGGATCTCCTGCTTACATGGCAGAGGCTCTATCCATTTGAGCCACCGAGGGCACAGAGGATAGTGCGACTGCAGGGATTTATCCCTTGCGCGCTCCCCGTGAGACCCACATTCCCAAGTTAATGTCCACACACTACATTCGTAGTGCCCCTGCCCATTACACTCATTACCCGCGGCAGACAATCTTACCGAGTCCCGTAAGAGTTCGGGCAATGCGTGTGCACCCAGCACAGAAGAAGAATGCCAATGGCCAGTTACACTTAACTACATGAATTTCAGAATGTGGGTCTCATTGTGGGCGTGCAAGGGAATCCCTGCAGTCCCACTATGCTTTGTGCCCTCGGTGGCTCAGATGGATAGAGCGTCTGCCATATAAGCAGGAGATCCCGGTTTCGAGTGCCGGTGAGGGCACACATCTTAAACTGTCCCCGTTGACGTATATCAACGCCTATCGACAGCTTAGGGTCTTCATTTAATTATCATTTCATTCTAAGAGAGCTGCATGATCACCGATGGTATCTGTTCTTTCGAACATGTCCGAAAGAACAGATACCATCTTCGTATATTAACAACCTTTGTTCAACCTTCACGTAGTTCTCTGCCATCTCTCCTGTAATCTCAGGATAAAAATGTCAATAGGGTTAACAGCTCAAAGATATGGTCATAAAGTCTGCCATGTGCTTTGCGCTGTTGACATATTGGCTTGTATGGAAACTAGGTACTTTCCTGCATCCCATAATTTTGATACAGTTGTTGTATAACGTTGATCTAGATAAATCTGTCATGGGTCGACACATATCCTGCATTTTTTTTCTGTCGATGGTGCATGGGGGCTTAATTATATAAATGAGAATAATTTTTAGTTTTTCGTAGCTGTATGTCCGATTACGAAGTCTCGTAAACGGTTGGCCCTGACTAGTTTTTGTCCGCAATCTGACTGCATGGAACAACAAAGAATGAAATGAAAATTTTCGTTAACACAATTAATTAATTAAGTCCCCAGCAACTATAAAACCTACGAAACCAAAGCACAAGCATAACTGTTCTGTGTGTGGAAGTATGACTCAACGTACACATCTGGCACGGTTCTTCTTCAATAAGACAAGAAATTTCAAATACCATTTATACTGACGTGATAAAAAAAATTAGAAATACTATAATTGCGCAAGAAAACCAGAATTACACTCTAATACAAGAACACAAGCCAGATGCTTTGTTGACTGAACCTGTAATGACGCATTATTCAGGACATTGAAATAATGAGAAAAAAAAAGTAGTTTGTTACCTTCATTTATATTGATGAAAAGCACTCTAATCATTACAATATCTCCACACCGACTCGCTACTGCCACATCTCGACAAGCACTCTTCACTACGACATCTCAGCAAGCACCTGACTACTACGAGTTCTCAACAAGCACTGCTCTCCGCTACTTCTCAATAATCACTGCCAGTGGAGGCGGCGAAACAAAACTCTCTGGCGCTGTGGCTCAGTGTAGCCACCTTTCATATGCCCTTCCTCCACGGGCTAGAATTTGATGGTATTTTTGCCAGCATTGGTGGTGGGAATACCACCAAATTCGTCAAAAAAAAAAAATACAGACAAAAATAAAAGGTAATATTAATATGTAAATATCACATAATTAGTTAAAATTTTGGCTTTGCACTGACCTTTCAATAACCTAATATAAAATACAGTAGGCAATACAAATTCTTTCATACATGTGGCTTTACATAATAGTTTACACAATACACAAAAAATCAGTTGATACAAATGTTCAAATAAAATACTTTTAATTATTCAAAAAAAACAAAAAACAAATAGTTGATAGTTCCAGCAGCAGCACCCAGCAATGGTCAACAGGTGCAAACACCAACAAGTGACATCATTTTAGTAAAAGCAGTTTCATCTGTGGCACCCAGTAATGTTGAACAGGTGCAGACAGCAAGAAGCAACATCATTTCAGTAGAAGCAGTCCATCAGTGGCACCCAGCAATGTTGAGCAGGTGCAGACAGCAACAAGTGACATCATTTCAGTAGAAGCAGTCCATCAGTTGCACCTAGCAATGTTGAACAGGTGCAGAAAGCAGTCCATAATATTCACTATCACTGATCACACTGTTCATCAGAGTTTATAAGCAGAAATTAAACATGTCCTAGTGGTACCAATCATGTAGAAAAAGTACAAGTAACAGTCCATAATATTCACTATCCTAATCACACAGTTCATCAGCAGAAATTAATCATTTCTAAGTGGCACCCATTATGTTGAAAAAGTGCAGGTAACAGTCCATAATATTCACCATCACTAATCAGACAGTTCAGGCATTAACAATAGTTTGAATGCACATACAAATGCTTTTACAAAATTATTCTCAATGCTCTTACACTAAACATACAAATTCTAATAAACACACAAATGATATCAGATAATTGTCATATTAACTATTACAAATACTCAAATATCAGTAAACCTATAATATTTATGGGTGTCAGTGCAAGCCACTACAAACAAATAAAATAATATTTAGGAGATAGGTGGGTAGGATTAGGAAAGGAAAACACACAAAACACACTGACTCATCTTTCATCCACATCAAGTACTACTGTGTAATTGAATAGTGTTAACTGTGTAAATGCAATTCTGTCAAAATTTGATGTTCATCATGTGTATCAAGTAGTAGTGGCAGCAATGTATAACAGTCAATAATAGTTAAGTCAACGTCACAGTCATCATGTCAAGACCAATGTTTGCCAAGCCAGATCAAAATGTACGTTTCTGAACAACTGTCAGTGAGCCAAGATATGCAATTACTTCCTCTCCCCCAAAAAAAAAAAATATGTACTGCTTATTGATTTAACAAAGTGTGTGTAGACAATTTTCCTTCTACTTGAGTGTTCTAGTCTGCTATCTTCATCCTCCTTGTTCCATATAGACCAACAAAAAAAAAAAAAAAAAAAAAAAAAAAAAAAAAAAAAAAAATATGCACCTCACTTACTTTACCTCTTATCCACCAAAACTCCAATAATCATCAGCATCACATAATCTCAATACTTCAATATTACCTCTTAGGTCGATACATATAAATCTTATCATCAATATCATTTACCTTACCTCTTGTCCACAAAAACTCCAATAATCATCAACTTCATATAATCTCAATACCTCAATAATACCTCTTCAATACGTCGACACATATAAACCTTATCGCCAATATCATTTCACTTCCAAAACAACTCTTTCCTCTAGTCAGTCTCCTCGAACAAGTACAGATAAAATCCTAATGCAAACCTCATCATCCCATACAATCCGAAGACACACTGCCAACACACAACCTCTGTGTAATCCATCTGACCCAAATCTTCTACTCATTACAAATTATAAGATGGATTTTGGTTACCTTGTCCATCATTAAATAAAAGAAATGCATACATGACCTCTAACAGACTTAGTTCGATAACTCTCAGTAATTAAGTACGATTACGGAGTGTGAATGATCATAATATTTCACAGTGTGTACACCACTTCAAGAATTATGGCAAACAGAAGCAAACATGTGGAGTATTTCTTGTGTCAAGTGTCACTTCCTATTTCAATTGCTCACGAAAAATGCAGTGTAATAACTGTCAATGGTCTAAACCTAGTTTTGGTATGTCATGTCGTTAGCTTCCTTCCTATTAGCATAAATTTATACAGCTTCCATAAAACCTCCAGCTCATGTGACTTCTATGAAGTTTCTTGTACTAATGTCGTTTATGTCGAATTATAGCAGCTCATTTTCCTATCTTAAAAATATAAGGCACTGAGCGTAAGCAAAACATGCAATAGCGAGTAAATATACCAGTAGAGAACAGAATGTCAACAAGTGGATGCAGCACAATTCTTACAACGAGGCTCTGCCAAGCGAACAATCTATAATTAATACAATAGTGTGACCTAAACGCTATGTTTGTACACATTATATCACCTTTCTATTTGTTGTTATGGTCTTCAGTCCTGAGACTGGTTTGATGCAGCTCTCCATGCTACTCTATCCTGTGCAAGCTTTTTCATCTCCCAGTACCTACTGCAACCTACATCCTTCTGAATCTGCTTAGTGTATTCATCTCTTGGTCTCCCTCTACGATTTTTACCCTCCACGCTGCCCTCCAATACTAAATTGGTGATCCCTTCATGCCTCAGAACATGTCCTACCAACCGATCCCTTCTTCTGGTCAAGTTGTGCCACAAACTTCTCTTCTCCCCAATCCTATTCAATACTTCCTCATTAGTTACGTGATCTACCCATCTAATCTTCAGCATTCTTCTGTAGCACCACATTTCGAAAGCTTCTATTCTCTTCTTGTCCAAACTATTTATCGTCCATGTTTCACTTCCATACATGGCTACACTCCATACAAATGCTTTCAGAAATGACTTCCTGACACTTAAATCTATACTCGATGTTAACAAATTTCTCTTCTTCAGAAACGCTTTCCTTGCCATTGCCAGCCTACATTTTATATCCTCTCTACTTCGACCATCATCAGTTACTTTGCTCCCCAAATAGCAAAACTCCTTTACTACTTTAAGTGCCTCATTTCCTAATCTAATTCCCTCAGCATCACCCGACTTAATTAGACTACATTCCATTATCCTTGTTTTGCTTTTGTTGATGTTCATCTTATATCCTCCTTTCAAGACACTGTCCATTCCATTCAACTGCTCTTCCAAGTTCTTTGCTGTCTTCGACAGAATTACAATGTCATCGGCGAACCTCAAAGTTTTTATTTCTTCTCCATGAATTTTAATACCTACTCCGAATTTTTCTTTTGTTTCCTTTACTGCTTGCTCAATATACAGATTGAACAACATCGGGGAGAGGCTACAACCCTGTCTTACTCCCTTCCCAACCACTGCTTCCCTTTCATGTCCCTCGACTCTTATAACTGCCATCTGGTTTCTGTACAAATTGTAAATAGCCTTTCGCTCCCTGTATTTTACCCCTGCCACCCTTAGAATCTGAAAGAGAGTATTCCAGTCAACATTGTCAAAAGCTTTCTCTAAGTCTACAAATGCTAGAAACGTAGGTTTGCCTTTCCTTAATCTTTCTTCTAAGATAAGTCGTAAGGTCAGTATTGCCTCACGTGTTCCAGTGTTTCTACGGAATCCAAACTGATCTTCCCCGAGGTTGGCTTCTACTAGTTTTTCCATTCGTCTGTAAAGAATTCGTGTTAGTATTTTGCAGCTGTGACTTATTAAGCTGATAGTTCGGTAATTTTCACATCTGTCAACACCTGCTTTCTTTGGGATTGGAATTATTATATTCTTCTTGAAGTCTGAGGGTATTTCGCCTGTTTCATACATCTTGCTCACCAGATGGTAGAGTTTTGTCAGGACTGGCTCTCCCACGGCCGTCAGTAGTTCCAATGGAATATTGTCTACTCCGGGGGCCTTGTTTCGACTCAGGTCTTTCAGTGCTCTGTCAAACTCTTCACGCAGTATCGTATCTCCCATTTCCATAATATTGCCCTCAAGTACATCGCCCTTGTATAGACCCTCTATATACTCCTTCCACCTTTCTACTTTCCCTTCTTTGCTTAGAACTGGGTTTCCATCTGAGCTCTTGATATTCATACAAGTCGTTCTCTTATCTCCAAAGGTCTCTTTAATTTTCCTGTAGGCGGTATCTATCTTACCCCTAGTGAGATAGGCCTCTACATCCTTACATTTGTCCTCTAGCCATCCCTGCTTAGCCATTTTGCACTTCCTGTCGATCTCATTTTTGAGACTTTTGTATTCCTTTCTGCCTGTTTCACTTACTGCATTTTTATATTTTCTCCTTTCATCAATTAAATTCAATATTTCTTCTGTTACCCAAGGATTTCTACTAGCCCTCGTCTTTTTACCTACTTGATCCTCTGCTGCCTTCACTACTTCATCCCTCAAAGCTACCCATTCATCTTCAACTGTATTTATTTCCCCCATTCCTGTCAATTGCTCCCTTATGCTCTCCCTGAATCTCTGTACAACCTCTGGTTCTTTTAGTTTATCCAGGTCCCATCTCCTTAAATTCCCACCTTTTTGCAGTTTCCTCAGTTTTAATCTACAGGTCATAACCAATAGATTGTGGTCAGAGTCCACATCTGCCCCTGGAAATGTCTTACAATTTAAAACCTGGTTCCTAAATCTCTGTCTTACCATTATATAATCTATCTGATACCTTTTAGTATCTCCAGGGTTCTTCCATGTATACAACCTTCTTTCATGATTCTTAAACCAAGTGTTAGTTATGATTATGTTGTGCTCTGTGCAAAATTCGACCAGGCGGCTTCCTCTTTCATTTCTGTCCCCCAATCCATATTCACCTACTATGTTTCCTTCTCTCCCTTTTCCTACACTCGAATTCCAGTCACCCATGACTATTAAATTTTCGTCTCCCTTCACAATCTGAATAATTTCTTTTATTTCATCATACATTTCTTCAATTTCTTCGTCATCTGCAGAGCTAGTTGGCATATAAACTTGTACTACTGTAGTAGGTGTGGGCTTCGTATCTATCTTGGCCACAATAATGCGTTCACTATGCTGTTTGTAGTAGCTTACCCGCATTCCTATTTTCCTATTCATTATTAAACCTACTCCTGCATTCCCCCTATTTGATTTTGTGTTTATAGCCCTGTAGTCACCTGACCAGAAGTCTTGTTCCTCCTGCCACCGAACTTCACTAATTCCCACTATATCTAACTTCTACCTATCCATTTCCCTTTTTAAATTTTCTAACCTACCTGCCCGATTAAGGGATCTGACATTCCACGCTCCGATCCGTAGAACGCCAGTTTTCTTTCTCCTGATAACAACATCCTCTTGAGTAGTCCCCGCCCGGAGATTCGAATGGGGGACTATTTTACCTCCGGAATATTTTACCCAAGAGGACGCCATCATCATGTAATCATACAGTAAAGCTGCATGCCCTCGGGAAAAATTACGGCTGTAGTTTCCCCTTGCTTTCAGCCGTTCGCAGTACCAGCACAGCAAGGCCGTTTTGGTTATTGTTACAAGGCCAGATCAGTCAATCATCCAGACTGTTGCCCTTGCAACTACTGAAAAGGCTGCTGCCCCTCTTCAGGAACCACACGTTTGTCTGGCCTCTCAACAGATACCCCTCCGTTGTGGTTGCACCTACGGTACGGCTATCTGTATCGCTGAAGCACGCAAGCCTCCCCACCAACGGCAAGGTCCATGGTTCTATATACCAAATTAAAGAGTAGTTATGACAACAAACAAATGTATAAATATGCAATCCATATGCATAGCAGCAAACATATATCTTACGTAATAACAGGTCATTAGCATCATATCAGCATAAGCAAGTAAATGATCATATGTCATCTTAATAAGTGAACATGAAGGCGCAAGCAGATCAATCACAAAGTATAACTTACATACATATCAGCACAACTAATCAGCTGACAATTATAATTTAAATAAATAAGCACAGCAGACACATAATAAAAAAATATGACATCAGTGAAAAAGCAGTGCAGCCAAGCGATGCATAATACATACAAATAACAACCCTGTTCATTAATAAAACATTGTCAAAAATCAGCAAATGTACGCAAGAACGTCGCTTCACAAGTAAATTCATAGAACATGAAATTAGCACAAAGTATGAATCACGTAATTGCGAGCAGCAAATTACGTCTAAAGTACGTACCTAAGTGGAAATATGTTACCTGAAAAATAAACTCAATTAATAGTTACCTTTTTAGTTTATTAGTTTCTTCTTGGAAATTACATTCTTTCTAAAATTTTCTCGATAGCAAGTCCTCTTAACGTCGGAGACACACAGAATTTACCTGAAGTTCTTAAATATTTTATACAACCGTATCCTGAAAAATACTGAACGTTAATAACATAATTCATCAAGTCACTATAGCTTTATACTGAATTTAGTCGGAGAAATTAGACTGTGTATTTGTTTACGGCTGTCAGTGCATTCGCACTGAGCGCTCGATCAGCTGTAGGCGCGTGACGTAGGAAGCAATTGTTTGCGGTCAACGACTGCCTTGTGCGGCGCGCAGACTTGACTGTTGCTTTGAGTATATGCCGCCGCCAAAACACAGCGCAGTATCCTTGTATTCTCTGCATGTTTACGTAAACTGTTGGTTTCTCGAAAGTATGTCATTCCACAAAAATTTTAACGTTTGATATATGATGTATTCCCTTAGAGCGTCGTGATTTAAGAGTTTCTACTTCAACAGTGTTATCATGAATAATTTTACGAATTCTATATGGCCCGTTATAAAGCAGAAAAAATTTGCGACACAAGCCTTTTCCTTTGTGAGACAAACGATGAGACTTAATTAAACCTTTTGACCAACTGACAAGATTTTTAAACGACCAGGACACTTAGCTGATTTCTCTCTTCTAGCAGCCGCAGATGCAATATTTTGTAGAGCCAGGTTGACAACTTCAGAATGCCGCAGTTTCCGTGAAGGCGGAAAAGGAACGATTTCAGATATGCGATTTGTCGGTGCTTTGTTTTTTAATATCAGTATAAGCGGTAAAGAAATTGAGTCATCAGGAAGTTCATTCAGAATGTTTTGAAAAATATGAAGATACTGATCCCACGTTCTGTGATTCTGATGACAATAAAGACGACACAATTTATTGATTTCCTTCATCCATCTCTCTGAAGCGTTAGATTGAGGGTGAAAAAGTGAAATGAAAATTGGTTTAATTTTACGACGCCGTAGAGTACGAAGCCAAATTTTAGAACGAAACTGTGATCCATTATCTGATATAACCTTATCAACATGACCAACTTCTTTAAGAAAATAGTTAATGAAAGCATTAGATACTGAACGAGCTGTTGATTTGCGTAACGGTGTAAAACACACATATTTTGATGTCAACTCCACTGCTACGAAAATGTATGCAAAACCATTAGTAGAACGAACCACTGGACCGAACAAATCGACTGCAGCCATGTCCTTTAATTTCGCTGGAATGATAGGAAACAACGGTGCTCTGTGAGAAATTGTTGGCGGCTTAGCCTTTTGACATAATTTGCATTTGGCCAGAACAGATCGAATACGTTTTTCCATATTACTGAAGTAACAATTTTCTCGTAATTTATGAAAGCATTTTCTGGGACCAAAGAGTGCATAACTGAAATGCGTATACCAAATCAGCTTATTAAACCACTCATCAGGAATACAAACTAACCAAACAGAGTTGTCGACCGATTTTCGTTTAAAAAGAACTTTCCAGATAGTTCGCAAAAACGATGTGTGGCCAAATTGTCCAATCTAACAAAGCGTCTAGGAAAATTAGAGACACCAAGGAAACTACGAACGTCACGTTTTGTGGTGGGAACAGCATAATTACGAATAGCGTCTAGTTTCTCTGGATCAGGAAGAATACCTTCTGTAGAAATAATGTGACCGAGAAATTTCACCTGAGAACGACCAAATTCAGATTTTTCCAAGTTCACTATAAATTTCCTTTGCTGTCTTTTCCTCCGATTTCGCCTTCAATTTGTTTGACTTGCTTTCGTAATGCCTCAACTTCCCTTTTAATGCGTTCATTAAATTTTCCCTGATTTTCAACATGCTTATTTATGTTCTGGTACTCTTCGGTTTCTGCAAATGGCAATGGTGCTGAATCATCTGAATCTCTGTCCCCAAACTAAGATTTGTCAATTTATCTGAAATCTCCTCAACTCTTTCCGATGAGTCACTTAATTGTTCTTTCTGTTTATTTACGTCTTCCGTAAGTGTCGCGATTCGGGTTTCAGTATTGACACATTTGGTAGTTAACTGTTCGTATTGTTGTGTTAGGTTATTTAATCTGTCATTTGGTACGGATTCCTCGATTCTCTCAAGTATTTCTTCCTTATCGTGTGCACATTGTAAATTTAACTCTGAAAATGTTTGTACTATCACGCGATCTTTTTTTTCCTGTTCTCTGTCCTGTTCCTCTTGTCTAATTTCTGTTGAAATTAAACTATTATTGTGAGCGTTCAAAATCGGTTGTACTTCTTCTCTAATTTCTTTCTTTGATTCATCTTTCATGTTTTTGAAACATGTCCCTATTCGTGAGTCTAACCATGTTGTCATTGCTTTCATCTTGGTTTTTAATTCAGATCCCAAAGTTCCCAACTCGGTTTTAATTGTTCCTATTTGTGATCCCAGTGAGTCTAACCGTGTTTCCATTGTTCCCCTATCTGTTTTTAATTCAGATCGAAACTGCTCCATTGTTCCCATTTGTGAGTCTAACCGAGATCCCAAATTTAATATTGCACTCATCAACTGCTCCATGTTAACTGGCTCGAAACTTTTTTTGCCTCTAATATTTCCCGCAAAACCAACGTCTTCCGTCAAAGCTGTAAAGCTGTTTGTGTTCGATACTATTCCAGAATTTTCTGTCGTTAATCTCGGATTCTGAAAATTTTTTGATTGAGAAAAATTTTGAAATGGTTCCGGACTATTTTCCCGACTTATTAAATTGTTTTCCACTTCATTATTCATGATACTGTTTTCCTCTGTTGGCGAGTTCGCCATGTTAACAATTTCGTCATTCTCACTATCCATCATTTTTGCCTTTTTCATCGATTGCGTAATCATTTACAAATCATACAAAACTCGTCACTGTACGAAAATTACACACAATGACTCCTCATCTCCAACAATACCATTCACACGAAATGTTTCCCTCAAACACGATTAACGAACAATTGAAATAATTGCACTAAATTGTCAAACGCATATACAAGACAACAAAATTAAATTCTACAAAAAAAATACCATTAGAAGAATGACAATTACCAAATCTACACATGCAAAATAGACTACAATTACTAAACTACAAATTACTACAACAATACTACTGTCTACTATTTTTACAATCAGAAGAATTCCAAGGGACGATCCTGGCAGGGTCGCCACGTGCATGGGGGCTTAATTACATAAATGAGAATAATTTTTAGTTTTTCGTAGCTGTATGTCCGATTACGAAGTCTCGTAAACGGTTGGCCCTGACTAGTTTTTGTCCGCAATCTGACTGCATGGAACAACAAAGAATGAAATGAAAATTTTCGTTAACACAATTAATTAATTAAGTCCCCAGCAACTACAAAACCTACGAAACCAAAGCACAAGCATAACTGTTCTGTGTGTGGAAGTATGACTCAACGTACACATCTGGCACGGTTCTTCTTCAATAAGACAAGAAATTTCAAATACCATTTATACTGACGTGATAAAAAAAATTAGAAATACTATAATTGCGCAAGAAAACCAGAATTACACTCTAATACAAGAACACAAGCCAGATGCTTTGTTGACTGAACCTGTAATGACGCATTATTCAGGACATTGAAATAATGAGAAAAAAAAAGAAAAGTAGTTTGTTACCTTCATTTATATTGATGAAAAGCACTCTAATCATTACAATATCTCCACACCGACTCGCTACTGCCACATCTCGACAAGCACTCTTCACTACGACATCTCAGCAAGCACCTGACTACTACGAGTTCTCAACAAGCACTGCTCTCCGCTACTTCTCAATAATCACTGCCAGTGGAGACGGCGAAACTAAACTCTCTGGCGCTGTGGCTCAGTGTAGCCACCTTTCAATGGCTCTTTTTGAACGAAATTGGTAGGTTTACTGTACTGATATTCAGCTGTTGTACCCAAAAATTATTTTTCAAAAAAATGTAAAAGTTGTAAATGACAGTCTCCTTACAGTAATTTAATCAGTTCCATCTGACAGTCTTTCTTTTGGTTTTCTCGGCTGGATTGAAAACAAAAGCAGAAGAATTGTCTGGGGGTCCGACTCAAATCCATGGAACGTAAGCCAACTTTACCATCCGCGACTTCAGTCGAAAAGAACCTGGAGTTTCGGTTCATGCTGTATAGGCGAAATAGTGGATGATAGGTGTGGAATGTAAAAGTACAAGAACACAGATCTAAAATGAGATGAACTGCTGGAAAACAGGACAAACTGAAACGAACTGGAAACGTTTTAACAAAATCAGACAACACCAACAGGAGCAAAATTAGGAGGTGTCGTGTGACGAGTGTTTATTTGTGACAACAGTAATAAATTAAAGTTTGAAGGCCACATTGCCGCAGCAACGAAAAGTATGAGAGAGGTGCTCATTGTGGAATGAAGTGTTTGCAGACGCCTAGGAATGCGCGTGGGAAAATAAGTTCTCCAGTGACCGCATGAGCTTGCGAAATCGCTCTTTTGTCTGGCCTGTGCGACTGTTTTCTCTGTTTTCTGGTGTAAGGAACATTCGTGAAATAACAAGTTTCCTATTCACGCGTAACCAGACACCGTGTAATCGTTTTTTTAAAGGCGTTTCATATAAAGTTTCTAAGGCTGACCTTAGGGGTATTATGTAAGCATTTGTATTTATTTTTCTACTTCAGTTCCACGAATCACGCGACGTAGGAACATTCCAGCACAACCTTTGTTGTTCTTGGCAACTGCCAACTAATCACGATTACATGAATTTGTTTCGCTACCCGCCTTTGAATCCGATGAAATTGAAACTGTCCTTTATTAAACATTGATAGACTACAGCCATTTGCGTCGAAATCCCGCTCAGCTTTCTTTCACATCGACTTAGAACCAGTGTATTCATGATTTCTGAGAAAGATATGTAACGATTTCTGTTATTCTAGGGATGTACACCTCCGCACATGTGATTCTCAAGCATTGTATACCCCCTGTCGAATAGTACGCATTTCAAAGATTCTATTTACAGTCATTTTCAGAACATACAAATTAGCCAATATCATTAAAGTAAAATATTATGTGGAATATTTTTTCTTTCCTTACCAAGCACTGAAGATTTCCTCGTACATTAATTTACTTATGGGACACAATACTTTTTTTCGTAGTCATAGTTAATTTGTCTCAGAATGAAATAAAATTACCGTCGTTCATTACTGTAGCATGGTTTATTTCAAGGCTTTCAGCCTCATATTCAGATGTACCTAATACATACACATGTAGCTGAGATCATGTCTTGCTGTCGTCAGCTGCCTGCACTAACGTGCACTCTCAAACAAAGGACCCTTAGCACCACGCACTTAGTGGCACCCCCACTGTATCTAGACTGAGCCTTCGTATTTCCCTTTTCAGATTTTCTAGTTTCCCTAGCACATTCACTTCTGATAGTCGACGATCCGACTTGGAGGATGCTACCCTTTCGTTCGTGACTCAGTCTTATTCTCGTCGTTACCTCCCCTTTGGCAGTTCCCTACTGGAGAGCCGAATAGGAGGCTAATCCACAAGCTTTTGCTAATGGAGAGATCATTCTAACACTTTTTCAGATACAGACAACATGACATTCGGATGTACATTATGTCTGTAATGCAGTGGTTTCCACTACCTCCTGCATACTAATCACTGCTGATTCTTCCACCTTTTAGAGGAAGTTCCCCACCCTATCGGCGAGAGTGTCCTGAAGCTCTGTCCGCTCCTCTACCCACTTTAGACAAGGCTGTTGTTCGGCCGTCGTTGCTGACTATTTTTGGTCAAAATTTAAGCAGCGGCGGGGTTCGCTGAGGACAGAAATTTCCTTCGACCTGAATCACCCAGCCACCAGATGTAGAGGGGTCCTACTGTGAACCACAGTGGATCTTGGAATGTTTCACAATTAAAAAAAAGTATTTCCAATGCTAAAAGTATCGATAAAAGACCTGAACACTAGTAGCAGCGACTGATTACCAAACCCCAAACCACTGAATGTGAAAGCTAGCAACGACTTCGCCACCCAATATGCAATATAAAATTACGCAAGCCGAACAGCGATGTTCTTGAGATTTGATCTTCTACTCGTCAGCAGCCGACTCACTCATGACACTTTTGTTATTTTATTTCAAAAGAGTAGTTACTGGCGTATTGTAATCCTCGACTTAGTTATATCCCATTACTTTCTTAGCAAGTTCAAATCACACTGAGCAACAGTTTTGAGAGAATATACGTTAACAATCAAAATGGTTCAAATGGCTCTGAGTACTATGGGACTTAACATCTGAGGTCATCAGTCCCCTAGAACTTAGAACTGCTTAAACCTAGCGGTCGCGCGGTTCCAGACTGAAGCGCCTAGAACCGGTCGTCCACAACGGCCGGCCGTTAACAATCGGTGTATATCGCTGTTGTGATAGATAAAGACTCGGAGATTGAAAATTTAGTAACTGCCAATAAGTTTCGGATGAGATGACCCAAAACGTATATTTTAAAGTGGTTCGTAATTAATGGTTTACGTGCATCAGAAATAATACTAGCAGTACATGCACAGTCAGGGCAGAAGAGACTGAACTTGTCTCCCTATAGGTGGCCAGTCAGACATTCGTACTTGGACACATTTTGGTAGAAACTCGTCCAAGTTACTTTCATAGCAATTTCGTTTTTCAGCATACACATTTCTCCTGATACGTAGAATTAGTGTCAGAAGACTTCCGCATAGTGTAATAACACAATGGTAGTCTCGACAGACTTGATGCCGAAGAGAAGTGTGGTTTGAACATTTGTGGGTTCGGCGTAGTTTAACGTGGGCCCTGAACCAAGCTACATCCTGGCATGTTCCATGTACTAAAGTCTTTTTTCGGTGCTGAAAATCACTTTAAGTGACAGAAAACAAATCCTTAACATCACATGGGAGCCGGACATGAGATTTCTGGTATGATAACATGCCTTCATCAACAGAACAATATACGCTAGGGAATCAGTATGGAGCGCTTTAGTTGCCGAGAGGCATTTAAGGACGCATATTGCGTTATTGAACCTTAAGAAGCATCATATACCTTTAGAATTATGGACTACCCTTAGTTTTCTTATCATAACAACAGTGAAAAAATTGAAATTAACGAGTAACGATGACAATATTGTATTTTTCAGGTTCTGTAAGATATGTTTCATAAAAGAAACTTCTGTCATTTCTTTTTGTGCCCAGAATACTGTTTCGAGGTTTCAAATCCCTGTGAAGCCATCGTGGGTTATAAATTGCTCGGTTCAGCTACATAACTGGAAGTGAAGGCTCGTTAAGTGATTCAGTTCCCATTTCTTCTCCAGATTAGATGTAGACCGGCTTCCATGATCGTAACATCAGATAATATCAAATTCTAACTTCCCTCTGTCACTTTCATTTCTTTCGAGTTCTGGCTGCCTCTTTATTACTCTTTTCAACAAAACTTAAGAACAAAGCGTACTGCAATTCTAGGTATTCTTGTCACCAAATCCAAGCGACAACCTTAAGAATTAGCCAGATTTCACAAGTCTACGCACAAAACTCGAAGCTGTACCCTGCGAGTAAACGCAAAAGAACTGACCAACGTGTAGGGCAGGGCCGGCCAAACGCTGCACAGTGTGCAGACGTGCGGAAGTGCTGCAACATGTGCGCACGTGTGCGACAGCGAGCGACAGCGACATCTGTTATTAGACATGTGTCCTAAATAAACGGCGACGGCTCCACTTCCCTGTTTATGTGGTACAAGCAAGAGGAAAATTGGTCATTAAACCGATTGTTTCAATGTATACTTACATTTAGGGTTTATTTCTAATGTGTGAAGGGCTACGCTCAGCTGAAGTCGATAAAACATAACATTCATCTAACTGTCGGTTATTATGCAGATTTCAGACGGAACTGATGAAAGATATAGCAATAATGGTATCGAAATAACAGGTGATCATCGAGAGGGCTGCGGTTATCATTCTGTTCAGAGGTCAGTGAGACAGAAATTATGTGGGTGTAACTGAGAGCACCGAGAATTAGTTATAGAAAACCTTGCATTAGTTTAATGTTATTTGAAATCGTGAATAAGGTTCGTTAGAAGTCGCTAAGTGCTCTCTTTCTTAAATACTAGCTCAAAAACATTACGCGTATTTACGTGCCGTCAGTCAAGCTGCATTAATAAAAACCCACGGTTGTTAACTGTATTACATATCTTACTGGGTTAAACTGTTAACATAAAAGTAAATGTCTCAATGAGTAGACTGTGACAGTATTTTAAATGTTTAATACGCGAAATACCTTCCCATGGTTGGCTTGCAAGCTGTGGAAAGAGCACTATAATGCGCCAGTATAGAGTATCCCAGCAAGTGGATAAAGCGACATCTGTGCGTAGAAACATGCACTACATGAACGCTGACGGCTGCGGCGTGCACGCTGTGACCCGGAAGTTGCACACGTGCAGGAGCACCGCACGCGTGCAGAATTTCTGGCCGGCCCTGGTCTAGGGTTTATCGAGCCTCTGCTTAGTTAAACGCTCTGACTGTGCAAGATAAGGGGTTGGATTTTGATGACAAGCTACCCCTTGGCATGCGAGTCCTTGTGGCAAAGTATCTGCTTCGCGGCCAACTTGAAGAGCCACCATTAGATCCAATCATCTAGAATAAATATTAAAAACGTGACAGCTTAACTGATGTCTATTACGTTCATCGAGCGATAGCATGATAGCCTTTGCGATGCCTCAGACTTATAGATTATCTTAATCAGATGATAAGCTAAGACACGATTATTGTTAATTAGACACCCATTATCGTGTTCCGAGAGTTCAGCATCAAGATTCTTTCCTAGCCACCACCTATATACATACTTCGCAAACCACTGTTCAAAATGGTTCAAATGGCTCTGAGCACTATGGGACTTAACTGCTGACGTCATCAGTCCCCTATAACTTAGAACTACTTAAATCTAACTAACCTAAGGACAGCTCACACATCCATGCCCGAGGCAGGATTCGAACCTGCGACGGTAGCGGTCGCGCGGTTCCAGGCTGTAGCGCCTAGAACCGCTCGGCCACCCCAGCCGGCGCGAACCACTGTACAGTGCTTGATGAAGCGTACTTCGTACCAATATTATCGATTTTTTTTCAATTTCCATTAGCATATTGAGGGAGGGAATAATGACTGAATGCCTCTGTAGGCGCCCTAATCTCTCCCACCTTATTCTCATTATTTCTACTCGAGCTACAGGATGAATGCAGCATAAAGGTCAGAGAGCCTTATTCGGATTTCGGGAGAACCGACCGCTGTGGTCGCGCGTTTCTACGCACTACAGTTTGGAACCGCGCGACCGCTACGGTCGCAGGTTCGAATCCTGCCTCGGGCATGCATCTGTGTGATGTCGTTAGGTTAGTTAGGTTTAAGTAGTTCTAAGTCTAGGTGACTGATGACCTCAGAATGCTTAGAGCCATTTGAACCATTTGATTTCATTAGAACTCCGTCGTCTTTCTTGCTTGGATCCCAGTTTAAGTTCCCCTAGCATTTCTGTTACGCTTTCGTGGGGCCACACAGACCCACTACTATCCAAGTGACGCGTCTCTGAATTAGTTCCATGTTCGCTGTCATGCCTACTTAAAAAGGACTCAAAACACTGGAACTATAGTTTAGGACTAGGCACGTTTATGTGATTTTCTTTGCATATACTTTGTCCCACTGTCCCTAATACTGACTTTACGTGATCGTCCCATTTCATATAGCTTCTCACTATTGTCTCTCAATACTTACACTACGTGGCGTTCTCAAGAACGCTCGAACAAGAGCGTCTTTCCTGCCTCTGCCAGGTGTTCGGGAGGAGTGACTTAAGGTATGAACAATCACCTAATATGGATGAGCGCCCCCTCTGACGGGGGCCCCCATTTGGGAGGAGCGCGTCCTCGGACGCACTGGCAATCATGGAGGAATATCTTGCACTGAGCCAAACATGTTCTTCTCAATCTACGTCTACTAAACATAAATGGAATGAGACTAACGATTCAAAGACCATCCCGGCTGCATCTCGGTCCCTCGTGGATTCGTGTACTGAGGATGGTCAATTCTTGTTACAGTTAATCTGTTTATTATTAAGAAAGGTGTTGATGCAAACCTGGCCCTATGAAATCCTGCTTTCGTTTACGCAATGGCACTTTGCTTTTGGAGACTTCTTGTGATTCTCAAGACAACAGCTGCTTGCAGCTTAGCTCTTCCATGGCTATCCTGTTCTCTCGAGGCCCATTGAATGCTGAATTCTTCGTGTGGTATTATTTAAAATAGGCCGCTCAATGATCTGACTGGGGCAAAATCCGTGCGTCTTTGCAGTCCACTGGGTGATGAAAAATGTATATGCAGCCTTAGTGCCCACATGCACTCTTTTTGTCACATGTGGTAGAGTAGAGCTTCCATTAAAGATCAAGGCATGGTATGAAATTATCACAGTCCGACCGTACGTTCCGAACCTGATGCATTGCTGCCGGTGTCATCATTACAACCACAATCGAATGTCATGTCGACGTCCGGCCAAATGTGTAACCTGTGGTAGGGATGCTCACAAGGGCGATTGTCTGCCTCCTCCTACCTGCTGTATCAATTGCAATGGCGGATATCCAGCCTCCTCCCGAGATCATCCTGTGTATCTCGATTAGCAGGCTCAGAAGATCCGAGTGGAGGAAAAAGTACCTTCACCTGTTCAAATGGCGTTGAGAACTATGGAACCTAGCTTCTGAGATCATCAGTCCCTTAGAACTTCGAACTACTTAAACCTAACTAACCTAAGGACATCACGCACATCCATGCCCGACGCAGGATTCGAACCTGCAACCGTAGCGGTCGCGTGATTCCAGACTGTAGCGCCTAGAACCGCTCGGCTATACCAGCCAGAGCCTTCCCCTGTTTCTTGCAAGTTGTTGGCTAATGAGAAGTACTGCTTTTTACCATCTGGCACTTACAGTGCCAGTCTTGCTACGTCTCGCTCCACGAAGGACATGGCCACACAGGCATGCGACTTCGGCCGGCTGAAGTGGCCGCGCGGTTCTGGCGCTGCAGTCTGGAGCCGCGAGACCGCTACGGTCGCAGGTTCGAATCCTGCCTCGGGCATGGATGTGTGTGATGTCCTTAGGTTAGTTAGGTTTAACTAGTTCTAAGTTCTAGGGGACTAATGACCTCAGCAGTTGAGTCCCATAGTGCTCAGAGCCATTTGAACCATGCGACTTCAAATTGAGCACCACGGCTGTAAAATCGCCCTGTGTCATGGTACCTTCCCCATCGCTTTTTCCTCCGGCTGTGCAGCTCGCCACCAAATTTTCGCCTCACGAGGCGAAATAAACCTGCTGCACAACCAGCAGCCCTGAAAGGACAGAAAGACTACTCCTGCGAAAACGTTTTATGTCCCTCCAGCCAACAAACATCTGAAATATCATCTGACAACTGCAAAGGCTCCAAGCAATCAAACAAAGGCAAACGGTCTTCTCCTTCGCTACCTTGGAGGTCCTCTTCAATGGTGTCGCTGCGTGATACCCACATTCGGCCAACCTCCATGACGCCGTGCGAACCGCCAACCATTTTACTGCACTGGGCTGCACAGACCGACCGAGGGAGAATGCTGACGCTTCTGTAGATCTCATGGAGTAAGATCCTCCAGCCTCTGCGCCCTGTAGCAGAGAATCTTCGAAGGCTGGCACTCGGCAGCGGCCGAGGTGAAGCCCTTTAATTTTTTCCCCCCTCCCCCTTTCTCCTCCAATGGAACGCGTGGTCTTAGAGCCAACAAGGAGGAATAACGGCTGCTGTTGGAATTGCAAAGTCCACTCGTTCTCTGCCTCCAGGAAACAAAATTGCGTCCTCACTACTACTTCGACCTCTCGCATTTCTTCCCTGTCTGCACTGATCTTCCCCTGACGCCGGCATTCCATCTCATGGAGGAGTCATGCTGCCCATTTGGGATGACGTTCATAGTCAAACCATCTCCCTGAACACCCAGCTGCAAGCTGTTGCAGTCTGCGTTTTTCCGTCCTCGCTTCGCCTTTTCCCTTTGTACCGTTTACATCCCTCCGTCATTCAATGTCACAGGGCAGACTTCCTCCAGCTTATTGGGCAACTCCCTGACCCCCTTTTGCTGCAGGGTAACTTTAATGCATACCATCCCCTTTCGGGCTCTCTCAGAACTTGTCTGAGGGGTGCCCTCTTGCCTGACCTTCTCAGCCAACTCAATCTCATCAGCTTTAACACTGGAGCACCCACGTTCCTTTCAGACTCCCTGCACAGTTATTCCCATTTGGATCTCTCGTTCTGCACTGTCCAGCTTGCCCATCGTCTCGAGTGGTCCGTTCTCTCTGACACGCTCTCAAGAGACCATTTCCCAAGTGCTATCCGTTATTGGCTCCTATCGACCCTACGTGCAAATGAAATTGGCAGCTTTATAAGCCAGACAAGAACAACTTTTCCCCAGTTGTGATTCCCAGGTAGAACACCTTACAAACGTTACCCTCACCACCGCAGAATATTCCTCGCACTTCATCTTCACTATGCCGTGGCCCAGTCCCTTCGCTTAATGAGGCGTGCTGTGACGGGATTCGCGCGCAGAGATGTGCGTTTTTAACCGTCATCCTATGATGGCGAACTGTATTCGTTGTAAACATTTGTGTGTGCAGTGTCATCGCGTTCTTCAGGGTAGCTAGAAAGGCAGGTGGTTTTCATTCACTAGTTCCTTTAACGGTTCCACATCCTCTTCCGTCGTGTGGACCAACCCCTGACCGCTCTTTGGGACCAAGGTTCATTCCCCAATTTCCGGCCTGATCGTAGCAGATGATGTCATTGTGGACCCTATTGCTATTTCCAACACCTTGAGCAGCTATTTTTCGGAGATTTCGAGTTCATCTTCAGCGTTGTCTCTATCGTCTTTACTCGTGGAGCATCGACAATAGCTTCTGGTTTTCCACTGACAAAACCGTCTATATGAATTTCTGGGGGTGCAGTGCGTCTTTACATCTTGGGCCCGTTGCTCTTGCCGGCCGGAGTGGCCGTGCGGTTCTAGGCGCTACAGTCTGGAGCAGAGCGACCACTACGGTCGCAGGTTCGAATCCTGCCTCGGGCATGGATGTGTGTGATGTCCTTAGGTTAGTTAGGATTAATTAGTTCTAAGTTCTAGGCGACTGATGACCTCAGAAGTTAAGTCGCATAGTCCTCAGAACCATTTGAACCTGTTACTCTTCTGTCGTTGGAACTACAAAATTTCTAGAGATCAAGGTCGACAGGAAACTTTCTTGGTCGTTCCATGTGTCTTATTTTGCAGCCAGCTATGCCAGGCCCCTCAGTGTCGTATGTTTCCTCAGCGGCACTTCTTGAGGAGTAGATCGGACCACCCTCGTCTGTTTGTACCGATACCTTCTCCGTTCGAAACTAGACTTTGGGCGTTTTTGCATTTGCTCGTCCATACATCATACGCCGTCTCAATATTGTACATCGTCATGGTATCCGTTTGGCCACTAGCGCCTTTTACACTAGCCCGGTTTAGAGTGTATACAGAAGCTGCCGAACTACGACTGCCATACCGACGTGTTGTTCACTTCAGCGGCTACTCATGCCGTTTGTCTGCCGCGCCACCCATTCTATGCCTCTTTCTTCGATGACTCCTTTGACCGACAGTATGGGGCGCATCTCTCTTCTGTTACCTCCTGGAGTTCGCTTTCAGCGGTTGCTCCGGCCGTTTTCCCAATGGGTGTGAACCCCTCACCACCTTCGCTTCGTGTGGCGGCCCGTGCTCACCTCGTACTTCATTCGCTTGCTAAGGACACTACTCCAGACTCGCTCTATCGCCATAAGTTTCTCGACCTTTGCACAGAACTTAGCGATAGTACCTTTGTTTACACTGATGACTCTCAGACTGACCGTGGTGTCAGGTGTACCTTCGTCGCTGACACCTACGATTTTCGGTATCGCCTTCCGGAAAACTGCTCAATATTTACAGCGGAGCTCTTCGCCCTGTATCGGCCATGGAGTGCATTCGGCGAAACAGGCTTCTCAATTGCGTCATTTCCTCTGATTCTTTCAGAGCCCCTGTGTGCTGTACATCACCTATTCCTTAGTGCAACGGGTCCAGGAAAGCTTCCACTTTCTCACTCTCGATGGAGCCACTGTGATGTTTACGTGGGTCTCTGGTCACGTCGATCTGACGGGAAACGAGAGCGCTGATGCTGCTGCCAAGGCTGCAGTTCTCGTACCTCGGCCCGCTAGTTCTTCCATTCCCTCCGATGATCTCTGTGGTGCCGTCTGTCAGCAGGTGGTGCTACTCGGGCGTCACCGCTGGTCTTCCCTTCATGGGAATTAAACCTCTGCCAGCAGCTTGGCCAACCTCCTCTCGTCCCTCTCGCTGCGAGTTCATTTCAGCTATGTCGCGTATAGGACACTGTCGTTATAGCCATCGCCATTTTTTAAGTGGTGATTCCCCACCACTTTGTGCTTATTGTCATGAACCTTTGACGGTTCGCCATTTCCTGAAGGAATGCCCTTTTTTTAAACCACTTACGTTCTAAATTATGTTTGCCGTCTGAGTTATCGGCCGTTTTAGCGAGCTAAGCGCGGGCTGTCGACCGAGTTTTACTTTTTATCCGTCGTACCGAGAGAACTTTTAATATTTAGTTCAGGACCTCCGTTGTCTCTATGGCTTATTTTATGTACCTCTCTCCAGGAGAAGGAACCTGTTTCTAGCAGTCTTTCCTTCCGTCGATTGGACTTAACGTGTAGTCGCTTTTAACTCCTTTCTTTTTCTTCGTGTTCTACGGTCATATGTAAGGGATCCATGACCCCACGAACATAGATATTAGAATCCGACACACCGGTCGATTGCAGACCGGAGTCGATTGTCGAGCGCTGCAGGAGGCAGTGAGACGAGTCTGATAATAAAATGTAGACTTTCACGGCCGGAAATGTCATGTCCATTATAATTATCGTTGTGAATATTAACGTTGGGAATTGACACAGAATTCATCAACCGACCACGGCATAACAGCCCGGATAATTATAATGGACAGTGAGACGAGTGTCGGGTGAGAAGTAGTACTGGAGAGACGGGCAAGAATTGTGGTCGAGTGAGTAGTAAACGGTAAATTCGCCGGAGTATGACAAATAAGCGCGTCCCCCTGATCGAAGTGGGGTGGGCCCTCATCGATACCGATTCGCGAGTGATATGAAACCAAAAGTGACAAGCGCCGAATTACGTGTTTCGCGTCAACCGCGTCGGCCAGCAACAACAATGGATTGCAGTGAGGATTGTTGTGAATATTAACCACCATCACTGCATGTGACGAAATACATAAAATCGGCAAGCAGTAAAAGATATAACCGTAATTAGACGTGTAGGGCGAAGATAGCAACTGCCTCAGAAATTTGTGTGTTACAGAAAATACATATCAGTTTGTACATCGCAACCTTTATGGTCTTTAATTATAGACAAAGTTTCAATCATTAACTATTCCTTCTCAGAACAGCCGCACTCGATTGAAATACCCCGAAGCCACAGCATAAAAACTGATAGCCTTAAATCCATTAAGCACACGGTCATATAATCATAATAAGTGTTTGGCGGCTTCGGTAAATCACACAAAACCCAATAAAGAGCATAAACGGGGTGTTTCATATAACATTGGCGCGTATGACCTTAGTTTTTTTTTTTTTACCCCTAAAAGAAAACGAACCAATCGATATGTAGCCAAGGGATTCGCGACTTTCCTACGTGCGTACGGTAAATGCAGAAACGTGAACTTCGGCGATGTTATTACCAATAGGCTGTTATTGTTTTCTTGGCCGCCGTAGAACAAAATATCGGTAGACTTCCATCGGAGAATGAAAAATGTGCATGTGGAGGCATATCTGTCGAAAATAACCATTGTGGAATGGTGAACCAAGTTTTTACTGGTAGCGAGTCGAAACAAGACGCGTCCACATCGAAAATGTATCGCACAAGTTACACCAACTCGAGTGGGAAGCCCGAGGGCTACCGCTCTATAGTTTTGATCTCTTCCCATATAATTGCCACACTTTCGGTCCCTTAAAAAAAGCCTTGAAGGGTTGACGATTCCTATCGGACGAGGTGTGCAGCAGGTAGTTGCGGACTTCTTACCTCAGCAGGAAGCGATGTTTTAACCAAAGGAATAGCATCAACCTGGCGCCTCAACGGGATGATTACCTCAATGCTTGTGGCGATTTTTCCTGATCAGCACACCGATTCTGGTCTATACGGCCTTCAAACGGAGTCTTTTTCATCGCCCATGTACACTACTGGCCATTAAAATTGCTACACCAATAAGAAATGCAGATGATAAACAGGTATCCATTGGACGAATACATTATACTAGAACTGACATGTGATTACATTTTCACGCATTTTGAGTGCATAGATCCCGACAAAATCTGTACCCAGAACAACCACCTCTGGCCGTAATAACGGCCTTCATACCCCTGGGCATTGAGCCAAACAGAGCTTAGATGGCGTGTACAGGTACAGCTGCCCATGCAGATTCAACACGATACCACAGTTCATCAAGAGTAGTGACTGGCGTATTGTGACGAGCCAGTTGCTCGACCACCATTGACCAGACTTTTTCAGTTGGTGAGAGATCTGGAAATGTGCTGGCCAGGGCACAAGTTGAACATTTTCTGTATCCAGAAAGGCCCGTACAGGACCTGCAACATACGGTCGTGCATTATCCTGCTGAAATGTAGGGTTTCGCAGGGATCGAATGAAGGGTGGAGCCACGGGTCGTAACACATCTGAAAAGTAATGTCCACTGTTCAAAGTGCCGTCAATGCTAACAAGAGGTGACCGAGACGTGTAACCAATGGCACCCCATACCATCACGCCGGGTGATACGTCAATAAGGCGACGACGAATACACGCTTCCAATGTGCGTTCACCGGTATGTCACCAAACACGGATGCGACCATCGTGATGATGTAAACAGAACCTGGATTCATCCGAAAAAATGACTTTTTGCCATTCGTGTACCCAGGTTCGTCGTTGAGTACACCATCGCAGGCGCTCCTGTCTGTGATGCAGCGTCAAGGGTAACCGCAGCCATGGTCTCCGAGCTGATAGTCCATGCTGCTGCTAACGTCGTCGATCTGTTCGTGCAGATGGTTGTTTCTTACAAACGTCCCCATCTGTTGACTCAGGGATCGAGACGTGGCTGCACTATCCGTTACAGCCTTGCGGATAAGATGCCTGTCATCTCTACTGCTAGTGATACGAGGCTGTTGGGATCCAGCACAGCGTTCCGTATTACCCTCCTGAACCCTCCGATTCCATATTCTGCTAACAGTCATTGGATCTCGACCAACGCGAGCAGCAATGTCGCGATACGATAAACCGCAATCGCGATAGGCTACAAGTCGACCTTTATGAAAGTCGGAAACGTGATGGTACGCATTTCTCCTCCTCACACGAGGCACCACAACAACGTTTCACCAGGCAACGCCGGTCAACTGCTTTTTGTGTATGAGAAATCGGTTGGAAACTTTCCTCGTGTCAGCACGTTGTAGATGTCGCCACCGGCGCCAACCTTGTGTGAATGCTCTGAAAAGCTAATCATTTGCATATCACAGCATTTTCTTCCTGTCGGTTAAATTTCGCGTCTGTAGCACGTCATCTTCGTGGTGTAGCAATTTTAATGACCAGTAGTGTATAAAGGCTGGTGTTCCTCTCTGCGTTAAGTTCTTCTCAGTACCAACATAGCAAAACCATGTTGTCTAATGTTATAATGCCAGATCAGCCATCCTCTAGATTGTTGTCTCTGCTATTTGTGAAAAGGCTGCTGCTCCTCTTCAGGAACCATATATTAATATCGCCTCTCCAAGTATATCCTTCCGGTTTGGTAGCGGCTACGTTACAACTATCTGTATCGTTGAGGAACACAAACCACCTCACCATAGTAAGGCCAATGGTGCCACAAATGATAAGCATTTCTTACAAGTGTGCTTTGTCCCCATTAACTCCTTCCAGTCACGCGAAAGTAGTTCCCCGATGTCTTGACGCATTTCCTATTACCCCTTCCGTTATATTCTTTTTCTCCACGGTTCTGCGAAGAACCGTCCATATTATTATCATTCCACTCATCTGTCAATATACTACTGTAACAAAACATCTCAAACGCTCCAATTCGTTTCTTATCCGGTGCTCTTGCAATCCATGACTCACTTCCACAGAAATCTGTGCTCCGTAGTTACATTCTGAGACTTCTGTCTCATATTAAAGTCTGTGCTAGGTGCCAATGGACCTTCTGTTCTCGGGTGAATCTCACTTTGCACTTGCTAATGTGCTTCTTTACCATCCTTGCCTGCAATATTTTGCTAATTGCTTCATTTCGCCTACTACGTCAAGTTTGCATCTATTTCTTATCTCTGCTGCTCCGTAACAATTACGTCCTTCTTTGATTTATTCTCAGTCCATATTTTGCGCTCATTGAACTGTAAATTTCATTCATCAGATTTTGTAATTGTTCCTCATTTTCACATAGGATAACAATGTCATCAGCGAATCTTATCAGTGATATCCTTTCACCCTTTTAAATTCATTTCTTATCCTCTCTTTCATTTACGCCATTGTACAGGTTGAACAGTAGTGGAGAAACACTGCTACCCTGCCTTCCGTACTTTTTAGTCCGCACATTTTTCTCTTGGTCTTTAATTCTTGTCCCGTTTTTGTTCGAGTAGGTATGGTGTATTTTTCGTCATTTCGTATGGTACATACTCACATTCCTCAAACTTCAAATATTTAGTTCTTTTTTATGAGTACTGAGATTTTGTGGTGGACTTCTTTACATCCTGTTTACGAAGGTGTGCTGAAAAGTAATTCCTCCGAATTTTTTATTCTGTTCTAAAGATCAGCTGATCTCTCGCATATTACTTGGTCGACTTTCCTGCTTCGCTGACGCAAATTGCAACACTCTACCACTAGAGGGCTCACAATTGCAGCGTGAAACACGGCGGTGCCTAACTTAACTGTGTCGGTGTACTGCGAGACGCTCAGAAGACAGAAAGCACCAAGTTGAAAAGTTCGCCCCCTCCCCTTCGGCGTTAGAATGCCAGGCTACACACGAGCGCTGTCACATCTACAATAATCCTACACCTTGGAATCATTGTCATCGATCATACTCCATATAGTCTCGACTAGGACCCATGTGATTTTCATGGGGCACTTTCGAGGAACTCGCTTTGATAGTGATGAAGTGGTGCAAGCAGAGGTAAGGTTGTGCCCCCATCAACAGAGTCAAACATTCTACACTAACGTTATCAACAAACTGATCTATCGTTGACAGAAATGTGTTCGTCACCAGGGTGACTATGTTGAGACACAAATACGTAGACACGAAAAAATATTCAAATGTGCGTGAAATCTTATGGGACTTAATTGCTAAGGTCATCAGTCCCTAAGCTGACACACTACTTAACCTAAATTATCCTAAGGACAAACACACACACCCATACCCGAAGGAGGGCTCGAACCTCCGCCGGGACCAGCCGCACGGTCCAAGACTGCAGCGCCTTAGACAGCTTGGCTAATCCTGCGCGGCACGTAGACACGAAGAATAAAGTATAACGTTAATGAAGTTTCTTTCTTTGAAAAAAGCTTTAAGAGTTTTCACAAAATAATTCAGAGGCATTACTTTTCAGCACGCTCTCGTCCGTGCCTACCGACTGAGAAGGTGTTCATATGCGAAACTATTTTTTTGGCTTCTATGCCACTATGACCGGGAACATGACATAGCCGTAGGCGTATAAGAAGTTTTCATTTTAGGACTGGATGGTTATAGAATGACGTGGAGTGTTGGAAGGTGTGCGTGTAAATTTTTGTTGGAATTTTTCTTCTTTTGGGTGTCTGGCATCGCGCTTGTAAGGACTGAATTGCTTAGACATACGCACGCAGCCTCGGCAGAGGAGGGGCGCTGTATAGAGATGAGCTACAGGAGATATTTGCTCTGCGAAGACGCGTGCCAAATTTATCGATTGATCACGAGGAGAGGATAGGAGACAGACAATAGAAAATTTCGAGTTAGATGTTAACAGTCGAGTTTTGGTTAAGTAGTGGTAAGCAGCAAACATTGGAGATTTTTGGGAATTGTGTTACGGTTTAATAGAAGATTTGTTGTAGACGGAAAAAGAATTGATTTTTACATTCGTACGATTATACAGAATGGATTACAGGTAATGATTAAGTTTCTTTTATTTGCGGCAGCGGTCTGATAATGCAGAATTCTTGATTCGTCAGACTTCCAGATTAGGAATCTCTTTGCTTTTAAATATTTTGTTAGGATTTATCGATCGTTGTGAGAGAAATTGATTTAAGAATTAGTTTTCGAAATTTTGTTTGAGCTATGAATATACATGTGAAGAAGTTTAATTTTTGTAATTCTTCGATTATAGTTACTTGATTTCAGAGAAAGCTTAACTATCATGGAAGTTTCATTAAATGTTATTAAGTCAAATACTTTGATATTGCTATTGAGTTCATTTAACCCTGAGTCATTGTCCACATCCCAATTTTCAATTTATTTAAATCCCTTATCAAAAATTATGAACGAATAGTTACAGCAATGATTTTAGGGACCGCATTTCAGCTTTGCGTGTCTCAACAGTTAGATAAATTATTATTGGCTTCTCTGTCTTGAGCATACTCCAGTTTAATTGAAGAAAATTTTTTTCACTACGTGCGTTTCGCTTTTATTTATAAAGCATCTTCCATGGGTACTGGTGTTTCTTTTCATATTCTCCAAACCATTGCTTCTTCCCTCCTTGCTACCAGCTGTTGATGTCGAAAGACGTCGTTTCACGTATAAACTTGGCAGTGCAGAGTGAGAAAAAACACATAACTTCAGATCGATTTACAAAGGTGAATAGCCCAAAATTCAGGGCAAGAAGTACTACAGATTGGCGAAAACTGCCAAGTATATATGTGAAACGAAGTCTTTCGACGTCAGCCGCTGCTAGCAAGGAGGGAAGAAGCAGTGGTTTGGAGAGAATGTAAAGAAAAGTCAATAACCACGGAAGATGCTATGTAAATAAAAGCGAAAGGCGACTGGTGAAAAATTCTCTTTAATTAAACTGCAGTAAGTTCAGTACGAGAAAACCATTAATGACTGATTTAACAGCTACTGCGGGAGATGGCCATGCAAAAAAACTTACTATAACGTTAGTTAGATTTTGCAACTGTATTATTGAGACGCGCTGTAGCTACATTCGTACGATTATACAGAATGGATTACAGGTAATGATTACGTTTCTATTATTTGCGGCAGGGGTTTGATAATGCAGAATTCTTGATTCGTCAGACTCCCAGATTAGGAATCTCTTTGCTTTTAAATATTTTGTTAGGATTTATCGATCGTTGTGAGAGAAATTGATTTAAGAATTAGTTTTTGAAATTTTATTTGCACGGCGCTATCCAGTGCGACTCAGGTAAGCCAAACAGTTTAAAAACAGATTATTTGTTTAATTAAATTTCACAGAGAGCAACTTTAGTGTGTGATAACAACAAGTTCCAGCCGGCCGTTGCGGCCGAGCGGTTCTAGGTTCTTCAGTCTGGAATCGCGCGACCGCTACGGTCGCAGGTTCGAATCCTGCCTCGGGCATGGATGTGTGTGATGTCCTTAGGTTAGTTAGGTTTAAGTAGTTCTAAGTTCTAGGGGATTGATGACCTCAGAAGTTAAGTTCTACAGTGCTCAGAGCCATTTGAACCATTTTGAACAAGTTCCAGATGTTGTTGTTGTGGTCTTCAGTCCAGAGACTGGTTTGATGCAGCTCTCTATGCTACTCTATCCTGTGCAAGCGTCTTCATCTCCCAGTACCTACTGCACCACATCCTTCTGAATCTGCTTAGTGTATTCATCTCTTGGTCTCCCTCTACGCTTTTTACCCTCCACGCTGCCCTCCAATACTAAATTAGTGATCCCTTGATGCCTCAGAATATGCCCTGCCAACCAATCCCTTCTTCTAGTCAAGTTGTGCCACAACATTCTCTTCTCTCCAGTTCTATTCAATACCTCCTCATTAGTTATGTGATCTGCCCATCTAATCTTCAGCATTCTTCTGTAGCACCACATTTCGAAAGCTTCTATTCTCTTCTTGTCTAGACTATTCATCGTCCACCTTCCACTTCCATATATGGCTACAGTCCATACAAATACTTTCAGAAACGACTTCCTGATACTTAAATCTATACTCGATGTTAACAAATTTCTCTTCTTCAGAAAGGCTTTCCTTGCCATTGCCAGTGTACATTTTATATCCTCTCTACTTCGACCATTATCAGTTATTTTCCTCCCCAGTTCCAGATAGGGCCTGATTTTCTTAGAATTCTCGCAGCTAGATTTCTCTGTGCATTCTCGCAGTTCAATTTTGTTACCAACAGTTAGCGTTACGTAAGCTATTAGCTTTTAATTCTGGTATGTGTACCATTCAAAACAGGAGGCCCGAAGCTTAGCATCCAACAGACAATTTAACGTTAAAAACACAATCAACGTTACAGATCCATGTTCACTAAAATAAATCTCAGTGTGAAAGACAGAATTTTTATCATATTCCGTCGGAGAAAGCTGAATACTTCATAATTCTGGACTGTATATGAACGTGAAGGAAACTAAAGTGGTGGGGTCTCCAGTCAGTAACTTAACGAATCCTACTAAGCATTACCGTAGTGGTTCACTTTCTGGTGGTGAGAGATCTTCCGATCGATGCTGCGGTGAACGGATGCGTTGAACGTGAAGGTTTCCGTCGGCCGAGGCTGTTCTAATTCCCCGGCAGATCGTGCTGCACGCCATCTTGGGCAAAGGTCGCCCCCGGCCTGCCTGTTCCGCGACCGCTTTCCTCTGCGTGTGCACCCATCGCTAAGCGGGCGCCTCTCAGGGCATATAGCAAGGCTGGGTCGAATATCTTATAACAAGTAGGAGCACTCCAGATGTAATTTTAGCACTGTCGTTAACAATAGGGGATGGAACTCCGATAAAAAAGGAATTATAAATCGCATTCATAGATTTGAATAAGGCTTTTGATAGTGTGGAATGGAAGAAAATACAACATTTTGTATTCATTTATTTTGAAGCAGATGGATCCAGTTAGCACAGACGGAATGCTGCAAAAGGCCAACATTAGGAAAGATGTGAGGCAGCGTTGCTCACTGTTAGCCTTAATACCGATATTTAATTTGTACGTCTTCCCCCAGTGTGGGGGCAGAAAATGAAAGTGATAAGATTCGCTGTTTACGTAGCTATGCTCGCCTACAGTGAACAGGAATTGAGTCAGATGCTTTATGAATGTGTGCTGCCTAGTGACTATCCATTCCCCTCCTAACCCCCACAGTTGTGCAGGTTAGGTTTTTACTTTTTTCTGTCAGACTGGCTTCCAACAGACTAGCTTCCAACCGTCCTGCAACGATTGTGCTCGTTAGGCGCTTCTATTTCTCTTGTTCATGATGCCATTCGGCGACAATACTTTTCATCTCGGCACATGTGGTAAGAGTTTTGTTGAAAGGTTCATGCCGTCGCCGGATCAGTATCTCGCAATTACGTTAAACTGAGTTGTTTCGGCGATTTACAGGGTATTATTGTTTGGAAAGAGGTATTTAGTGTTATACTGCGGGCATTTATTAGTAATCTCTGGAATCTCTCTATGCATACGATTTAGCCTTAAATACATGAACCAGCACGTTTGTGTTTACTACACAGATTTAGCCTTGAATGGTCGCGCTGCTGTGCTCGAGCTATTTGTGACTTCTTTGTACATTTTTTAATAGGAAGACTTTGTTCTGACTTGAGTGGCTCTCTCAGTGTTTACTTCACTTCATAGATCTTCAATTTTCAGCTGTTGGTTTCTCTATAGAGAACACTGACGTTAAAACCAGACTGCGAATAAGAACATTATGGATCTTGTTAAGTTTGGACTGTCTCTCGAAGTGTCTCTTTTCCTGCTCAGACAAAAAGAAGATGGCAGAAGTGTGGTTCAAATGGTTCAAATGTTTCTGAGCACTATGGGACATAACATCTGAGGTCATCAGTCCCCTAGAAATTAGAACTACTTAAACCTACCTAACCTAAGGACATCACACACACCCATGCCCGAGGCAGGATTAGAACCTGCGACCGTAGCGGTCGCGCGGTTCCAGACTGAAGCGCCTAGAACCGCTCGCCCACAAAGGCCGGCGCAGAAGTGTGTGAGGCACTGTTAGACCTTGAGTTAGACCCCCCCAAAAAAGGCAAAATAGACTAACCTCACCCAAAACAGTGTAGACAGGGGATACGACGAGCAGTAGCCCACAGTGGATGACATTTTGTCACCACAAAATCGTCAATATGAATGAACTAAAACATAATGCATAAATTACAATCAGTGTCTCTGTCCTGCAACGGGAAAGGGTTGTTTAAAACTTTCATAAAAAGTGGAGCAGTCTGTATCATACCTTTGTATTGCAAAGTTATAAATTCGTTGTGATTATTATTCTTTTTGCCATAAAATGTGAGTTGTAAAGTACATAACGTATTGCTAGAATTTTTGGTAGATGTGAAATAAGAAAGCAGTTTTATTTGTTACTGTTCGTCATAATATCAGTTTCATCTCACTAGGACAGAGAATAGTTAAGTTTAAATAAAACCTGATCCCACAATATCGTGTTAGTGCTTTTCCCCTTGACATTTTAGTGAAAATTTTTTTTTGCTATTTTTTCGTCCTGTAATAGGCCAAAATATTCAGAGAATTCAACCAAATTCGCCAATTCCTTAAAAAAGTTTTCAGATTGGAAATGGCTATAATACACACATACACAAAGAGGAAACAAAGGTAATAGAGTGTGCAGTAGATGTGGCAAAATGTTAAACTTTGACAAAAGTCTCTTCAAACAGTCGAGGCGGGTTTCTAGTTTTTTAATATATTAACCAACGATTGCTGACGCGCTGCGATGTTGAAGGTTCTCTTCAAACAGTCTACGAATTTTGCTATCCTACAAAGAAGAAATATGTGACGCTGCGTGGTAGCGAGGATTGTAAAACGCAAAAGGGCCTTCTATAAAAAAAATTTAAAAAATAAATTAAAAACCAGCTCTATACATCCACTGCTATAAATTTTGAGATGAGAGAAATGTTTGGAACACAGGTCTGTAAGAGTGACTGAGAAACGTGGATAATGGGGAATGCAGTAAGGAACGATTTCAAGCCTCTGGAACGTGGCGCTACAGGAAGCTGTTGAAGGTCAGGTGAATTAATCGGGTAAGGAATGGAAGATATTTCGCAGTGAATCAACGATAAAACGTTCCTAGTAAAGACATATTTAATCGAAGAGATGAATGATTGGATACATGTCAGAGCCTGAGTCTTTCCGAAAACTGCGGGTGAAGGGATGGTAGAAGAAAAGAAATGCAGAGGCATGTGTGGATACGAATACATAAGGTAAATCCTCGAAGGCGTCGGACGCAGCAGTTAGGCTCCAATTATGAGGATAGCCGGCAAGCGACAGCAACTGAGAACTTCATCAAACAAAGCTTAGGGATTGTCACCAGTACAATTAAAAAATACCCCTCCAGTTTGAAAGCGAACAATCAGTAAACACAACGCGAGACTAAAAACCAGAACAAAACGTTACGTAACTGACAAGATCGCCAGCCACGGTTTTACATAGAATTTGTTGCATAACGCATTTTTACAAAAAAGAAAAGATAATAAAGAAAATGCGTGCATAAGGAGAAATAACTCTCGTCGTATGATTTTCTTACCAAAATCTATTTATTTCTAAAAGAACTTTCGGCAAGGCGATCATTACGGATGGATCACAAACTTAAATGCGCCACTGGTCAAAATCAGCCGTACGAGGTACTAATGTGGTTTACGAAAAATTACACCAGTTCATTGAATCACCTAACTTCCCGCGTATCATCCAAAGCATTTTTAGCAACTTCTTTTTTTATTCCTTTTCCCATTCTTGCTTCATTACGCTCTTTACTTGATCCAAACACGATGAATATTTTTTCCTCGTCGTAGATCGGGCACTTGTTATACGTCCGGGTGCGCATCTCTATGCCACAAGGTCAACAGTATCTAAGAGGAGCAATAACCTGAGTGGCAGGTTTCTCAGTACTGTTTGCATTGGCCAGCGTTTCGACTTTTCCGGCGTGATTGACATGAAACATGCTTATAGAAGTCCATCTGGGATAAGGATTCCATTCTCTTACACTACGTTCAGTCGTTCGATGCCAGTCATCAGCATATGTGTAAAGAGACGCAATCGGTATTCAAAGTGATACCAGGAAATACAGTGACGGAAAAAATAAGAGTACATTTGTGTAGGTAAAATATTTTAGTGATTAACATTGCAAGATCACATGTTAATGTAATCGCTAGATAAGCAATTACAAATGTGAAATGCCGCTACGTTAACAACCGGTGTAGCCACCAGAATGTTGAATGCAAGCAAGCAGACGTGGATACAGTGTCTTGTATAGGTGCCGGATATCAGTTTGTGGGACGGAGTTCCATGCCTGCTACACTTGGTCGGTCAATACAGGAACGGTTCATACTGGTTGTGAATGATGCTGCAGTTGTCGTCCTGTGATGTCCCATGTGTGTTCGATTGGAAACAGATCTGGTGATCGATAACGTCAGGCCAACATGTAGACACTCTGTAGACCGGTATGTGGGCGAGCGTTATCCTGTTAGAAAACACGCAATGGAATGCTGTTCATGAATGGCAGCATTACAGGTCGAATCACCAGACTGGCGTACAAATTTGCAGTCAGGGTACGTGGAATAACCGTGAGAGTGCTCCTGCTGTCATGCGAAATCGCACCCAAGATCATGACTCCAGGTGTAGGTCAAATGAGTCCAGCTGGCAGACAGCCCTCAACTGGCCTCCTTCTAGCCAACACTCGGCCATCACAGGCGCCGAGGCAGGAGCAGCTTTCATCGGAAACCACAACAGACCTCCACCCTGACCTCAAATAATTTCTCACTTGACGTCACTGAAGTCGTAAATGGTGGTGGTTCTGGGTCAGTGGAATGCACGCTACAGGGCGTCTGGCTCGGATCTGTCCTTGAAGTAACAGATTTGTAACAGTTCGTTGTGTCACTGTGGTGGCAATTGCTGCTCAAGCTGCTGCTGCAGATGCAGTACTACGCGCCAGAGCCATACGCCGAAGACGATGGGCTTCCCCCTCGGTAGTGACACGTAGCCGTTCAGAGCCCGTTCTTCCTACCGTACATTCTCATGACCACCGCTGCCAGCAATCATCTACAGTGACTACATTTCTGCCAGGTCTTCCTGGAATAATGCATAAGGAACATCCAGCTTCTCGTAGCTCTGTTACACGACCTCGTTCAGACTCAGTGAGAGGTTGTTGATAATGACATCTTTGTCGTCTTAAAGGCATTCTTGACTAACATCAACTCACCACGTCCAATTTCAAACGTAACTAACGTTCGCAACCGTCCCAGCGTGTATTTAAAGCAAACCTGAATTGCATCTTCATAGTGACGCTACTAGAGCGATGTGCGACATCATCTTTCAGATGAAGAAGCACGCCCACCAAATGTCGTTTATATATACAACTTCTTCCTGCTGTTGCAATTTTTTTCCGTGAGTGTATGTGTAGAGAGATGCAGTCGGTTACTGGAAGTGATACCAGGAAATACGTAGTGTATTTGTTCACTATGTTTTTGTATTTAAGTATACAAGTCGACAACTATTAACCAATATGAAAAAAACGTAAATTAGTTGCAAACTACGGCGTGCACACACTTTATTCAACATGTAAACGTCACTGCAGATATTAGGATTTAGGCTATGACATGTTCGGTATGCCTGCCATCAATGGCGATGATGTGGCGCACACCAGTAGCGAAATTCTGGATGACCCGCTGCAGCTTCCGAACATCGATGCTGTCGATGACCTCCGGAAAGGCTGGTTTCAGCTCAACAATGGTTTTGGGATTATTGCTGTACACCTTGTCTTTAATATAGCCCCGAAAGAAGGTATCGCATGTGTTCAGATCTGGAGAATATGACGACCAATCGGGGTCCATGGCAGTGGCCTATGGGTACCCCAGAGTCAGAATACAGCCCCCAAAGGCCCCTCCAGGACATCAAAAACTCTCCTGCTTCGATGGGTCGAGCTCCGTCTGGCATGAACCACATCTTTTCGAAAGAAGAGTCGCTTTGGATAATGGGGATGAAATCATTTTCCAAAATCTTCACGTACTGTTCGGTAGTCAAATTTTTTAGTTTTAAAACACTTGGACCGCTTGTCTTCAGCTTGAACTCTTCCGCAAACTTCCTTTGAGACGCAGTTGGGCTGTTACTGTTAGCGTAGTAGGTCTTCACGAGCGCTGTACTCTCACATTTTCGCGTGCAAATGGCCGACAAAGCCGGCCGAAGTGGCCGTGCGGTTAAAGGCGCTGCAGTCTGGAACCGCGAGACCGCTACGGTCGCAGGTTCGAATCCTGCCTCGGGCATGGATGTTTGTGATGTCCTTAGGTTAGTTAGGTTAGTTAGGTTTAAGTAGTTCTAAGTTCTAGGGGACTAATGACCTCAGCAGTTGAGTCCCATAGTGCTCAGAGCCATTTGAACCATTTTGGCCGCCAAAAACACGGCGCGTGCGCGTGCGCATACTAATTCCCACCATGCCCCGCGGCCAACCGTGCAATTTGAACGTCCTAACGCAAACCGTTCAGCAGTTATGACGATTTTATTTCGTATAGTTCAGTAATTGTCACCCTCAATAATGGGCTGGCGTTGGTTGGGATGGGAAGCCAGTGGGCATTCAGGCAAACGAATGGGGGAAATAGACCAAAAAGCGACTGGCCAGTGTACGACACCGGAAGTCGTTATTCCAGCGAACGGATTCGATCGGAATAGCGCTAACGTTCCTGTCACAGCACTTCACATTGGCCGAGCAGGTCGTTGTAGCGTATGGTATTACATTCTGCACCACAGGAAAAGGTGGCTTCTCAAAATGATACGACTGTAGTCTCTAGTCAATAGGTCGCTAATGTGGCTATGGAGTCCAATGCGACTCTTCAGCTGGTATCTCCAGCGTGCGTTGTTGCGACGCAGCCACCTACTCAGGTGGCAAGATCAGAAGATTCGCCGCGACTCTGCGTTCTACTTCTGGCTCACTGGACGCATTTCTATCTTTCTGTGCTGCTTGTTACCGTTAACAAGCTTCAAAAACTATGAAATCCCTTAGCTGCTGGTTTCACAGTGCTGTCATAGCTAGCTCTATCTTGGCACTTAATATTCACCTAACTTACATGTAACAATTTCATAGCGCCTCTGATAATGTCAAAGGAACATAATCTAAGTCTTCCGTAAGATCTTTGCCTGTACATTTTCCATTCTCTGATCTCTGCCTGTACATTTTCCATTCTCCTTTCTTACAGCGCTCGAAGCTCCTAGCTTTAATTATGAATTCTGCTCTCAGAAATTAAGTTGACGGCATCGTTACGCAGTGAACTCATCGGCTCTGTATGATGGGTGACACCGGAATGAGGCGCCTTAAACCAACTATAACTGTCCGCAACTGTACCTTCAACCCAAAGTGCAGTTTTTATTTATCCTGTTCAGATATCTTTACAAAACGTAAGCGGATGAAGAATATATGATTCTCAGCATGCGGAGCAGGGACTGTGTTCCCATTTAATGCCGGCAGCTTGTGGTATTCGTGATAACTTACATCGTGGCTCATTTTCTTCTCCAGAATGATTCAGTCAACTGTTATATATAAGAAAAATCCTTTTTGTCTTATAATCAACAAACAGTTTCCAACTTTTTAGTTTTTTCCGATAACCCCTACTACACAAAGGAAACCGACCGAGCCGTAAGTCACTTCATATTCACGTAATGGACCATTTTTAAACATCCACTCATCTAGTTTTTTAATTTACTTTCTAACGACATTTAGATGTCCTAACAAGAATTGTCAGCATTAATTTTAATGTACTTTGCAGTTATCAATACGTCGCAAATTACACTTCGAGGTTTAAAATGGGCCACATGAAATACGCAAAACTAGTTGCAGCACAGCAAAATTGTGTAACGGCTTTTTGGTGGTATCTGTAAAATGTAGTAAGTAACAATTCATCAAGAGTGTTACCACATTATCTTGTAAAAACTTTCAAACATGAAATACGCGAAACTAGTTGCAGCACAGCAAAATTGTGTAACGGCTTTTTGGTGGTATCTGTAAAACGTAGTAAGTAACAATTCATCAAGGGTGTTACCACATTATCTTGTTAAAAACATTCATACATAAAATTTAAATACTATATCTTCTGTTTTCACAATCACATAACAAGAATTTACCGTCTTTTGTTGCAGGTATGTGGCTTTCATTTCCGTCCTCATGGAACGCCAACAAAGGTATGACATTAGAACAAGACTTAGATACGTAAAATGCTCGGAAATGCATTTGCAGTTTGGTAAACAATTATAATTCCACATCAGATTTTACTAGCCCGAACTGCAGCCTATGATCTACAATTTCTGACCGCTTAACTCCTCTTTTCCCTTTGTTATTCTATCAGTTTACTGCAGACAGAGCCCTTATGATAGAAGGACTATATTAAAGACGAATGTATGTATGTCACAAAAATAGATTGCTTCATGGCGGGAGAAGGATGACAATTACCGTAACCTTACTTTTAAAAACCAACGCTTCACTCATGAAATAAGATCGTACCTAGGTTTTTAGCTAGAAAGGGGGGGGGGGGGGGGGGGAAGCTGAGAGTTAGGGAGCGGGCGATGTGGAGGCAACTCGTTTTCGTTTCACGAGAACGACAGTTAAAATCTCCTGCGCAGCGATCTGGATTTAGATACTCCTTGAATTCCTTAAATCGCTTAAAGCAAGAGGCGGGATGGTTCCTTTGAAAGGCCATGCCTAATTCCTTCCCCATTATTCTGCATTCCGAGCTTCTGCTTCCTGTGATGGCCCAGTTTACGACGGGACGTTGAACTCTTAATCTTCCTTCGTTTCATGTTAGTTTCGCGGTGAGTGACACAATACTTCCTCGATAATAGTTGTGGGTACAGTTGCCACCAGTCAGTTCTTTTAAATATCTGGCTTTCTCCAAGCTAAAAGTGAGTAATACGTCTATACATTTGGCAGGGCAGGACGCAAGTATGGTTTCAAAAAACACAGAGAAGAACGTCTGGAGACGCCCCGAATGCCGGTGGGATGCGAACCTGATTGTCGCGCCCCATAGAACCAGACAACCAGGACTGATGGTCTGGGACGCCGTTTCATTTCACAGCAGCACTCCTTTCGTTGTCATCTGCGGCACCCTTCAGCACAGCTGTAGGCAGACAGTATTCTACGCTCTGTTTTGTCGTCCTTCATGGAAACCTATCCTGGGATTACATTTCAACGAGATAGTGCCCGCCCACACACGGCGAGAGTTTCTACTGCTTGTCTTAATGCTTGCTAAACCGTATCTTGGCCATAAAGTTCGTCGAATCGCTCCCTAACAACGTTCGGAGCATTATGCATAGGGGTGTCCAACCACCTCGGAATTTTGACGATCTAACGTGCTAATTGGACAGAATTTGGCACGATATCCCTTAGGATGAGATGCAACAACTGTATCAATTAATCCCAAGACGGGTAACAGCTTGCATAAGGACCAGAGATGGACCAGTGCGTTATTGACTAGCTTAACTTGTGAAGATGAACGCTGGTATGCTACAATTGTAGTGTAAACGATCTGCAGAAGCCACATTATTGCAACCTTTCTGCTCATCGTCCAAGCAGACATTAAAAACGAAAAAATCTATATTTTATTAGATAAAATTAATGATCTAAGCGTGATGATGAACGATTGCAATCTTCATGCAGTACAGTTTTAAGGAGCAGATGTTGCTGATGGCTTTCATTAATTAAAACTGGTGAAATAGACGTCATGATGAATGATTGTTGTGTTGGCGCAGTTGGTGATTTTACCCTGCAGAGTATGTTGATGTTTGAGCTGCTACGGTTATACTGGAAGTACACTGCCCATCCCAAAAGTTCCGAGACTGATTTACTTCATGGTGCTTAATCGACGTCAGGGCAGTAACTGCGGTGACAATTTAAATTGACAGCAGCTGTAAACAACAGAAGTGCATTCGACCTGTCTGCTGTGAGCAGGCGGTGTTAAGTACAGGACGAGCGCTCGTAATACGTCAGCGTGGTTGTCACAAATCGCTGTGAAGAAACGAAAGGAATCAAGTGTTAAGGACATTCTCCGGGACGTTCTGAAAAAGGGAAAAGTGGGTAAAGATTGTCCCGCATACTTTGACGATCGAACAATAACAACGACGCATGAACGCCTGCCGTGGCTTGATTGAAATGAGAAACGCGGACAATTCATTTCTGGAAGAAGATCGTCACGGGTGACGGAGCTACCAATACGAACTTACAACAAAACAAAAAGATGCAGAATGGGCCTCTGATGGTTTTACAGGACCGAAGAAGGTACGAATGTGACGCGCGAGTTGAACAGCATCCCTATGAAGCACTTTTCTGTGCGCTGTACTCAAATTGATGGAAGACTACGTAGAACATCTGAAGAGTTAAAACCACTGTCTTAGCTTTTCTCTATTTTTCTTATTAACCCAGTCCCGCAACTTTTTTGCACTGACGGGGTAGTCTATCTGCGGCTTGGTGAATAGCTCCGGGTAAACAGAAGGATGAAGTGGAATTCAGGCAGGAATACGCCACCCGCGTAATAACAGTTACAAATTAACGGTAAGGAACCATCTTGCATATATGTTGACAGAATGTCTCATAAAATGATTCCCTATACAGATCGGAAAAGACAAGGCTCCTGTACCTTTGTATTTGGGGAAAAAAAAGAAAACTATTGGTATGCATTGACTCTTCTAACCATTCTGCCGTAACCTGCGACACTGACAAGTTTCTGATGACTCAAACATTTTCCCAGTATATTAAGTATATATTTATCACTCTTTCAGTGCCATATCTTGTTCTAAAATGTTATTAGCAGTAGAGGTAGACGGAAGGAAGGAAGATTAGGGTTTAAACTCGAGTGACAAAGAGGTCATTACAAACTAGAGCAGAGCACCGCATTTATGGGGTGCATAGAAGACGTAGCCTATTCTGGCTATGAAAGTAGCAACATTGTACAAGGGAAGTACAAATCAAGTGCAGCGCTGGATGTTTTTACAATGGACAGACAGGAATGTGTCTAGGTATAAGGTACACTAAGCATGGGTATAAGGCACATTAACAATTACAAGTTAGTAGTTGCAATTCATTTGTATTACACTTCAGTGTAATTGAAAACATTGACATGACATACTTCACGCTCACAATAAAAGCCTCCAACTACGTACGTTATAAACGACTGAAATATTAAAGCATTAAGATGAAATCTGACTAGGTCCTCAATAAAAAAAATTAGACATTGACGACAAAAAAATGAGCTTCAAAAGGAAAAGCCTCTTTCTTAAACCATATTAACTTACGGTGGGCTCACCTTAGAAACTGAACTGACAGAAAAGATGTATCTATATTTCCCTCTCTATTAAGAAAGCAAACGTGTAATATAATTACATCAAAACTCCCAAAAATTATAAACTATAAACTTCTTTGTTTTGAAAGCCACTTACCTAAATCACAAAGCAGTCCACTGCTAAAATCGTTCTGTTAAAAAAAGCATTGTTATCAGTTACTAAAGATTCCAGACAAATTACACAGCAATATTTGTTCTCACTTGGCTCAGCCATACAGTTACGAGAACACCAGTTACGGTACGTACGCCAGCACTCGCCAATCCCTCCCCCTCCACCACTACTCGAAGGTCGTTTGAAATTCTTGTTTATCTTCGTCTTTGGGGAACAATCATTGTACCATGGGATTAATCTTATCAGCCAAAACGGTTACATAATCCTTTGCAATAACGTGATCTTGGAGAGTAACCATGGGAATCCATGGAATAAAACGATGTGGCTGCCCAAACCATCGTCGAATCCCTGCTATGTTTCACTCTTGGGACGTAAAGCCGGTCAGAGGCTAGAAACAGTGTGCAACAAGACTCAACCAACCAAATTACTTCGACTGCTTCCTAGTCCAGGTTTTATGACTTCTGTACCATGTTTCTGTTACGATCATTTTCTTAACTGATGTGGGTTGTTCTGGAATTCCAGTTCACTGTATAATTCCCTTCTTATGGAGTTCCCTCCGTGTTATTTTTAAGCTGACGGTGTATGCGAGTGTGACAGTTCTGCAATGACTTTTACAGCTGTCGTCCTCTTATGCCTTGTCACAGTCCTCTTCAGTGACAGTCCGATACGATAACTTAACACATACTTCCATCTGCGTTGTGACTTAAGCAGATAATATTTTTACGCTTTCCCTGTATGCGGTAGTACTTCCGATACGGCATTTCTCGAAACACACAACATCTGGGATACACTGGTTACAGAAGCAGCCAGCATACGACCATCAACAATTTGCCCACTTTCCTATTCGCATAGTTTCGACTTAATGCACTTACAGCTAGACAAAATACTGTTCTGACCTCGAATGACACTCATAACATATTGAGTACATTGCACGGATGCCATTGGTGGTAAAATCCAACAGAACACTCTGCAGGCTTGTCTAACATCCTCATTTATGTTCAAGCATGTATTTCTCACGGTTTTTCCATTATTTTTCCAACACCTGTACCTTCAGTAATGCTTACTAAACACAGTATCCATATACAGCGTATGGAATATTAATGATCGAGGTACGCAATTTTAATGGTGTCTTTTCGTATGTTCAGCCGACATATCGATTACATTTTATGCACAATATTTCGATGATTGTTTCAGCAGTCTTCTCCAGGTTCTGCGAACTGTGTTTTTATGTACTCTTGGACGCGTACGACCCCCACCCCCCCTCCTTTTTTTGCGCATCTTTCATTTTTGTCTTCTGAGAGTTCTTTTCAGATAAACATCCCAGTGGACTAGAGGTGTGGTGGATGGCTTTCTAACTGGGGACATTTGCGATCGGGGTTCCAATTCCGTTTTTCGCCTGACAACCAACGGAAACCTGTCCCAGTGAAAAATTAAGTCAGTACTCGCATCTAGCTCGCTCGATACTGGTGACCTCCCTGCTGCTCGGGAGTAAGGTAATGACTATTTGGTAGCACGAGAACACTCACTTGAGAGCGATTCGACTGGAATTGTAGCGGACAGGAAATCGACGAAGTGTTAAATGTATGAAACGCAATGAAAGCTGCATGCATGACAAGGACCCGTTTCGTGAAGACATTTTGTCACCATCATAATATTTTGGCCTTCATATTTTCTAGCCATCTTGCTGACATTCGCTTGGGCAGACTGGCATTGGCCCCTTACTACCTTAATAAATTTCTACTTGAAAGAAAAAATAAAAAGATCATGTTTTATGATCAGTAGTGAAGTTCTATAGAGCACATGAGGTCAAATCTAAGCAATACCTGTCAGGTATAATTGAGTTTGTCACATACTTGCAACAACAGCTATTTGAGAAATTGAACGTCGACAACACTTTATGCAGTAAAAGATTTTTATTCCACATTTTGATAATACGTTGATTAAGTTCACGTGATTAAAAATAAAAAATACATGGTGGCATACATTTTAAGTAACTATATGTAATACAATATTATTCGTTAAATTTTTTCACATACAGTTTACTTAAACGAATGGCAAGTGTTTCATATTGGCCGGAGCGCCGTCTCTTAGCAAAGGCACAAGTATTTGGCAGGCAGATCCGCCACAACAAAAGCCGCCCTCTGCACAGGGTTAATAGAGCACGTCTGTGGCTCAAAAATGTTCAAATGTGTGTGAAATGTTATGGGACTTAACTACTAAGGTAATCAGTCCCTAAGCTTACACACTACTTAATGTAAATTATCCTAAGTACAAACACACATACCCATGCCCGAGGGAGGACTCTAACCTCCGCCGGGACAGTATGCACACACATCAGTGTGTTGGCTGGGTGTTTTTTCTGTATCGAACAGTCTACCCACAAACGTGTCACAAACTTTGATCTGATGTTTTCCTCATGGCCATAACTGCACCATTAAATGGACTATGCCAGTCAGTGTAGACTATCAAATGGCTCTGAGCACTATGGGGCTTAACATCTGTGGTCATCAGTCCCCTAGAACTTAGAACTACTTAAACCTAACTAACCTAAGGACAGCACACAACACCCAGTCATCACGAGGCAGAGAAAATCCCTGACCCCGCCGGGAATCGAACCCGGGCGTGTTTGTTACTGTAGACGTAGTTTATCTCGTAGCGCAATTGAAAGAGATAGCTCCTGTAAGTTAGCATAGGTAGACATCATTCTTAGCAGCTGGAATAAAATAACAGCTGGATCCTTTACTGACATCCCAGGTCCGGTGATACGATTGCGGAAATGTTAAAAGAAAACTTGAGTCAAATTTCAGACAAGTACCATACTCATACAATAGTAGTTGATGGTGACCTTAATTTACCCTTGATATTTTGGTGAAAATACATGTTTAAATCGGGAGGTACGCATAAAACGTCTTACAAAATTATGCTAAACGCAATTTTTTAAAATTATTTCGAGCAGTTAGTTCAGGAGCCCACTCGAATAGTGAAGCCCACTCGAATAGTAAACTGTTGTGAAAACATACTCAACCTCTTAGCAACAAATAATCCTTAGCTAATAACGAACATAGAAACTGTTGCAGGAATTAATGAGCACAGGGTTGTCGTAGCGGGACTGAATCCTAAATCCACAAAAAATAAAAGAAAAATATATCTTTTCCAAAAATCAGATTAAATTTCACTTGACGCGAATTTAGACTCCTTCCAAATTAACAATGTAGGTGTAGGCCAGATGTGGTTTGAATTCAGAGAAATAGTATCGAGATCAATTGAGAGCTCCATATGAAATAAATTAACAAAAGACAAAGTTGACCCTCAGGACCAAAAGAGGTCAGAACACTGTTGCAGAACGCAAAATCCCGAAGATTAGGGATCTTTCACGGAAGCTCAAATTTTCACGGACTTCAATGCGAGATGCCTAGAATAGTTTCCACAACGAAACTTTTCTCGAAACCGGGCAGAAAAATCCAAAGAGATTCTGCTCGTATGTAAAGTGTACTAGAGGCAAGACACGATCAATGCCTTCTCTGCACGATACCAACGAAAGTATTATAGAATGACAGTGCTGCTAAAGCAGAGCTACTAAACACAACTTTCCGAAATTCCTTCACCAAAGAAGACGAAGTAAATATTCCAGAATTTCAATCAAAAACTGTTGCCAGCATGAGTAACTTAGAAGCAGATATCCTCGGAGTAGTCATGCCACTTAAATCACTTAATAAAAATAAGTCTTCCGGTGTAGACTGTATACCAGTTAGCTTCCTTCCATTGTATGCTGATCAAGTACCCTCACGTAACAATCATATACAACCGTTCTCTCGACGAAACATCCGTATCCAAAGACTGGAAAGTTGCACAGGTCGCACCAATATTCAAGAAAATCAATAGCAGTAATCCACTAAATGGCAGGCCCATATCTTATCGTCGATATGCAGCAGGATTTTGGAACATATACTGTGTTCTAAGGTTATGAATGACCTCGAAGAAAACGATCTATTGACACACAGTCAACACGGATTTAGAAAACGTTGTTCTCGTGAAACACAAGTAGCTTTTACTCACAGAAAGTGTTGAGTGCTATCGACAAGGGATTTCAAATTGATTCCGTATTCTAGATTTCGATGCTTGTAACAAAACTGTATGTTTATAGAATAACATCCCAGTTATGCAGCTGGATTCGTGATTTCTTTTCAGATAGCCCACACTTCATAGTAACGGACTGAAATCCATCGATTAAAACATATATATGGAAATCACTTTATTTATATATATATATATATATATATATATATATATATATATATATATATGCTATTTAAGAGACAATCCGAGCAGTCGTCTTAGGTTGTTATCAGATGATGCTATCGTTTATCATCTAGTAAAATCATCAGAAGATCAAAACCAATTGCAATACGATTTAGATAAAATCTATGTATGGTGAGAAAATTAGCAGTTGATCCTAAATAATGAAAAGTGTGACGTCATCCATATGATTTCATAAAGGAAACCATTCGACTTTGGTTACACGATAGATCAATTAAATCTAAAGGCCGTAAATTCAGCTAAATACCTAGGAGCTACAATTATGAACAACTTAAATTGGAAAGAACCCCAAGAAAACGTTGTGGGAAAGACGAACAAAAAACTGCGTTTTATTGGCAGAACACTTAGAAGATAAAACAGATCTACTGAAGAGACTGACTACGCTACGATCGCCTGTCATCTTTTGGAGTACTAATGCACGGTGTGGGATTCTTACCAGATAGGACCAACGGAGAACGTCGCGAAAGTTCAGAGAAGTGCAGCACGTACTGTATTATTCATAAATATAGGACAGAGTGTAATGAACATGATACATGATTTGGGATGGAAATCATTAAAACAAAGGTGTTTTACATTGTGTCAGGATCTTCTCACGAAATTACAGTCACCAGCTATCTGCTGCAAATGTGAAAATATTGTGTTGACGTCGACTTACATATGGAGAAACCATCATCACAATAAAAGAAGGGAAATCAGAGCTCGGTTCGTTTCTTCCGTACGCTGATGGAGATTGAAATACTAGAGAATTATTGTGAAGGTGGTTCGATGAACCCTTTGCCAGGCACTTAAGTGTGATATGCAGAGTATCCATGTAGATGTAGATGTGAATGGCTAATGTTCCAGTCCCCGAATTGTTTCTCAGACACTCTCTTCAACTCCTCTAAGTTTATTGCAACGTTTCTGTATGTATATACACTGGCTGTTAAGGTTATACGTGCAGAAATTGTGAGCATTGGTACCTTATGTGTACCCACTTAATTGTTTTAGTTGTTTTTTTCTCTGCGCCCAACAGTCTTCCCGCAAACACAAATTTCACTACCAAATGTTTTCCGCATGGTCATTAACTGCGCCACCAAGTGGACTATGCCTCTCTGTGTAGACTAAGCGTGCTGTGTCCGCTCTTTAACACCTACCTGATGCCCAGGGGAAACGAAGTGTTGAATGGCTTGCTCTTGCCGCATGTACTTGGAGGTTGTAACCAATTTAAAAACATACTACGCCAAATAGCTACAATTAGTCTGCAAATGAAGTAAATTCTGATGTAATGTTGTTCAGATCACCGTCCTCGGTCACCAATAGAAATATCGGCACTTATATATAAAGAACTGTGGTGCTGCAAATCAACGAAAATATCTGCATTTATTTCACTTGATTTCATCTCTTGCATGCACCGACGAAGGGTTACAAAGGCATGAAGAAGCGTATTTTAAAAATAAAATATTTTCGAATCAATTTACACATGCAACTTGTTTATTACATCAAAATGTGATTTACGACACCTCATAGATGCTACACAGCAATTAAATAATTTTCAGAAGTAAACTTTCCTCTGTATCTAACTGTAATTGTCCTAACATTGACGATAGCTTCTAGTGTGTGTGTGTGTGTGTGTGTGTGTGTGTGTGTGTGGTGAACAAAGGCGTGATCATCAAGTAGTTCTCGAAGTATCCAAAACAAGTTAAAGTAGTGCATCGCTGGAACATAGCCTAAAACAGGAGACCCTCTAAATTCCTAGGCCTGCCGGAAAGCCTCTAGCAGATCAAGTCCTACACAAAGGACATCAGTCCCCAAATTAAAAGAGCGGAGCAGCCGTAAATAAAATGAAAATACAAACTGTTGTACAACCCAACATCCCATAATTCCCATTCCAAAACTTACAACTACGATATTGCAGTGCCTGTGTTATTCTGAATTACGATGCAAAGTTCATTTGGGCGTGCATTTATGTACAAAGGAAGAGGCGCTGCGGCGACTACAGCCGTTATGAAATACATTAAATGTATTATCAATTGCGAATATGGACAACCATCAGCTGTAGATTGCAATGACGACAGTGAAAATTTGTAGCGGACCAGGACTCGACCCCGTATTTCCCGCTTATCGCGAGCGGTCGCCTTACCATTTGGCTACCCGTGGACGAATCCCGATCAGATCCAAACTTCCATAAGTCGTTAACCACACGTCTACAACCTGTACTCGTACATCCATTATGTATGTTCCCGGAACTTTGCATCGTAATTCAGAATAACACAGGCAGTGCAATATCGTTATTTCCGCAGACACCGGGCAAGCGACTTTCAAGTAAAATACACTACTGGCCATTAAAATTGCTACACCACGGATATGACGTGCTACTGACGCGAAATTTAACTGACAGGAAGAAGATGCTGTGATAGCTTTCCAGAGCATTCACACAAGGTTGGCGCCGGTGGCGACACCTGCAACGTGCTGACATGAGGAAAGTTTCCAACCGATTTCTCATACACAAACAGAAAAAAAAAAAAAAAAAATGGTTCAAATGGCTCTGAGCACTATGGGACTTAACATCTTAGGTCATCAGTCCGCTAGAACTTAGAACTACTTAAACCTAACTAACCTAAGGACATCACACACATCCAAGCCCGAGGCAGGATTCGAACCTGCGACCGTAGCGATCGCGCGGTTCCAGACCGAAACGCCTATAACCGCTCAGCTACAACGGCCGGCTACAAAAACAGCAGTTGACCGGCATTGCCTGGTGAAACGTTGTTATGATGCCTGGTGTAAGGAGGAGAAATGCGTACCATCACGTTTCCGACTTTGATAAAGGTTGAATTGTAGCCTATCGCGATTGCGGTTCATCGTATCGCGACATTGCTGGTCGCGTTGGTCGAGATCCAATGACTGTTTGCAGAATATGGAATCGGTGGGTTCAGGAGGGTAATACGGAACGCCGTGCTGGATCCCAACGGCCTCGTATGACTAACGGATCGTGCAGCCACGTCTCGATCCCTGAGTCAACAGATGGGGACGTTTGCAAGACAACAACCCTCTGCACGAACAGTTCGACGACGTTTGCAGCGGCACGGACTATCAGCTCGGAGACCATGGCTTCGGTTACCCTTGACGCTGCATTTCAGACAGGAGCGGCTGCGATGGTGTACTCAACGACGAACCTGGGTGCACGAATGGCAAAACGTCATTTTTTCGGATGAATCCAGGTCCTGTTTACAGCATCATAGTGGTCGCATCCGTGTTTGACGACACCGCGGTGAACGCACATTGGAAGCGTGTATTCGTCATCGCCATACTAGCGTATCACCCGGCGTGATGGTATGGGGTGCCACTGGTTACACGTCTCGGTCACCTCTTGTTCGCACTGACGGCACTTTGAACAGTGGACGTTACATTTCAGACGTGTTACGACCCGTGGCTCTACCCTTCATTCGATCCCTGCGTACCCTACATTTCAGCACGATAATGCACGACCGCATGTTGCAGGTCCTGTACGGGCCTTTCTCGATACAGAAAATGTTCGACTGCTGCCCTGGCCAGCACATTCTCCAGAGCTCTCACCAATTGAAAACGTCTGGTCAATGGTGGCCGAGCATCTGACTCGTCACAATACGGCAGTCACTACTGTTGAACTGTGGTATCGTGTTGAAGCTGCATGCGCACCTGTACCTGTACACGCCATCCAAGCTCTGTTTGACTCAATGCCCAGGCGTATCAAGACCGTCATTACTGCCAGAGGTCGTTGTTCTGGGTACTGATTTCTCAGGATCTATGCACCCAAATTGCGTGAAAATGTAATCACATGTCAGTTCTAGTATAATATATTTTTCGAATGAATACCCGTTTATCATACGCATTTCTTCTGGGTGTAGCAATTTTAATTGCCAGTAGTATATATCACCTGTATGGGAGTATACATAATGGATGTTCCAGTAGCCGGCCACTGTGGACCGCGCTGCTGTTACGGTCGCAGGTTCGAATCCTGCCTCGGGCATGGATGTGTGTGATGTCCATAGGTTAGTTAGGGGGCTGATGACCTCACATGTTAAATCCCACAGTGCCTAGAGCCATTTGAACCATTTGATGTTCCAGTACAGATTGTGGACGCGTGGTTGAGGATGTATGGAAGTTTGGATAATGTCGGGATTCGTCCACGGGTAGACCTCTCGTGATAAGCGGAAAATCCGGATTCGAGTCCCGGTCCGGTCCAAATTATCACTGTCGTCATTCCATTCTACACTTGATGGTTGTCCATATTCGCAGTTGCGAATACATTTACTGTAAAACTTAACAAAGGTCTGGGCTTAGGGCCGTGCCATACATGGATCCGAATAAATCTAGAAAGGCGCTCTTTCAAACACTGAAATGAACAACAACGGGGGAACGTAGTCCGTGCACCTACAGGCAGGTGTGAGTACACAGTGTGATTCGTGAACAATGGTTGCGACTTACCAGTGCTGCATAGACACCCGTCAGGCCCGTGCCAAGCTCACACCAATGTCTCAATCTTTACTCGCGGGTCAAATTGAGCTCTCACACATGCCTCTAGGTGCACGGATTGTATACCCTTGTTTTCGTTCATTTCAGTGTTTGAAAGATCGCCTATCCAATTTTATGTGAATCCATGTTTGACACGGCCTTAAGCATGGACCTTTGTAAGTTTTGGAATTGGAATTATGGAATGTTGGATCGAATAATAGTTTATATTTTCACTTTATTTACGGTGGTTCCGCTCTTTTATTTTGGGGGCGGATGTCCTTTTACGTAGGTGCTGTTCTGCTAGAGGATTTCCGGCAGGCCTAGGAATTGAAAGGGATTCCTGTTTTATTCCATGTTCCAGGGATGAACTATTTTAACCTATCTTAACCTCCTTATTCGACTTTAGGGGTTCACATTGTATGTAAGTACCTGTTTTTTTTTCTTTAGAATTTTAGTTTAAGTTTCGCTTAGCTTTTTTAATGCTAACAGTTTAAATAGGCGTCATTATTTATTTACAACTTTGCAGATACACCTGAAGATCGGATACGGGTCCTGGAAACAGGCTGTGCTTTTCTTATAGAAAATGAAAAATTTTACAACTGTAGCGAATCTTACCGCTGATGATAAATGCAGATGCTGGCAAAGCCTGATGGTTGCCCTGTTGCATTTGACCACGAACAGCACCCGCGCTGTGTCCTCAGTAAGTTGTATCAGTCGTGCTCAGAACAATGTTCTGTGTACTTGTGCGTGTGTCATGTCGGATGTAAGTACATCCGAGCGCGGACAAACTGCTGACGGTCGTAAGATGGATCCTTCCGTTATGCTATGTTACGTTATTTTAACCGGGGACCTAGAAACGACGGAGAGGCTCCGTCCCCGCCGCAGCCGCAGTGGTCCCAACCCTCCGCCGCCCCACACCGAACCCAGGGTTATTGTGCGGTTCGGCCCCCCGTGCCCCCCCCCCCCCCCCCCCGGGGAACGTCTCACACCAGACGAGTGTTTGCGTGGTGGAGTAATGGTGGAGAACTTGTTTGCGCACCAATCGCCGACATAGTGTGAAAAAAAATGGTTCAAATGGCTCTGAGCACTATGGGACTTAACATCTGTGGTCATCAGTCCCCTAGAACTTAGAACTACTTAAACCTAACTAAACTAAGGACATCACACACATCCATGCCCGAGGCAGGATTCGAACCTGCGACCGTAGCAGTCGCGCGGTTCGGGACTGTGCGCCTGAACCGCTAGACCACCGCGGCCGGCGACATAGTGCAGCTGAAGCGGAATAAGGGGAACCAGCCCGCATTCGCCGAGGCAGATGAAAAATCGCCTAAAAACCATCCACAGAATGGCCGGCTCACAGGACCTCGACACAAATCCGCCTGGCGGATTCGTGCCGGGGACCGGCGCTCCTTGCCACCCGGAAAGCCGTGCGTTAGACCGCACGGCCAACCGGGCGGGCTATCTTCTGTGTACTTGTGCGTGTGTCATGTCGGAAGTAAGTAAATTCAAGAGTGGGCAAACTGCTGACCGTCGTTAAGTCGGGTAGTTCCGTTACCAAGATAGCCGAAGTGTTCTGTGTTTCCCAAGCATCGTGTCGAAGATTTATACAGCATACAGGGAAAGCGGAAAAACATCATCTGCTAAGTCACCACGCGTAAGAAAGTGAGTGTTGAGTGATCGTGAGGGACGCCCATTGAAGAGTATTGTGACAAAAAATAAGGAGACGAGAACTGCAAAAATCACTACAGAACTGAACGCCGCACTCGCGAACCCTGTCAAAAACAAAACGACACGAAGGTAGCTTCAGAGGTTGGGAACTGCAGAGCGAGTTCTACTTCCAAAACCACTTAACAGTGACGCAAGTGCACGTACTAACAGGAAAACGTGGTACTGAAGCCATTAAAACCTTGACTATAGACCAATGAAAGAATAAAACAAGATTCATCCGATCAAGTGACACACTGTTTCAAACTTCTGGCCGAGTTTACATCCCACGAGTAAAACATGGCGGGGAATTGGTGATGATTTGGCTAGCCACGTCGTCGTATTCCATGAACCCAATGGTTATTCTGTAAGGCGGCATTACTGGCAAGGACTATGTGAGCATTTCAGCTGATCGGGTCCACCCCATGGTACAATCTTTGTTCCTCAACGGTGATGCTGTGTTCCCAGACAACAGGGTCGGTGTTCACACAGCTCGCATCGCCCAGGAATGGTTTCGTGAGCACGAGGATGGACTGTCGCAACTCCCGTAGACAGCACAGTCACCCGACATCAATATTATTGAGTCTTCGTAGTCTACTTTGGAGAGAGGGATGCGTGACTGTTACATACTTCCATCGTCATTACCTGAACTTGCCACTATTTTGCAAGAAATGTTATGTAAGATTCGACTGAAATCCGTACAGGAGCTGTATTTATCCAATTCGAGACAACAGGATGCTGTTTTGAATGCCTACGGTTTTCCTACACTGTGTTAGGCATGGTAATTTGTTGTATTTGTGGCGTTTCAGTACTTTTCTCTTCCTCTATAGCTACACATGTTATAAACTACAGACCGTCGTCGAATTTTTCTTTATGTTGTAAGTAGGCTGTTTAGGTTTTTATATTGGTAACGCCACGCAGCGCTCTGTATGAAAATCACTGGCTGTGCTGTGTGCAGTCTGTGGCTGGTTGGCATTGTTGGAATAGTCGCTATTGTAGTGTTGGGCAGTTGGATGTGAACAGCGCGTAGCGTTGCGCAGTTGGAGGTGAGCCAGCCGCCAGCAGTGGTGGATGTGGGGAGAGAGATGGCGGAGTTTTGAGAGCGGATGATCTGGACGTGTGTCCATCGGAGACAGTAAATTTGTAAGAGTGGATGTCATGAACTGATATATACAGGGTGGTCAGAAAATGTGTGAAATGCTTGTAAGGATGTTACAGGGCAGGTTGCACTGAGACATGAATGTTAAGAAAGAAATTCGATACGTTGCTCCGTTTCCGAGTTATTTAGCATAGAATTTAGCCAATCGGGGCGTCGCGCGCTCGCATTCAAGCGGCCTGCCAGGGGCGGTGTTGACCAATGAGTGCTTTGTCTCGTTAGCTGAAACTTGAATTTACGCGCGCAACGATCTGATTGGCTAACTTCAATGCTAAATAACTCGGAAACGTAGCAACGTATCGAATTTCTTTCAACACTATTAAGGTAAATACATTGTTTGTTCTCTATCAAAATCTTTCATTTGCTAACTATGCCTATCAGTAGTTAGTGACTTCAGTAGTTAGAATCTTTGATTTAGCTGGTAGTATTGGCGCTCGCTGTATTGCAATAGTTCCAGTAGTTCGAGTAACGAAGATTTTTGTGAGGTAAGTGATTCATGAAAGGTATAGGTTATTGTTGGTCAGGGCCATTCTTTTGTAGGGATTATTGAAAGTCAGATTCCGTTGTGCTAAAAATATTGTGTGTCAGTTTATTGATGATCTGAATAAGTAAAGGGAGAAATGTCTGTGCACGTTCAGTTTTGCTCAGCTGTTTGAAAATCAAATAACGTAAGGGGTTTATCGGCACAATCATTCATAAATTTTTCTAAGGGAGGCTTTCACTGTATGTGAAGGGTTATCTCAGGAACCAAGGCAAGGAATTTGAAATGTTTTTCCCTAATAGACGGGCTGATTCAAGGAGACGTTTTGCGGCTATCAGTGCAAGTTATAAACAAGACGTCTGGCCATAGATGTTTAGTGCTGCCCGTGCAAAGCCCGACTGGGTCGCTAGCTGTGCATAAAATGGAATCGGCGACTCGGCTTAACACATGAAAGCAGGCCGTTAATGAGTCGCACCGAAAAACGTGAGATACCAAGTACGAAGTTTTGTTTCTTCCTGCCATACTTTCTAATTACCGTTCTTACAGCACTTACTGGCACTGTGGTGTCTCTGTCTGCAGCAAAAGCAAATGGTTTTCAGATATTTTAATAGTTTGAGAAGGTTCGTTTTTCTCCATTTTTTAAGGGTACGCCAGGCAAGTTTCTCTCCTCCGTAGTTTCCACATTCACGCGTATCTGCATTGTATTTATAGCAAGGCACTACACCATATTTCAGCCTACTACTGAATAGATATGCGAGCCGTGTGACGCCGTCTACTACGAAGATTTTCCACATTTCGACAGCTATTTGATTCGTCCCCATATTCTGTGGCTACGTGAAGTTTCTGTTTGAGAAACTTATTTTCGGCAGAGCATTTATTCTGTCTTCAGTCTGGCTCGTTCACACGCAGACATTTGCTGCCTACTAAGTATAGTGTCAACTGGTTTCACGTTTCCATTTAACGACTACTCTTCACTGCCTGATCTTCGCGAAACACTGACCTTTGTAGTCCCATAAAAGAGAGAATTGTGCCTACAGTCTTCTTACAGCTGATGCGCTCTTCTAGGCATATGTTGTTTTCAAAAACATCGTTTTACATCATTGCACACTCCGCCTTTGATCACTAATCGTTCTATTAAAAAACTATGGCGACTTGGTATACTCTCATCACGTAGGTTACGGATACCTGATGTTTGTCAGACAATTGTCGTTGCGTTGCGTTGCACCTGTCCGCCGTAAGCCTTTACGCTTTCTAAAGCAAGTGCTGGTTGTCCTTAATTGGAACGAGGTGAGTTGCACCTTTCCAGGAACACAAGATGGTCTTGATCTTCACTGAGCCAAGACTCCACCGGTCTTAGCGACGGATGGGAATGGTCGACATTCGGCAGACTGAAACTGAATATCTCGTCATCTATATGCCTGCATAGTGCCCTAGCTGTTTTATTATCGCAATTATTAGCATGAAAATAATTTCTAAGGGACAATTTCTCTTTTTTTATTTGTTAGCGAGCATCTTCGCAGTATTCGTAAGAGTGACAGTAAGCAGTATTTATTGCAATGATGCTGGCCAGAGAATATGATTCAGTGTAACACTTAGACAGTATTCTTCTGAAACTGGTAGTGAATTCCACGTAGCGTGCATCTCAGCACATCGAAGAGGTACATCATCCCAAATAAAGCTCTTCCTTAACGAAACTGTTCGCATAATTATCTGGAATATGTACAAGTTTTCATCAATTCCACTTATAATACACTCAAGAGCCAAAGAAACTCGTTCACCTGCCAAATATCGTGTAGGCCCCACGCGAGCACGCAGAAGACCGCAGCATGACGTGGCATGGAATCGACTAAAGTCTGAAGTAGGGATGCAGGAAACTGACACCATTAATCCTGCAGGCTGTCCATAAATCTGTAAGAGTACGAAACGGTGGAGATTTCTTCTGAACAGCGCATTGCAAGGCATACCAGATATTCCGAATAATTTCTGGGGAGTCTGGTGGCCAGCGGAAGTGTTAAAACTCAAGAAAGTTTTCCTGGAGTCACACTGTAGAAATTTTGGACGTGTGGGGCTTCGCATTGTCCTGCTGGAATTGCCCAAATCCGTCGGGATACACAATGCACATGAATGGGTGCAGGTGATCAGACAGGATGCTTACGCACGTGTCACCTTTCAGAGTCGTATCTAGACGCACCAGGGGTCCCATATCACTCCAACTGCGCACGCCCCATACCATTACAGAGCCTCTACCAGCTTGAACAGTCCCCTGTTGAGATGCATGTTTCATGGACTCATGAGGTTCTCTCCATACCCGTACACGTCCATCCTCTCTATACAATTTAAAACGTGACCGACCAGGTAACATGTCGGTCATCAATAGTCCAATGTCAGTGCTGACGGCACAGGCGAGGCGTAAAGCTTTGTCGTGCAGCTTTCGGCTCCGAACGCCCGCCCATATCGATAATTTTTCGTTGAATGGTTCGCACGCTGACGCTTGTCGATGGCCCAGCACTGAACTCTGCAGTAGTTTGGTTAAGGGTTGCACTTCTGTCACGTTGAACTACACTCCTGGAAATTGAAATAAGAACACCGTGAATTCATTGTCCCAGGAAGGGGAAACTTTATTGACACATTCCTGGGGTCAGATACATCACATGATCACACTGACAGAACCACAGGCACATAGACACAGGCAACAGAGCATGCACAATGTCGGCACTAGTACAGTGTATATCCACCTTTCGGAGCAATGCAGGCTGCTATTCTCCCATGGAGACAATCGTAGAGATATTGGATGTAGTCCTGTGGAACGGCTTGCCATGCTATTTCCACCTGGCACCTCAGTTGGACCAGCGTTTGTGCTGGACGTGCAGACCGCGTGAGACGACGCTTCATCCAGTCCCAAACATGCTCAATGGGGGACAGATCCGGAGATCTTGCTGGCCAGGGTAGTTGACTTACACCTTCTAGAGCACGTTGGGTGGCACGGGATACATGCGGACGTGCATTGTCCTGTTGGAACAGCAAGTTCCCTTGCCGGTCTAGGAATGGTAGAACGATGGGTTCGATGACGGTTTGGATGTACCGTGCACTATTCAGTGTCCCCTCGACGATCACCAGTGGTGTACGGCCAGTGTAGGAGATCGCTCCCCACACCATGATGCCGGGTGTTGGCCCTGTGTGCCTCGGTCGTATGCAGTCCTGATTGTGGCGCTCACCTGCACGGCGCCAAACACGCATACGACCATCATTGGCACCAAGGCAGAAGCGACTCTCATCGCTGAAGACGACACGTCTCCATTCGTCCCTCCATTCACGCCTGTCGCGACACCACTGGAGGCGGGCTGCACGATGTTGGGGCGTGAGCGGAAGGCGGCCTAACGGTGTGGGGGACCGTAGCCCAGTTTCATGGAGACGGTTGCGAATGGTCCTCGCCGATACCCCAGGAGCAACAGTGTCCCTAATTTTCTGGGAAGTGGCGGTGCGGTCCCCTACGGCACTGCGTAGGGTCCTACGGTCTTGGCGTGCATCCGTGCGTCGCTGCAGTCTGGTCCCAGGTCGACGGGCACGTGCACCTTCCGCCGACCACTGGCGACAACATCGATGTACTGTGGAGACCTCACGCCCCACGTGTTGAGCAATTCGGCGGTACGTCCACCCGGCCTCCCGCATGCCCACTATACGCCCTCGCTCAAAGTCCGTAAACTGCAAATACGGTTCACGTCCACGCTGTCGCGGCATGCTACCAGTGTTAAAGACTGCGATGGAGCTCCGTATGCTACGGCAAACTGGCTGACACTGACGGCGGCGGTGCACAAATGCCGCGCAGCTAGCGCCATTCGACGGCCAACACCGCGGTTCCTGGTGTGTCCGCTGTGCCGTGCGTGTGATCATTGCTTGTACAGCCCTCTCGCAGTGTCCGGAGCAAGTATGGTGGGTCTGACACACCGGTGTCAATGTGTTCTTTTTTCCATTTCCAGGAGTGTATTCTGTTCAGCTGTCGTTCTTGTTCTAGCAGGATCTTTTTCCGGCCTCAGCGATGTCGGGGATTTGATGTTTCACTAGTTTCCTGGTATTCACGGTGCACTCGTGAAATTGTCATACGGGAAAATCACGACTTCATCGCTACCTCGGAGATGCTGTGTCCCATCACTCGTGCGCCGACTATAACATCACGTTCAAACTCACTTAAATCTTGATAACCAGCCACTATAGCAGCAGTAACGGATTTAACAACTGCGCCAGACACCTGTCTTATATAGGCGTTGCCAAAAGCAGCGCCGTATTCTGCCCGTTAACATATCTCTGTATTTGATTACGCATACCTATACCAGTTTCTTTGGCGCTTCAGTGTAATTTTCACTATATTTTACTTTTATTGTTAATCTGTTAAATTCTAGTGCTGGGTCCGGAATATGTATGTTTTTGGTTTTTAATACATTCGATGAGTATTTGCCTCGCCGATAACGAATATCCACGGTACCTTGGAGCTACATTTAACAAAACGCTGTCATTTAAACAGCACGAAACGGAGACCATACGTAAATTGATGTCAAAAAGTAATAACCTGTGTACGTAAATTGATGTCAAAAAGTAATAATCTGCAATAATTAATCTGCAAAGATAACGCAATACAGCATGGAGTTTTGCAGCTTGGACCCTTGGCCTTGTCTACTCAGCGGCAGAAAGTTCCAGCCCTGTCAGGATCAACAGTAGCCACATGGATCTGGTACATGCGCAACCAGATCAAATAAATTGCTCTGAGCACCATGGGACTTAAAATCTGAGGTCATCAGTCCCCTGGAAGTTAGAACTACTTAAACCTAACTAACCTAATGACATCACACACATCCATGCCCGAAGCAGGATTCGAACCTGCGACCGTAGCGGTCGCGCGGTTCCATACTGAAGTGCCTAGAACCGCTCGGTCACTCCGGCCGGCCATCAGGATCAGACAGTGTGAACAAGGGTTGTAACAAGAGTCTTGTTGCAACCCTTGTTCACTAAAGTACAAGCAGCCCTTAGCGGCTCGCCATCTTACAACTATTCATGACGTCGCCTTTCCGGTTTAGGTCTTTTTTAATATGTGACTTGTAAGTACTGCATCTTTTTCCAGTCAGTACAAACGTTAATTTTATTAATGTATCATATACTTAATATGTTTTACAGCAGTTAGTCTAATTCTGGAGACGACGCTCATAGTAACGTCGAAACCTGGTCAATTTTGAGTTAATATTTGTGACCGAGGACTTATTTGTTCTAATATAACATAAAAGTAACATAAATCACATGCACAAGGATTCCATATGAAAAAAGAATGACAGAAAGATGAAATGAGAACTAATGAAAATGTTATTGCGGTGTTTAAAAGAACGTGACCACGGATTAGAAATAAAAAATTTTCATTGAAACTACTTAATTGAATTAAAACAGAGGTTAAAGTTATTTCGTAAACATTTGAAAATGATAAATTTCGGAACATCTGTTAGGATTTAAACCCACAACCCTCTGAATGTGAGGAATGTAACCTATCCACTAGGCTACGCCATCAGTCTTCATAACTTTAAGGGTCTATAACGGATCAAATAAATAGTTGCAACCATTACTACGGTCGCAGGTTCGAATCCTGCCTCGGGCATGGATGTGTGTGATGTCCTTAGGTTAGTTAGGTTTAAGTAGTTCCAAGTTGTAGGGGACTGATGACCACAGCAGTTAAGTCCCATAGTGCTCAGAGCCATTTGAACCATTTGCAACTATTAATGTTCCAATCCGCGTACATAAAGCGTTTTATGTCAAGTCGTTTATTTGCGTTGCTACCGAACTTCAAACCGTATACAGCCGACAATCGCGCTCCTCGTTTATTTTACTCCTGTCACATGCACACATCGGAAATACAGCGCAAGCGCACCTTTGCGACGGATATATACTTCGCAAGTAGTCGATAGAGCTGGCAGTAATAACGATTCCAACACTACCTAAACTGGCTCCTAATATGTGGCGTGACAAATATAACACCAGTCTCTCTAACACCGGATCCGCTTTTTCTTCCAAATCGACATCCATTTATTGTTCTAATAGCTGGGTACCTGGAGATGGGTACCTGGAGTTGCCCAGGTACCTATCAGACCATTGCTTTCTTCCACCTCTCTCTGTCAATTTCCACCATCCCCTCCCTCTGTCCACCTCCTCTACACCACTCTCAGTCCATCACCTCTTACCCCTCTCTCTGTCCATCTTCTCCTACCCCTCTCTCTGTTCATCTCAACCTACCCCCACCCCCTCTCTTTCAATTTTCTCCTCCCAACCTCTGTGTGTCTCCTCTTACCTCTTCTATCCACCTCTCCTCCCCCTCTCTCTGTCCACCTCCTTCTCCTCCTCTCTCTCTGTCCATCTCCTTCTCCTCCTGTCTCTGATCATCTCCTCCTTCTCTCTGTGCCTATTCCTCCTCCCCCCTAGCCATCTGTTCATCTCCTCCTCCCCCTTTCCCTCTTCACCTTATCATGTTCATCCCAATAGGAGGCTACAGTATTTCTTTACAGATTGTAACTATACACATAATGTGATCAAAAGTATCCGGAAACCTAGCTGAAAATGACACAAGTTCGTGGCGCCCTCCATCTGTAATGCTGGAATTCACTATGGTTTTGGCCCATCCTTAACCTTGATGACAGCTTCCACTCTCTCAAGCAAACGTTCAATCAGGTGCTGGAAAATTTCTTGGGGAATGGTAGCCCATTCTTCACAGAGTGCTGCACTGGGGAGAGGTATCGATGTCGGTCGGTGAGGTCTGACACGAAGTCGGCGTTCCAAAACATGCCAAAGGATTCAGGTCAGGACTCTGTGCGTGTCAGTCCATTTCAGTGATGTTATTGTCGTGAACCACTCCGCCACAGGCCGTGCATTATGAAAAGGTGCTCGATCGTGTTGAAAGATGCCATAGCCATCCCCGAATTGCTCTTCAAAAGTAGGAAGCAAGAAGGTGCTTAAAACATCAATGTAAGCCTGTGCTGTGATAGTGCCACGCAAAACAACAAGGGGTACAAGCCCACTCCGTGATAAATACGACCATACCATAACACCACCGCCTCCGAATTTCACTGTTGGCACTACACGCACTGACAGATGACGTTCACCGGGCATTCGCCATACCCACACCCTGCCATCGGATCGCCACATTGTGTACCGTGATTCGTCACTCCACACAACGTTTTTCCACTGTTCAATCGTCCAATATTTACGCTCCTTACATCAAGCGAGGCGTCGTTTGGCATTTACCAGCGAGATGTGTGGCTTATGTGCAGCTGCTCGACGATGAAATACAAGTTTTCTCACCTCCCACCGAACAGTCACAGTACTTGCAGTGGATCTTGATGCAGTTTTGAATTCCTGTGTGATGGTCTGGATAGATGTCTGCCTATTACACATTTCGACCCTCTTCAACTGTCGACGGTCTCCGTCAGTCAACAGACGAGGTCAGCCTGTACGCTTTTGTGCTGTACGTGTCCCTCCACGTTTCCACTTCACTATCACATCGGAAACAGTGGACCTAGGGATGTATAGGAGTGTGGAAATCTCGCGTACAGACGTATGACACAAGTGACACCCTATCAGCTGACCACGTTCGAAGTCCGTGAGTTCCGCGGAGCGCCCCATTCTGCTCTCTCACGATGTCTAATGACTACTGAGGTAGCTGATATGGAGTACTTGGCAGTAGGTGGCAGTACACTGCACGTAATATGAAAAAACGTATGTTTTTGGGAGTGTCCGGGTACTTTTGATCACATAGTGTATATAGTAAATTTGATTGAAATCGTCCCAGGGATTTAGGATGAGGTTTTTTATACGTAGAGTTGCCAGCATACTCACATATCAAATTTATTTCACATATATTTAAAGCATTTCACACGTATTTGTTCACATATTTCACCTGTTGTCTGGAGCATTTCGCCCTGCGGTTTCATTTTCAGGCAGCTCAGTGTTTATGACATTGTATCTCCTAAACTGTGTACTATACAATGACATAATTTTGCAGGTACATCCAGTGTTATATGTGGCTACTGTCTGCAAAATGTACTGTGACTAGAGTTAGTAGTGAAGAAGTAATAAATTAGGACGTCATGCATGATGCGGGAGTTTTTAACGCGTATGTTTATGACGTCATATATCCTAAACTAAGGTTCGTTCAGTGAGGTAATTTTTTGAATTTTGCCTCCAAAATGTTTCCCTAATACAGTTAGTAGTAAGAAAGTAATAAATTAAAACGTCATGCTACGTGGTGACCGTCTTACTGAACAACAAAAATGTAGTAAGCGGTAAACTTTTTTTCCTTTCAGCATTTTGTGGGACGTCGTCAGGGATAAAAAGGTTCGTAAACGTTTGAAATTGTGTATAAAATTTGTTGAAAGTATATAAGGGCTTTCATTCTCAAATACTGGGTGACTGAAATATGGGTATTTTCGCATTGTGGGCTACACCGCTTTTTCAGCCCCACCCCCACCCCTTTGATAGGTGGGTGGTTCTTACATCCACAGTGACTGTTTACAAACAGTAAATCATATATGTACTTACTCTGGTTGAAATAGGTCCACTGATTTAGGAGGAGATGTGGAATATACGAGCAAACATATACACGTACATAATTTGTGTGGAACAAACTGTTTCACAGTGATATATAGAATACTTCTCTCCATTTAAGAGTAAAATCACTTTTGCTCTCTTAATGTTGACACCTTTACGTCTCAACTACCTACCATGGTATGTACTGTACTATCGCAATATCTACAGCCTCAAAGAATTTCGAACGCACCTCGTCATATCTTCAGTATCTCAATTCGTTGTCCTTTGATTCCCTCTCGGATCCTCTAAAACATCAACCCACTCTTTATTGCTACTAAACTATGGTCTGAGTCTGCATTTTCTCCTGCTTCGGCCTTACAATCTATCCGACTTTAAAAAAATGTTCAAATGTGTGTGAAATCTTATGGGACTTAACTGCTAAGGTCATCAGTCCCTAAGCTTACACACTACTTAAACTAAATTATCCTAAGGACAAACACACACACCCATGACCGAGGGAGGATTCGAACCTCCGCCGGGACCAGCCGCACAGTCCAAGACTGCAGAGCCTCAGACCTCTCGGCTAATCCCGCGCGGCAATCCCACTTAGGAACTTCTGCCTCCCTGTGATGTGAAATGGCTGGTATGTTCCTGTGTCTCCTGACCTTTCCCAAGAAAAGTCTCTCCTTGTGATTTTTGAAGAGCGTAGAAGCAGGTAGCTTCTTGAGGTGATTGTGTTGATCCTCTGAAAGAAGTACACTAAGTACGCAATCCGCAAAAAGGGCACGATGGAGCTTATATCAAAATTGCCACTTTAGACTCCAGAAGGAGTGGACGACCACAGCATCTTTTGCCGCTTGTTCTTTATATTGTGGGCCGTTAATTGTAGATTTGTCGACAGTCCCAAATAATATGTCAACTCGGCAGCCTTATTGTTGGTGAATCTTTCTTTTGTGATGAGCTAGTCCTTTACAGTGTCGTCAAAGTCCATTAGAATCCAATTTTTTACTTCAATAAATTTTCTTCAGAGCGGTTCATTGTCGTTATCACAGTTGAGACACAGGTGCAGGAAGATCAGGACGAACGCCTGCCATCTACTCTCAGCTATGTACTGTAACAGTTTACGTTTTCATAGATCCATAAAAATTCTTAACTTCCATCACTGACATTAGTTTCAACAACAAACAGATTTTTGGTTAATCGAAATACATTTAAACTAGCAATCAATTTGTCTTTTAAAAGCTTGGGAAAACAAGAAAATACATACTTCGGACATTTCACTAAGCTACTGTATTGGCTAGTGACAGTGAAGACAATGTTGCGTGTTTGGCGATACACTGTGTACTTGAATATCTGAAACATTTAATTCGTTGCACAACATCAAGGAAATTAGCAACTCTTTCCCAGTAAAATATACATACATGAGGAAAATACATATTCATTGGCAGGCTTTGTATCAAATACATGAGATTCAGTGCCCTTAAAATGTCGCAGAATGGTTGACACATGCCAGAAAAATGCGCCTCGCAGACAGGATGAAAGACAAGGTTAGCCTGCATCAAGCATTCGCATCACACACTGTCTTGGCACTTGCTCTGGAGCTGTTGGAACAAAATGGACACGCCCTTCGCGATTGGCGGCCTGGAACCAACGCTTTTACTGGGAGGACGATGTATGTCTCATTCTGTTGAAAGAAGTACAAAAAAAGTGAAAGCCAAGGTAATGTTGCCAAGTGACATTAAAAGTCTAGAAGAATGAAAGAGAGAAATCACTCATGCACCAACATTTCTGAAAGGGAAAATTGGCTCACTTTTTCAGTGATGGTGTCCGAAAATTGGTTATCAGAAAATGTAAACATTACCTTCTGTTTTGTTTTAAGGTGTAAAACAACTATGCGTGAAGTTAATGTAATAGTATATCACATGTCTTTTAAAGGAAGTATAACATTTTTTGTAATGCATGATTTTTCCGAAAAGTATTTAGGTAGAAATGAAAGAATAAAATAAAAAAAGGATCGTAATGATATTAGATGTCCAGAATAGTCGTGATCCGGTTGACTTGCAGACAATAACGAAGTGTACACTCTTAGTAACGAAAATTAGAAAAAATGTCTGCAATGCTATTGGTATGTATAACAGAATTGTATCATCAAAGAAGAGAATTAAAGTTACAATTGATGAAATAATAAATGTGAGTCTCAGACACGGTTCTCAACAATTCAATGATAGTTATAACAATGTGTGCTACGTGCATGTATTTTCATTATCCGAAATTGAAAACTTTTTATTTGAAAATAAAAACGCCTTGTGAACAGTTCTTGCAAACATTAAGTCTCTGATATTTGTATTGTATAACTCAGGTTGTTTTAATTCCCATGTACTTTGTGAAGAGCGAGTTGCTCATACTATCGTGTTTTCTTAGAAATGAGACTACAATTTAAAGTTTCATAGTGACATGAGCACTATCATACTTGCTATTTGTGTATGCATGATTCTTAACCACAGATGTTAGATAGTTAAAGAAAATGCGTCACAGATTAATCATGGTACTTCTATGCTATTCAATGAGCCATATGCTCACAAAGATCTGTATTTCTATATTAATTATCTCTTTTAAGCTACATCCTCGAACTGTTTCAGCCTGTACTTAAGTACTGTTAAGAATATTTTGTGTTATTACGGCCAATTGCCATAACAACCCTGCCAAATTCGTCAGAAGGGGGCAGCAGGGTTATGAAAGGTATATACACGGGACACATTTTATTCAAGTTTTATAGGAAAATATTATATTGAACCAGAGATGGTCAAATGTGGTATTGATTGTGTAGCAGCGTAGCTGTGTGCTGGAGATATCCTTAGAGATATCCTTACTTGCTACGGGCAGTAATGATTTTTTATTTGCAAGATGCTATGATGTTTGCTAACTTTAAAAGGAATCTCAACTAAAGTTGGAATTAATTATGGTAAATAAAATTATTTTGTTACTAATGCAAATGCGCGTATTCACAAGTGTTGACTGAGACAATCTATAGAACGCACATCCAATGATTTTGTAAAATTAGTTGATAATGTATAATCAGTTTTTGAGATTGTTAATTGTGAGCATTATTAATTTTCAAAGAGTCGAAGTACACGTTTTAAAGTTAGTGCTATATTGTTACTTACCCCAAGTCAGTACCATTTCCCAGAACGATGTCATTTTTTATTAACTATTTTTTTCAATAAGTTATTGTGTCAGTCATATTCGATTTATTTAAAATGTATCCTAAGCAACAGCCTTGTACAATAGCTGTTAGATAACTATACAATTTAAAGTAGTAACAGAGAACAGTGCGAAGAGCGTTACCATTGCGCAGATAAAGGTAAGAAATTTTATTGTTTCAGGGATGGCATCACAGAGACCATTATTTTCAAATTGATCAAGTTTTGTTTTATAACTAGAGCCAATTTCAAATCAATAGTGTTGCATCAGATTCAGTTTTTGTGTTACGTAAGTTCATAGAGTTTTGGTTTGGTTTTATTGACAATTTACATTCTCGCAGCGAAATTAAATTTACATTCTCATAGTCACAAATGTTTAGCACACAGCAAAGCGGATAAGCGGCGAAATAAAATACACGTTCACATGTCATTCCCATTCTAACAATTGTGTTTCACACCACTGTCAGTTATGTAATTACGTCACCCTCGGGCTCGACAACGCTGCAAACAGCAATGCGTCAACACATGCATAAAAATGGCCACGACTCAGTTTATGTGACGTGTAAGGTGTATTAATAATGCCATGTTGGGCACCAAGTTTTACCACAGTTCTTCCCAATGCCACTGTGGAAGTGACACACAACCGGAAGGTCGTGACACCCTCTCTTATCGTCATTAGACCCCTTCGTTTAACGCCTCTCCGATGGTGATCACAACCGCGCCGCCCAGCGTAATCACGCGGTTTTCTAATGAGTGGCCGAGGAAAATATTCCAGACTCACCGCCGCTCAGAATTGGCATTAAAATGCGGCAGAGGGATCAGTGAAGCCACCCCGTTTCCCTGGGGCGTTGACTCCCACACAGTTGGCGTTAAAACAACAGTTCACAGTGCGACGAGCAACAAGAAGACGTTCTTCACACAACCTTTGACACTTCTGACATCTTCCGTCGTTTCAGTCCTTCTCTAAGGACATTGTGAGGCTGCATCTCCATCGAACGTGATCGCACCCGTTTGGAGCACAGGGCGATCGCAATTTTTGCTCTCGTGTATAGGTTGGAACCACTAGGGACCGTTCAGAAGCACTCGTCGAAATTTCAAAGTGATCTGATCGCGAGGAGATACGAAACTGACACAAATGTGAATGAAACTGAAAAGGGTACCTCTAAGACAATCTCAGGCAATGCCTTGTCGCAGTGGATACACCGGTACCCGTGAGATCACCCAAGTTAAGCGCTGTCGGGCGTGGTCGGCACTTGCATGGGTGACCATCCAGGCTGCCATGCGCTGTTGCCATTTTTCGGGGTGCACTCAGCCTCGTGATGCCAATTGAGGAGCTACTCGACCGAATAGTAGCGGCTTCGGTTAAGAATACCATCATAACGACCGGGAGAGCGGTGTGCTGACCCCACGCCCCTCCTATCTGCATCCTCTGCTGAGGATGACACGGCGGTCGGATGGTCCCGGTAGGCCACTCGTGGCCTGAAGACGGAATGCTAAGACAATCCCAGTCCGACAAAACGCTAGTTGCCACCTGCCTACCTTTATTAAGAATTTTAAAAATCTACCTCTACAAACAGTAGCAGGCGCCCATAGGCAACTACAGTGTTGCCCTTGAGCCTGACAGTAGGCCATCTGGGATCAGAGGGTGTTGAAGGGGTTGCCTGCTTGCAGGCACCCAGTACTTCGTCACAGTTTCTGTCTGTCGAAGTATATTTTTAAAATTCTTTATAAAAGTGGGCGAGTCGCACCTAGGGTTTTCCCAAACTGGGGTATCTTAGAGGGCCCTTTGCTATTTTACTCAAGCATGTGTCGTCGCATCCCTCCACGATCATGCCACAGGAGGAGACGAATTAGGAGTGCTGAGAAAGCGTAAGCATCATTAGCTGCTTCGGATCACGTTGAAATTTCGTCGAATGGTTTGAACGGTCCCCAATGGTTCCAACCTGTACAGGAGAAAAAAAAATTCGCTCCAAACGGACGTGTTCACGTTCAATGACAATGCAACACCACAATGTCTTTAGAAAAGCTTTGAAACGCACCAGGGTGTCAGCAGTGCCAGAGGTTGTGAAGGACGTCGACCGCGAAATGTGTGGTAATCAACACTCTAGGGAAAGAGGCGGTTTCATTAACGCCCTTTAGTCCACCCCCTGCGGCATTTTTGTGCCAATTCTGAGCGGCAGTGCGTCTGGAATTTTCCTCGACCACTCATAAGAAAACTGCGTGATTTCAACACTGGGCGCCACGGTTCTGACCTCCATCGCAGAGGCGTCAAAACAAGCAATGGGTGAACTGTAGGTAAGATGGGTGTTTGGCGATCTTCCTATTGTGTGGCACTTCCACAATAGCATTTGGCTAAACTGTGGGGAAATTTGGTTCAATGGGGCACATTTAACCTATCTTACACGTCGCATGAACCTCTGTACTGTTCCTTGTTTTTTTTCTTTCCTTTATTGTAATTTTAAACACCTGTACATCAGGCGGGCTGGCAGCAGCATCCTATGCTGCTCTTCAGCCTCATATTTGACAATGAGAAAACAGAAAGAAGACACATAAAAGACAACAAATTGGCGGGCAAAAAACAGTAGACACAGAATACAAAAAACACGAAGCCTTTCACACTCGACGAAAAACACACTAATACTGTCGGCACGGCGCACAAACACTGACGACTTCGACGGCACAGGTGAACGTAGGAGCGTGACGGCGAACACTAAACACAAACACAAACACGATGGCACACACACGAGAAACTGATGGCGTTGATCTCCGGCACACGAATGTCCACGTAACGTGTGTGAGTCCAGGGATCTGTCAAGAGGGGAAGAAGGGGGAGGGGGACGGAGAGGGGTGAACAAAGATGCCAATGGCAGAGGAGATGGTAGGAGGAATGGAGGTATGGGGGTAGGGGAAGCCTGGGGGAGGAGTAGGGCAGAAGGGAGGAGGGAGGAAAGGGGGAGAGAAGGGAGAGAGGGTGCCCATAGGAACAAACACAGGAAGAGGGGGGGAGGATGAAAGTTGGTAGGAGGGGTAGATGGAGGGGAGGAGGGCATCATCATGGAGGGAGAGCTGGCGGAAGCCACCTAGGGAGAGGGTATGGAGAGTGGAGAGATGGAGAGCAGGTGGCACGTGGAAATACAGGTGCGGCAGCGGCCGGGGGCGTGAGAGGATGGGAGAGATCAGTGGGTGAGGAGGATCGGGTTTATGGGAGGTGTAGAGGATCAATATCTGTTCGAGGAAAAGGAGGAGGTGGGGGAACGGAATAAGGTCGTACAGGATTCGCATGGGAGAGGGGAGACAGATGCGATAGGCGAGGCGAAGAGCATGGCGTTCTAGGATCTGAAGGGATTTGTAAAAGGTAGGGGGAGAGGAGATCCAGGCAGGGTGGGCATAGCAAATGATAGGGCGAATGAGGGATTTGTAGGTATGGGGGATGGTGGACGGGTCCAGACCCCATGTACGGCCGGAAAGGAGCTTGAGGAGACAGAGTCAGGAGCGTGCATTGGCTTGGATTGTCCGGAGGTGGGGGGGGGGGGGGGTCCAGGAGAGGCGACGGTCGAGGGTGACACCAAGGTACTTAAGGGTGGGGGTGAGGGCGATAGGACGGCCATAGATAGTGATGTAGAAATCGAGGAGGCGGAAGGAAGGGGTGGTTTTGCCTACAATGATCGCCTGGGTTTTGGAAGGATTCCTTGTTTTCGAATGTGTCAGATATCTGAAGCGGCATCGATACCTAGGGGTCTCTAAAAATGGATCCCTTATTTCTGTTGCGCAATGTATATTATTTCGATTTCTGGAATCAGTCTTGAAGTGCTCAGCAGCAGACTTCGGAACAAACGCATTCTCTAACAAATTAACGGAAAAACTGAAGACTAAAATCAACACTACTGATTTTATGATGAATGCGATGAACAATTCACATCGCATTAAAAAGATAAGGTGAAAAAGTAAGATGAAGTATGGAAACACACGACAACGAAATCTGATTTATATGCACTGTCAATCACGCACGTTACGGAGACAGAGTTAAATAGATAACTGCACAGAAGACATCTAGAAACTAATTTAATGCTGGTGAAATTTTACCACAGTACCTTGTCATATAAACATTATGTTAACTAACAGTTTCTTCTCGTAGTTGCATAGTGTTGATCCAAGAATAAATACCCAGCATTCAGATCCGTTGGTGTAATGTATGCTAATGATCGAAAGTAACTGCCTTGTCTGCTTAGATTGTACCAGTGACTTGAATATTTGGAAACGTGTCTAATGTTCAACGTATTTCCTACCCAGTCTCAGTTTCCATAATTTAGATGTTGTTATGCAAGTAAAATGTGACCCAGAAGAAGGCCGCTGTAATCGTGGTCGAAACGGTTTTTCTATAGCAGCAGTAGTTTTTACGTTATGACGCGGTACCAAACCCAGAAAACTTTTATGTCGACTGTCAAGTAAAATGTGATTATAGTACAAAGAACAGATTTCAATCTTTTATTATAGACAGACTGTGAAACATAAAAACATACTGCGCACATGGCTGGATAGAGTAAGGTTCAAAGTTTTATGTTCGAATAAACACTCAACGTGACTGCCATGCGTTGCTCGGGAAACATCTAAACGGTAGTCCATTTACCTCCACACCCGAATCACCAGGTGACTGTTATTCAATCGACAGCTCCAACAGTCCGATTTCTCAGATCCTGAAGAGCCACTGCAACACGTAGACCAAAGACTGTGTCTTTTATGTGCCCCCACACGAGAAAGTCACAAGGTATAAGGTATGGTGACTTGGGAAGCCAAAAACAATTAACAAGATCTTTTTGCCCACCTCTTTCAATCGGACGTTGTGGGATGGTGTTGTGAAGATAACGCCGCACTTCAAGATGGAAATGGCCGCGCGGTCTCGGGCGCCTTGCCGCGGTTCGCGCGGCTCCCTCCGTCGGAGGCTCGAGTCCTCCCTCGGGCATGGGTGTGTGTGTTGTCCTTAGCATAAATTAGTTTAAGTAGGGCGTAAGTCTAGGAACCGATGACATCAGCAGTTTGGTCCCTTAGGAATTCACACACATTTGAATATTTTTGTCCACGTGTGGCATCCCTGTACAGTTTCCTCAGCAAAAAAGAAAGGCCCATAAACTTTGTGAACAGAAACGGCACAAATCACGTCACTTTCAGTCGTTTCTTTCTTGTTGCACGGCGACGCTGTGATTTTGTGGCCCTCAAGTTCTAACATTATGGCGTTTTACTTTACCGGATAGATGGAACGTCGATTTGTACGTAAAGGTGAGTTGTTCGTCTGCCATATACTGGAAAACTGAAATGAGTAATCCTTACTTTCTAGCTATGATCACCGGGACGCAATTGCTAAAGTTAACTGCAGCATGTAAGGCTTCATATGCATGTGCTGTCGTTTCAGAACAAGCCACGCCTTTGTTTGAGTAAGTAAGTTCTCGGCCTGTCAGCCCTGTGGACCTCCGATGGCTCCGCGTGTTCTGCATCTCGGAAACGCTCGACATTTTCATCAGACGCACGTGGCCGACCAGTTCTCTTCCCTTTGCATGTACAACCAGCTTCCACGAATTTTTCATGCCAGTCACAAAGCTGGTTGTGCACGGGCTGCCTCTTGCTGAATCGACAGCGGAATGCACGTTGCACTTCGACGATGAAATGACTTATCGCAAATTCCAGCACACAAAATGAAGGTGTAGTCGCCATGTTGCTACAAACAAGCAACAGCTCAGCTGGGTCAAAACTCTGAACCTTGCTCCATCCAGCGACATGCCCAAAATGTTTCTATCTTTTATTGTTTGTAGTAAACAGTTGCAATCTGTTCTTCCCTTTTTGTATCACCCTGTTGTTGTTGTGGTCTTCAGTCCAGAGACTGGTTTGATGTAGCTCTCCATGCTACTCTATCCTGTGCAAGCTTCTTCATCTCCCAGTACCTATTGCAACCTACATCCTTCTGAATCTGTTTAGTGTATTAATCTCTTGGTCTCCCTCTACGATTTTTACGCTCCACGCTGCCCTCCAGTAATTAAATTGGTGATCCCTTGATGCCTCAGAATATGCCCTACCAACTGATCCCTTCTTCTAGTCAAGTTGTGCCACAAATTTCTCTTCTCTCCAATTCTATTCAATACCTCCTCATTAGTTATGTGATCTGCCCATCTAATCTTCAGCATTCTTCTGTAGCACCACATTTCGAAAGCTTCTATTCTCTTCTTGTCTAAACTATTTATCATCCATGTTTCACTTCCATACATGGCTACACTCCATACAAATACATTCAGAAACGACTTCCTAACACTTAAATCTATACTCGATGTTAACAAATTTCTCTTCTTCAGAAATGCTTTCCTTACCATTGCCAGTCTACATTTTATATCCTCTCTGCGTCGACCATCATCAGTTATTTTGCTCCCCAAATAGCAAAACTAATTTACTACTTTAAGCGTCTCATTTCCTAATCTAATTCCTGCAGCATCACCCGAATTCATTCGACTAAATTCCATTATCCTCGTTTTGCTTTTGTTGATGTTCATCTTATGTCACCCTATTGAATGAAAAATGGAGTAAAAAGTAATTTACTCCTCAAATACTAAAAACTTCACAATCTCTAGCAACCTAGGGAGGTGACGCAGCGGTTACACATTGGACTCACATTCGGGATGACGACCGTTCAAACCCGCGTCCAGCCATCCTGATTTAGGTTTTCGGCGATTTCCCTAAATCGCTTCAGGCAAATTCCTGGATGGTCACTATTTTCAGGGCACGGTTGACTTCCTTCCCTAATCCGATGGGACCGATGACCTCGCTGTTTGGTCCCCTCCCTCGAATCAACCGACCAACCGATCTGCAGCAAAGACTGTTACGAGACTGAACGAATGAGCTGTTCTCACAAGATGCTCGCCAACATGGCACCTAGTGCAAGGCAGCTCAGAGAGATCGCCGCTTTCATAAGCAAGTTCACAGTATTCCTAATACTCTCCTTTTTCAGATAAAATTGTTGCAGATTATGGACTGATTTTATTTCAAGAAATAACTCCTCCACAGGTACATCTTATTTCTTTATTTATTGTGTCACAGTTGACTTCAGGAACAAAGTATCTTTATTAAGTCATTAGTATTAGCTGACATACATACTAATTGGATCACATCTAACGTGTTTCACCAATGGTCAAGTTTAAAATAATAAGTGTTTACGGTACAGGGTGAAGTGGGCTAAGGGTGTTCTCCCATGAAATAAGTGCTAGGTTTCTTCTGTTTATATGTATTGTGCACCTTAGCATAGGAATAGTTTCAGTGTTGCTGCTGTTTTGTTCGTTTGTTGCTTGAATATTAGCGCCATTGCCTCTCCTTTGGCGTTACACGGTGGATGGAATGGTAAAGTGAATACGTGTTCGATGTCTTTCTTCCTCAAGAACTCTTTGAGATGATTTCATGTAAACTGTGGTCTGCTGTCCTTAACAGTTCTTTGTCGATTGAGAATATCTCAGTTGGCACTCGGGTGGTGATATCTATGGTGATAAACTGTGCGGAAAGGTAGGCAGTTTGTCTAGTACCTCTACTACAAGGATGTTAAAAAGAACTCCGCAAAGTCCAACACTGCCGATGGTGACTGGGTCTGTGTCATGATGCGAGTATTCCCCGTAATGCCGGCTGATGTGCAGATTGTCATACAATCACAGCATCTATACATACTTGTCAGCAAAACTGTTCCTAGTCAACGGCTTTTTTATTGTGTTTTCTTTCTGGTTATGCGCTAACGGCTTCTGTGTAGTTTTCATAGGATCTACTGCCGTCGATTCTCCAGAATCATCAACCGATGCTGTTCTAGATATTGTGTCAATATCCAAATTTCATTAACTAAAAATAGTTGGAGATTTTGTGCAAAGAAGGAGCACAGCGCTGGTTCAACACATGCATGGTCTGGTTATCTCTGATGCGCCCGCTGATCACTGACGTTAGAATACAGTCTTTGTTGATGCCTAGAGTGACTTTATAAGATATTACTGGGAAGTCACCTGATGCTTGTTACAGTTCTATATTTGATTTGAAATAGGTAATCTACTTTGCATCCAGTGCTTAGTATCACCCAGTTAGAAGTCTGATTGGAATATTCGCATCATGGTAAATATCTATTCAAATAACGTGCTATTATAATAATAATAATAATTATTATTATTAGTTTCTTCTATTATTTTCACTATCGTATTATTGTTAATTATCATTCTCTTTATTTTATCATTATTATTACCATTACCATTTTTAATATTATTATTATTCTTGTCAGTGTTTTTGTAACATTTTTGGTATGTGCTGTTCCTGGTCAAATGTAATAGAGGTGCTTAAGGCTCTAATCTGGTCAGGCTAAACAAGAAATAAATAAATAATAAATAACATTTAGCGGTAACAGATGCAAGTATTGTGTGTGTGTGTGTGCGTGTGCGTGTGCGTGTAATTGAGGTGTTGCATCCGTGCCTCATCCATCCACTGCGACGAGTGCAGTTGCATAATCACGAGTTCTTTAACCTTTGCACTCATGTCTGTGAAGCTGCAGTCAACCAGAAGTACGGTTGAAACTGGTACCCACTATACATGAATTTTACAAGAACATGAGATGATCAGCGATACATGTGTATAAATACCGACCTGAAGTGTAATTTTTGCTGAAACCTCTGCGATATGATGTGCAGTTTAGACAAGTGGCTGCCGGTACATCCCGGAAAAGAAATGCACATGCTCTGCCAGAACACACTGATCTAATCCCTCAAGAGCGTCTCGAAAGAAACTAAATGTGACTGACACTGATAGTTGTTTTAATTAATATTTTATATCACAAACCGTCTCAGTTTAGAAATCATTGTTCAAAAGGGATGGAACAAGATAATTTATAACTATTCACCTCCAGACCTGACTACGACGACCATCCGACAAATCTTGCAGTGGTTGGTGACCAGTACCCGACGCCAATGATACAGGTTTCATTCCACGTGTTCCTTTTTCTTCAGATCAGGGTGGAACCATCTGCTCCTGACATCAATATTTTTTTTTACTTTATGTCATTTAATTTTGGTAATAGTATATGTACTACAGTTATTATAAACAGCCACTTCATTATTTAAATCGAAACCTCATTATTCACTGCGTAGGTTCTCAAATGGTGGAATAATAATACAATTAGTTCATATGGAAACATTTTCTTTAAGGAAATGTTAGTGATGTACCTGTTATACACGCAAACCACCTGAAGGTGAAATTTTCAGTGAGCAACTAGTTGTTTACATTCTTCAGGTTGTCCTGGCATTCTTTTGGCATCTTAAGGTGTCGGTTGTTCTTCTGGACATTATTGTCGTCTATGCACAGTATTTCGACAACGAGATTCGTTGCCTTCAGAGGTGCTACCCAAGACTGCTGTTGTGCGTGAACTGTCAGTCTCTGTTTATCTACTAGAGGACAAACATCAGGTAATAAATCAGTCGCTTGTTAGAACGTCATCTGATTTGCAGTTAGTCATATGAAATGTGGAAATGGGAAACAATATAAGTGCAATTTTTTCACGAAATACTTTTTCTGTGCTCTTGTGTTGTCGTTACTCTGTTGCATGTACCTAGATCTGATCCAGATGCCAGACCGTGTAAAAAGTCTTTGTGCCAAAATTGTGCTTCCCTCCGGAGTTCCAAAATTTGAAAGATATGAGAAGTGGTTTTTGTTGTCTATAGTTCTACTAACTAAAAACTTTTTGCTGTATTCCTGTACCTGTATTACTCCAGTGCCTCATTATCAATGGCATTTGAAACAAAAACTTTCTTCCTGTTATTTTGTTGAAAACCAACATTTTTGAGACCGTAATAATGTACAAAATACGAGATGATTCAAGCAAAGAAGTAAACATCAAGCAGCCACTGTTAGTAATGTTGTCTACTTACACAAAATAGCGCCGTTATTGTTGTCAAACCCAAAGGTGCATCTTCAGGCTTCGAACATCATGCGTAGCCCATGGTTCTGTAGCTTTCTGTCTTCGCTGTTTTTCTTGATAGAACCAGAATTTATCTCGAAATCTTTCTTTATTTGGTCTCGAGTTTCTTTGTCAGTTCTTTCTGCTTCATTTTAAGAATATCTGCCGAATATAGAGTAGTGTCTAAGTTAGGCGTTTAAGGATATCCATCTCTATTGTAGATGCCTTTAGTTAGTTGCTAGGTCATTTCCATTTTTTTAAAAAGCGTGACACGAAAGCTTCTTTCTTTGAAATGTTAGGGTCTATCTGTTCACTTAAATATTTCAACTTTTTTGCCTGTTTAATATTTTCTGGTACGATCTCCAGTTCTATTGGAGCTGATGGTAAGTCTATCCGAAAATGCGTCTTCTCAAATGTGATCTGAAGGCCGACTTCATTGCCCGTGCCTTCAGTTGTTTGTTTTGCCGCCGTATGTATGGAGTCTGAAAAGAGTACTAGATAATCGGCGGGGGCTAGACAGTCCATAGTAAAACATTACTTTTGATTAAACAGCATATTCTACTACTGACGGTAGTGAAGCAGGATGGTTTTAATTCACGAGGTGATCTACGGGAGACAGATGATTTTCAGATGGACAGTAGTATGTTGTTTTTTAATGAAAAAATTTTTTATGTACAGGGTGGTCCATTGATCGTGATCACGAAATAAGCGTCAAATGAAAACACTACAAAGCACGAAACTTGTCTAGCTTGAAGGGGGAAACCAGATGGCGCTATGCTTGGCCCGCTAGATGGCGCTCCCATAGGTCAAACGGATATCAACTGCGTTTTTTTGAATAGGATCCCCCATTTTTATTACATATTCGTGTAGTACGTAAAGAAATATGAATATTTTGGTTGGACCAGTTTTTTCGCTTTGTGATAGATGGCGCTGTAATAGTCACAAACATATTGCTCACAATTTTATACGAACAGTTGGTAACAGGTAGGTTTTTTAAATTAAAATGCAGAACGTAGGTACGTATGAACATTTTATTTTGTTTGTTCCAGTGTGACACATGTACCTTTGTGAACTTATCATTTCTGAGAACGCATGCTGTTACAGCGTGATTACCTGTAAATACCACATTAATGCAATAAATGCTCAAAATGATTTCCGTCAACCTCAATGCGTTGGCAATACGTGTAACGACATTCCTCTCAACAGCGAGTAGTTCGCTTTCCGTAATGTTCGCACATGCATTGACAATGGGCTGACGCATGTTGTCAGGCGTTGTCGCTGGATCACGATAGGAAATATTCTTCAACTTTCCCCACAGAAAGAAATCCGGGACGTCAGATCAGGAGAAGGTGTGGGCCATGGTATGGTGCTTCGACGACCAAACCACCTCTAACGAAATATGCTATTCAATACCTCTTCAACCGCACATGAGCTATGTGCCTGACATCCATCACGTTGGAAGTACATCGCCATTCTGTCATGCAGTGAAACATTTTGTAGTAACGTCGGCAGAACATTACGTAGGAAATAAGCATACATTGCACCATTTAGATTGCCATAGATAAAATGGGGCCAATTATCCTTCCTCCCATAATGCCGCATCATACATTAACCCGCCAAGGTCGCTGATGTTCCACTTCCCGCAGCCATCGTGGATTTTCCGTTGCCCAATAGTGGATATTATGCCGGTTTAGGTTACCGCTGTTGTTGAATGACGCTTCGTCGCTAAATAGAACGCGTGCAAAAAATCTGTCATCGTCCCGTAATTTCTCTTGTGCCCAGTGGCAGATCTGTACACGACGTTCAAAGTCGTCGCCATGCAATTCCTGGTGCATAGAAATATGGTACGGGTGCAATCGATGTTGATGTAGCGTTCTCAACACCGACATTTTTGAGATTCCCGAATCTCGTGCAACTTGTCTGCTACTGATGTGCGGATTAGCCGCGACAGCAGCTAAAACACGTACTTGGGCAACATCATTTGTTGCAGGTCGTGGTTGACGTTTCGCATGTGGCTGAACACTCCCTGTTCCCTTAAATAACGTAACTATCCGGCGAGCGGTCCGGACACTTGGATGATGTCGTCCAGGATACCGAACAGCATACATAGCACACGCGCGTTGGGGATTTTGATCACAACAGCCATACATCAACACGATATCGACCTTTTCCGCAATTGGTAAACGGTCCATTTTAACACGGGTAATGTGTCACGAAGCAAATACCGTCCTTACTGGTGGAATGTTACGTGATACCACGTACTTATACGTTTGTGACTGTTACAGCGCCATCTATCACAAAGCGAAAAAAGTGGTCCAACTAAAACATTCATATTTCTTTACGTACTACACGAATATGTACAAAAAAAATGGGGGTTCCTAATTTAAAAAAAACGCAGTTGATATCCGTTTGACCTATGGCAGCGCCATCTAGCGGGCCAACCATAGCGCCATCTGGTTTCCCCCTTCAAGCTAGACAAGTTTCGTTCTTTGTAGTTTTTTCGTTTGACGCTTAATTCGTGAGATATTTTGCCCGGTCACTATCAATGGGCCGGCCGGGGTGGCCGAGCAGTTCTAGGCGCTTCAGTCTGGAACCGCGCGACCGCTATGGTCGCAGGTTCGAATCCTGCCTCCGGCATGGATGTGATATCCTTAGGTTAGTTAGGTTTAAGAAGTTCTAAGTTCTAGGGGACTGATGATCTCAGAAGTTAAGTCCCATAGTGTTCAGAGCTATTTGAACTATCAATGGACTACCCTGTGGCTGGCTCTGAGCACTATGGGACTTAACATCTTAGGTCATCAGTCCCCTAGAACTTAGAACTACTTAAACCTAACTAACCTAAGGACATCACACACATCCATGCCCGAGGCAGGATTCGAACCTGCGACCGTAGCAGCCCCGCGGTTCCGGACTGCAGCGCTAGAACCGCACGGCCACGGCGGCCGGACTACCCTGTATACAACGTCAAAGGTTTATATTTTCTATTTGATTAACATGGTCACTCGCGAAAAATTGTGCTATCCAAATGGTGGCCTTCCTCTCGAGTACAATTTTCAACACTCTGTTAGAAAATACTAATAGCTCAGGCCAACATGTGTTGGTAAATCAAAGCCCTCGCGTCTTTAATGACAGCTTTCAGACACGGTCTTTCAAATATCCCGATAAGACAAAAATCACAAAGTGAATATGTTTGGTGACTTTTGTGTCCAAGCCACGTTACCAAAATGAGGAACTGAGCGTCCAGGAAAAATTGAAAAATTGCCATGGGCACCTTTGCAGTGTTGCACCATCATGCTGAAAATTAACGCTCCTCGTGTTTATCCGTCGCCTACGCGCTTCTGGCAGAAAGAACATATTCAGCAGGTGTACGTAACGTTTGGAGTTCTCTGTCACTATTATACAGTCTTCTTAAAAAAAAAAAAAAAAAAAAAAAAAACACCAATAACAGCTACGGCACACCACACTGTCATATATGAGGAGTGGACATGTCTTCGAACAACTACGAAACGCGATTAAGCAACCCAGAAACGACAGTACTGTATATCTGACTCTTTTCAGTGGCAACGCGCGTCATCACTCGTTAATACTATTATATTTGACTCTGATGAATATTTTATACGTCTGGTTTTATACGTCTGGAATTTTAAATCCGAATGTAATATTTTGCCGGCCGGTGTGGCCGAGCGGTTCTAGGCGCTTCAGTCTGGAGCCGCGTGACCGCTATGGTCGCAGGTTCGAATCCTGCCTCAGGCATGGATGTGTGTGATATCCTTAGGTTAGTTAGGTTTAAGTAGTTCTAGGTTCTAGGGGACTGATGACCTCAGATGTTAAGTCTCATAGTGCTCAGAGCCATTTGAACCATTTTTTGAACCTTGCAACTTCATAAAAATATTTTTTGTTGCTCTGTGAGCCGCAATCCATCGTGGGATCGTACTGCGAAATGCAGCTTTGCCGTTACAATGACAACGAAATATACGACACACTCAGCATTTACGACAAAGATATCGGAAGCCATACACAATTTTCTACCGTCCAGTGTCTCATTGCTACTGAAATGCTCTTCTTGATGCCTCAAGAGGAACAGATGACCGAAACCGGTAGTAAATAAAGATTTATTTTATGAGCCGCTATGGCGGTTTGGTATCCCCGCCAGGCTAGTGTATGTCGGCCGAGGACTTGTTCATGTGCGAGAGTTGGAACGATCCGCGACTCCACGGTAAGCGGCGTATGTGTCGCCTACCTTGGGCAGTGCCTGTGAGGCACGGCAGTGCAACTTATACAGGGATTTCCAGTGAAACGACCTTGGTTCGCTGCCAGGCCACGTGGAGCTCTGCAAGTTTGTCAGTCCCTCGGTGCCTCTTCTTCTTATTGGGTGATTTAAAGTCTTCCATAATTTTGATTCAGTGTGTCATATATATAGAGAGGTCAAAAAAATGTATCCTCTGTTTAAAAGTCCATAACTTGCAAACTAATTGACGGAGTTGTCTCATTTTTGGCTAAAGTGTAGCTTAAAGTCCAACTTAAAGATATCACTGTAGGTGTTCGAAATGGTCACCATTGACATCCACACACAAACGATGTCGCCGAACTGCAGCACGAACTACTGACTGCAAAGTGTTCAGTTGGATATTTACACATGAATGTACGATGGATTCTCGAAGTTCATCCAATGTGCGTGGCTATCGTCGATAAACGATGACCTTTAGTGTTCCCCACAGGTAAAAGTCCAGAGGAGTTAGGTCTGGGGAACGTGGTGAATACTCCACAGCACCTCTACGGCTTATCCATCTTCCTGGTAGATTTTCGTCGATATACGCCCTAACACGATTTTGGTAGTGGGCTGGGGTACCATCGTGTTGAAAGTAAACTCTCCCGTCTCCATACAAGTCTCTGATGGCAGGTAAAATGGATGTCTGAAGCTTGTGAAGGTACACCTCACCGGTAACTGTGCCGTCAAAGAAGAATGGCCCAATCAAGCCCTGGTAAGACAACTCACACCACACATTTACTCCTGGCAAATTCACGGCTTTGTCTACATGGACGTTCGGATTTTCGGCTGCCCAGTAGATGCAATTGTGGCGATTTACTGTACCATTGAGTTTGAACTGTGCCTCATCGGACCACACAATCACCTCTGCAAACTCTTCATCGTTGCGCACCATGTTAGTAAACCACTCGCAGTACTCCATTCTACGATCTGGGTCGTCCTCGTTCATTGCGTGTAGCAATCGTGGGATGTAGCACTTCCACATTGCTGTCTTCAAAATTCGCCGAACACTTGAGCGACTCACTCCAGTTTCACGGGCACACTGTCTCAGACTTCTGTGGTGAGCGAGTGAATTGTTGTAACACACGGCGGGAGTTAGCTGGACTTGTTACTGTTACAAGTCGTCCAGATCGTTGTTTGTGTACATCTTTAACACAGCCTTCGGCATCAAATTTTGTCGAATGCGACGAATCGTTAAAGGTGTCGGTGGCTCAGTTTGATACTCATTTCGCCATTGCCAATGAGCCTCACTAATGTTTTCTTACTTAAAATACCACTTCAAAAGTGACTTCCTTTCATCGAATGTAAACCTTGCGCCAGCCATGTTTAATCGAGAAACTAGGTGCAACTAAGAACAAAACACTGGCGACTCTCATCTGACAAAACAAAACAACGCAATACAACGCTTGTGTGGCGATTGCCGGAACTACTGACTATTACACTACCAAAGACGAGACAACTCCGTCAATTAGTTTGCCGATTATGGACTTTTAAACAGTGGATACATTTTTTTGGACCCCTCTGTGTTTACGAATCTACACTCCTGGAAATTGAAATAAGAACACCGTGAATTCATTGTCCCAGGAAGGGGAAACTTTATTGACACATTCCTGGGGTTAGATACATCACATGATCACACTGACAGAACCACAGGCACATAGACACAGGCAACAGAGCATGCACAATGTCGGCACTAGTACAGTGTATATCCACCTTCCGCAGCAATGCAGGCTGCTATTCTCCCATGGAGACGATCGTAGAGATGCTGGATGTAGTCCTGTGGAACGGCTTGCCATGCCATTTCCACCTGGCGCCTCAGTTGGACCAGCGTTCGTGCTGGACGTGCAGACCGCGTGAGACGACGCTTCATCCAGTCCCAAACATGCTCAATGGGGGACAGATCCGGAGATCTTGCTGGCCAGGGTAGTTGACTTACACCTTCTAGAGCACGTTGGGTGGCACGGGATACATGCGGACGTGCATTGTCCTGTTGCAACAGCAAGTTCCCTTGCCGGTCTAGGAATGGTAGAACGATGGGTTCGATGACGGTTTGGATGTACCGTGCACTATTCAGTGTCCCCTCGACGATCAACAGTGGTGTACGGCCAGTGTAGGAGATCGCTCCCCACACCATGATGCCGGGTGTTGGCCCTGTGTGCCTCGGTCGTATGCAGTCCTGATTGTGGCGCTCACCTGCACGGCGCCAAACACGCATACGACCATCATTGGCACCAAGGCAGAAGCGACTCTCATCGCTGAAGACGACACGTCTCCATTCGTCCCTCCATTCACGCCTGTCGCGACACCACTGGAGGCGGGCTGCACGATGTTGGGGCGTGAGCGGAAGACGGCCTAACGGTGTGCGGGACCGTAGCCCAGCTTCATGGAGACGGTTGCGAATGGTCCTCGCCGATACCCCAGGAGCAACAGTGTCCCTAATTTGCTGGGAAGTGGTGGTGCGGTCCCCTACGGCACTGCGTAGGATCCTACGGTCTTGGCGTGCATCCGTGCGTCGCTGCGGTCCGGTCCCAGGTCGACGGGCACGTGCACCTTCCGCCGACCACTGGCGACAACATCGATGTACTGTGGAGACCTCACGCCCCACGTGTTGAGCAATTCGGCGGTACGTCCACCCGGCCTCCCGCATGCCCACTATACGCCCTCGCTCAAAGTCCGTCAACTGCACATACGGTTCACGTCCACGCTGTCGCGGCATGCTACCAGTGTTAAAGACTGCGATGGAGCTCCGTATGCCACGGCAAACTGGCTGACACTGACGGCGGCGGTGCACAAATGCTGCGCAGCTAGCGCCATTCGACGGCCAACACCGCGGTTCCTGGTGTGTCCGCTGTGCCGTGCGTGTGGTCATTGCTTGTACAGCCCTCTCGCAGTGTCCGGAGCAAGTATGGTGGGCCTGACACACCGGTGTCAATGTGTTCTTTTTTCCATTTCCAGGAGTGTATATGTGAATCGCTCGATTTAAATGCGCTCTAAGTATATTGTCTTTATTCTACTTTATTTTTGTTTGCAACCGTTTTCTGTAGTTTCCTGCATTTAATGGCTAACGTATTAGCAACTTTCGTCATAACAGGTATTCAGCTTTAATACATCCTGCCATGAAATGAGTATATAATTCTGCTTTGAATGGTGTTGCTTCTCGCAACAGAGTGCGACGCATTTCACTACGATTTGCATAATATGGATGTAGATGTAGATGGGTATGCTTCATAGTATTAGTGACTGAACCATACTTCCTCATAAATGCTACAGTAGCTATGCAAATGTGTTCAAACGTTACTAACAGGTACTACAAAGAAGGCATTGTAGGAGACATTAATTTAGTAGAGTTATTCTCTCATTGCAATGAAAATTTCGAGACCTCCATTAACACACATACAGTGCACTCAAATCGAGGAATCCACACAAGAATTCGTAAGCAGTGACAAATAGAGCTGAGTCCACAAAATACCATGCAACGAAATTAGCTTCTGTTTTATACGAATCAGAAACAAAGGTGGAATCACTTACCCCACCTAGTACTGTGCTATGGATGCGAGCAGACGTTAAGGAGATCTACAATACACACAAGAAGATCTTAATGACGAACGGACAGAAGTAAATCTTGCTTCTGTGTAACGTGATGTCAGATGCTTTTTAGGTTTTGACAAGTGCTAACGCGCAGCTGTTTCCACTTTATGATGGCCACATAGTCGAAATTGCAGTATTTGGTTTACAAACAACTAATTTTACAGTCAAATGGTGACCTCGATCTCACTTAGAAGATCTTGCATGGCCATGAACCGCAGCTACGAGTTGTTAATCGCCTGGCATTGAACTTCGAATACGGGAAAATATGGCGCGAAAATGCGTATTCTTGCTTTGCGAAATACGCGTATTGCTTGATAATATTTTTCATTTATAGTTTATGGGTGGTGTGGTGTGCGTACTGTAAGACCTTCGGTACACACACCATCAGATTATTTGACTTGTCGCTCTAGTGAAGTAGGCGAGTGTCAGCAATATGTCTCATGTTCTTATCGTGGCATGTTTATCTTTTGCCGTTAGGTCAGACGATAGAAATGCCACTTGCACGCTTAGAGTAGCAGATTGATGGTGACCAACTTTAAACAGAACTTGATTAATTTTTACACACATTTATTAAAATAATAACAATCATAAAAATAACTTAACTTGGTACTGGATGCTATTTACAATTGACAATCTGAAGTTTCTTTGGTCTTGGTACGTTAATCGTATTCTCACATATCTCTGATACTTGACAAAGCATCTACACATTTCTCTTCATGGCTATGTACAGGAATATGATAATCTTATTAGGCGCAGACTGAAACTTGACTATAGACTAATGCAGACTAATGCAGTCTGACTAATCGGAGGTCCGTACACTCGTTATAATACCTCGAGCGTTCAGGTGTCACTGCGCGAGTGTGATCCATGAGGAGAAAAGGTTCTACGTTAGCAGCAATCTCATTGGCTGCGTTACATATTAATACGCGGATCGGCGGAAGCAGAATTTGGTCCGTCTCTAAGACAGCGCCATCTCGTAGTACTGAGACGGACGAGCGCTGCGCCTGCTCTGTTGTGTTTAGCGGGGCGCGCTCGATTGGGAAAGTTGTGTACACGCTGACTACGCGGAACTATGTACACAACAGGTGGGCCTCATAATCTGGTGGTAAACTGGGTACTTGGAAAAGTTTTTGTAGCCTTATAAAATAATACAGGATGGGGCAAATAAAAGTGGCTCAGAGAATTGGATACGATTGGACGTGAATGTACAGCAGCATTAAAAGATGAGGAAAAAACCTGCAGTTACTTCCAACGGGATGGAGCAACTGCCCATACAGCCAGACGAACCTTGGACACATTTACACAATCTTCACTCCTGACAGAATTGTTATCAGAGGTCAGTCTGGTCGCGGATCTAGCTGGCCACCCAGGCCACCTGATATGCCAGTGTGCGATTATTTCGTGTGGGGAGCCCTCAAGTCTGAGAAGTATTGCAAAAACCCTCATAGTCTCCAAGAACTGCAGCAGAACATTTCGGATGAGATTGCAGCAATTCCAACTGTTCAGTTTCATCGCCTTCAGCAACTTGCTGACCAGGGCCCATATATGCCAAGAGATGAATGTTGGTCACTTTCAGCATCTGCTGTAGTCAGGTTAATACTGTATTTCCTTTCCTCTGCTATGCTTCTTTGCAACCTGCAACGTTGTTCTCCGAGCCGCTTTTGTTTGCCCCACCCTGTATTGCTTTGTAAGGCTACAAAAACGTTTCCACGTAACCATTTTACCACCAGACTACGGGGCCCACCCATAAAGTATAAATGAAAATACTATCATGTAATACGCGTATTTCGCAAGACAAGAATACGGATTTTCGAGCCATATTTTCCCGTATTCGAAGTTCACTGATAGGCCACTAGGAGCGCTGCTGTCGTTCTGTTTCCCAGTCGTAACACGGGCCTTGCACTTCTTATAATACAGTGTTATGTACTTTGGAGTTTTAACTTGCCATGTGCGACCACGTGGACCCAGTCAGTCACATGCTAGCACTAGCTGGGACGTTTGTTTACTTCTCGCCCGCATTTGTGCGTAATATTTCGTGATGTTTCTTGGTTTTTCACTAAACGTGTTTTTGAAATCTCTGCTCGTTGATTAGCTTGACATTCAGTGTTTGTTCACGCGTGCCTTGAGTCTCCGTGCTCGATCCGAACGTTTTTGTGAACGCTAACATCTCGCTATACGAGATATAATAGGTTATTTTGAAATATGACTTTAGAAAAAACTTCTAGTCGAGTGAATAGAGCCAGTTTTTTTAATACTTTAGAATGATTACCATTAAGGCCTGTCCAAATCTTCGACAAGAGCGTCTTTTCGTGCCAAGCTCTTGTAGTTCTTGTTGTCGCTCTGTCAGAAGACTCGCTCCATGCAGCTCACCGCGTTAGTCTATCCTGAGCAAGCCTATTCATCTCTGAATAACTTCTGCAATCTACATCAGTTTGAACCTCCTTATTGCATTCAAGCCTTTGTCTCTCCCTCAGCAATTCCCCAAACTTCCTTACATTACCAAGTTAACTATCCCATCATGCCTTGGGATGCGTGTTGTTAACAGATCTCTTTCTTTTAGTCTAGTTGTGTCATGAATTTCTTTTTTCCCCCAATTCGAATCACTACCTCCCTAGTTATTCGATCTGGCACCCTGAACCGTGAATATCCCTTCAAAACCCTTTCTTAAGAATTTACTTTACTTACTAGCGATTCATCAAGATCATTAATACATTTAATCACACTATGTCAGCGTGGAAGTAGGTGCCAGTGGGTAACTGATGAAAACAAATTAAATTAAGAACGAGATTTTCACTCTGCAGCGGAGTGTGCGCTGATATGAATTAAATTAATTTCAACAAATGGGAAATTTTATACCTAAAAGCCCTTTTTTCCGACAGATTTAAAATTATAATCAGAAAGCACCCTCAAAATATCAAGTTACAATTTTATTCAGAGGCAGAAAGAACAAATATTGACAGTATGAGCTTTCGGGCTGAGAACCTTGCCACTCCCTTATGACACGGCCGTAGTCACGACCACTCACAACAGCCCCTGAAAGACTACACTGGTGCAAATCTGCAACATACCAGATTACTTGAACAACTCACACAAGCACATAAACTATGCACTCTGTAGGAGGGATGGAAGTGGTACAAAAAACACCAACATTAAAAAAATTAACTTGCCACCGAAGGTGCAACTTGATTTAAAAAAACTCTTACGGTGGAAGGGTGGCAACTTTATATACTGAAATGACCATTTAAATAAAAACCCATGAAATGCAATCTTAGATAAAATATACAAACATGCTCTACATTACACATATACCGCCTCTCAAGATGATAGGCAAGATAAAAACATATTTCAGGAATTCGGCCGTTACACTTCAGGCAATAAATTCGTTAACATCGAATCCGACAAACATGACAGAGGCAGCTATTAACGTATGGCAGACCGACAGACAGACAGACAGACACTAACTGCCTAACAAATCCGGACGGGAGACAGAAGAGCAAGCTGGGGACGAGAGACTGCCCAAGAAACAAGTAGAATTTAACAAGTAAATGAAACAACATATCACGAATCACTTAACTTCTAATAACTGCGATGGCTGGCGAAGACCTGGCGCAGCACCCCCAAAAAGCTCTCCCGAACCGTCCGCTGCCAGCCGTATCAACGGACGTAGGAAGGCGCGCCGATCTCTCCTGTCTCACTGCGACGCAGCTCGCCCCGGCCAGACCGATGTCATGGGTTGGTTCCTGTTGCTCTCGTGTTGGCCGCGAAGTCTCTACCCCTCGCTATACGGCGCGGCCCACTGGACCGACGTGGCCACCTCACATGCGCCGACACTCAAGACGGACAAGTCATCTTGTGTCTCAGTGCGTGACCGACCAACCGATCGATCCAACTGCCAATGACCATTGCCTGAACAAACTCGAGCAGACTGGCGGCCTAACACATAGTAGCACTCCGGACGACAGACAGACACTGACTGCTCCATACTGACCCGGCTGACCAACTGACCGACTGGCGAGCTCATAGCGCCCCTTAAATGCACGTGAACAGGCAAGCTTTCCCCTTTCCCACCAGAGGGAGACACCAAAGCTGCGATTGCCACAGCGGCGCCACCGCCAGAAACAGAGGGCGACTGCTTCACACTACGCGCTGCTGCGCGCTCTTCAAAACAGCAGTTTTTACCACGGCTCACACCCCATTTCGAAACGTTCTGTACATTCTCGTCTGAACGGCTAATCGTCCACGTGTCACTTTCGTACTAGGCTACACTCCAGACAAGTATCTTCAGAAAGAGACTTCCTAAGCCTTAAACCCAAATTTATATTAGATGCTAAAAGAACTTCATTTTTTGCTATTACCAGTCTCCATTTTATATCAAATCTGCTTCGGCAATCATGAGTTATTTTTCTGCCCAAATAGCAAATCTTCTGCCTCGTTTCCTTATCTGATTCTCTTATGATTGCTTAATTTAATTCGACTACAGTCCATTACTCTTATTTGACTTCTGTTGAAGTTCATCTTATATTCTCTTTTCAAGACGCAGTCATTCTGTTTACCTGCACTTCCAACTCCTTTGCTGTCTCTGACAGCATAACAGTCTTATCAGAAAAGCCCAAAGTTTTTTTTCTTCTTCCTGGTTTTAATTCCTTCCCCGTATCTTTCCTTAGTTTCCTTCACTGCTTTCTCAGTGTACAGAGTAAATAACGTGAGACAGAGGGTAGAATCCTGTTTCGTTCCACTTTCAACTACTGCTTCTACTTCAGGTCATTTGACCTATATAATTGCACTCTGGTTTCTATACGAGTTGTAAGCAACTTTTCGGTCCCTGTATTTTATTCCTCCTACCTACAGAATTTATGCCATTTTTCTCTATTTTACAAGGTGTGAAACAGTGATGAGAAGATTCCAGGTATCTAGGAAATTATTTGCATTATTTAATTACAGTCTTGGATCATAATGTTTATTTTTAATCAGTTCATTAATTTTGGTAGGTAATGATCATCTTCAGACCTAGAAAATGTAAGACTATATGAATTTAAAGCAGAAAACAACTATAAAACAACTGTACAACTTTTCAATATCTCAGTGAAAACGTGTTGCATTACACATATCACGCTATTACATGTTATGGTGCAAATTATAAAACAACTGTACAACTTATCAATATCTCAGTGAAAACGTGTTGCATTACACATATCACGCTATTACATGTTATGGTGCACTCAAATCATAAGCCATTTCTGCTTCGTTAAACAAATAAACATTGTGATCCAAGGCTTGAATTACAATAAAGCAAATTTCTTACTATCTTATATGATAAATGATGGTGTCAGTGCTGCCGTGCGTATTCCTACATTACTCGGGAACCCAAACTGATCTTTCCATTGGATGGCTTATGCAGTTCCGTAAATAATTCTTGTCAGTATTTTGCACACCACTAATTATGAAACTGATAGTTTGGTGGCATTCACGTCTATCAGCATCTGCATTCTTTGGAATTGAAATTATATTACAGTCTTCTCGAAGTGTGAGGCTACTTCGTCTGTCTTGTATACCTTGCTCACGGGCTGAAATAGTTCTGTCACGACTGGCTCTCACAAGGATCTCAGTATCAGATGCAGTCAGAAACGTTCCTTCGGTTTTTTTTCTTTATTGTTATTTTGAAACCTGTATTACAGGCAGGCCTGCAGCAGCATACGACGCCGCTCTTTGGCCGCAGAGAAACACAAATATACAAATGAAGACATTTACAGAAAAACATGGTGGACATATAAACGGAGACAAACACTTTTTAAAATACAAGGTGCCGTTCACGGGCGCAGGGTCCAAGATAAAATTGTTCAGACACTTGGACACAGACAGAGACGAAAATTGTCACACGTGAACATAGGTGCACAAAACGAATAACACTGAATCACTTAAGCACAAAACGATGCACACACAGAACACGAGGCGTTTATCTCCGGCGCGTGAATGTTCACTAACCGTGTACGAGTCCGGGGACCTGCCAAGAGAGGAGGAGGGGGGTGGGAGAGGGAGAGGGGAGAGCAGATGCCATGGGCAGGGGAGATAGGTGGAAGGGAGGAAGGGGGAGGGGAGCCCGGGGGAAGAGGGAAGGAGGGAGGGGATGGGGGAAAAGGAAAGAGAAGGGAGGGAGGGTGCCTAAAGGAAAGGACACAGGAAGTGGGGGGGAGGAGGGGTGATGGAGGGGAGAAGGACATCATCAGGGAGGGGGAGCTGGCGGAAGCCACCTTGAGAGAGGGTGAGGAGGGTGGAGAGATGGAGACCGGGTGGGACATGGGCATACAGGAGCAGCAGCGGGCGGGGGTGGTGGAGGATGGGTGAGACAAGCGGATGAGGAGGATCAAGTTTGCGGGAGGTGTACAGGATCCGTATCCTTTCAAGGAAAAGGAGGAGGTGGGAGAAGGGGATGAGATCATACAGGATCCGTGTGGGGGAGGGGAGATGGATGCGATAGGCAAGGCGGAGAGCATGATGTTCAAGGATTTGGAGGGATTTATAAAAGGTAGGGGGGCGGAGATCCAGGCCGGATGGGCGTAACAAAGGATAGGGCAGATGAGGGATTTATAGGTGTGGTGGATGGTGGAGGGGTCCAGACCCCACGTACGGCCGGAAAGGAGCTTGAGGAGACGGAGTCGGGAGCGTGCCTTGGCGTGGATTGTCCGGAGATGGGGAGTCCAGGAGAGGCGACGGTCGAGGGTGACGCCAAGGTACTTAAGAATGGGAGTGAGGGCGATAGGACGGCCATAGATGGTAAGATATCAAGGAGGCGGAAGGAAGGGGTGGTTTTGCCTACAATGATCGCCTGGGTTTTGGAGGGATTGACCTTGAGCAATCACTGGTTGCACCAAGCGGTGAACCAGTCGAGATGGGATTGGAGAAGGTGTTGGGATCGCTGCAGGATGGGGGCAAGGGCAAGGAAGGCAGTGTCATCGGCAAACTGGAGGAGGTGGACGGGGGGTGACGGCGGCGGCATGTCAGCCGTATACAAAAGGTACAGAAGGGGGGAGAGGACGGAGCCTTGGGGCACACCGGCGGAGGGGAAAAAGGTGTAGGAGTCGGTGTTATGGATGGTGATGTAGGAAGGACGGTGGGAGAGAAAGGAGCCGATCAGACGGACGTAGTTAATGGGAAGGGCGAAGGTTTGGAGCTTGAAGAGGAGACCGGAATGCCATACGCGGTCATAAGCTCGTTCGAGGTCCAGGGAGAGGAAGATAATGGAGCGACGGGAATTAAGCTGGTCGGAAAGGAGATGAGTGAGGTGAAGGAGAAGTTCGTCGGAAGAGAAGGACGTCCGAAAGCCACACTGGGTAACGGGAAGGAGGCGGTGCTGGCGGAGATGCTGGTGGATGCGGCGGGTGAGGATAGATTCCAGGACCTTGCTGAAGACCGAGGTAAGGCTGATGGGACGGTAGGAGCAGACGGCGGACGCCGGTTTGCCAGGTTTTCCTTCGTTAGCACAGGTACTATCAGATTAAATATATCCGCATACCCCTAAGTTGTGCGAAACTGACTGCTAGATGTCCCGAGTGGCGGACCCGCCAGTATAAAAAGAAGTATGGAGTATTGGGTTGCCCGTAAGGAAGCAGTAAAGGCTCAGTGACTTGAATGTCGCCTGAATAACAAATCAGTCAGGCACATTTAAATCCTTTTAAAGTTATCTAACGTGACTCTCGGTGAAGCGATTGGAAGTGGAAAACGAAGCAGCAACCACAACTAAACCAAAATCAGGAAAACCTCACGTGCTGGCGGAGAGGGACGTTGAGCATTGCGGAGCGCGGTTCTAAAAAATGACATGGAATCAACGAACCACTCGTGAGTTCCAATATGCTACTAACAGACCAGCCAGAACAACCACTGTGCGTAGAAAATTAAACCAACTGCTAAATAGAAAATTAAACCAACTGCTAAATTATTTATACAAGACATCAGTAAGGCGCTAAAAGGGGCAATTTACCCTAAATAATGAAAAGTATGAAGTCATTCACATGACTGTTGAAAGGAATCCTCTAAACTTCTGCTACACGACACATAGCACAAATCTAAGGGCTGTCGACTAAATGCCTACAGATTACAATTACTAATAACTTAAATTGGAGGGATTACATAGATAATGTTGTGGGTGTGACGAATCAAAGATTGAGTTTTACTGAAGAGGCAAAAAATCCACCAAAGAGATTGGCTACATTACGCTTGCCCATCCTCTGCTACAGTATTGCTGTGCGGTGTGCGACCCTTGAAACATCCCCTTAGAAAAATTTAAAAATGGCAGTGCTGGAAAACCTCTTACGTTATTTGATTTTGAAACAGCTGAGCAAAACTGAACGTACTCAGACATTTCTCTCTTTATTTATTCTGATCATCACTAAACTGACAAACAATATTTTTTTAGCGCAACGCAATCTGACTTTCAATAATCCCTACAAAAGAATGGCCCCGACTGACAATAACCTACACCTTTCATGAATCATTTACCTCACAAAAATCTTCGTTACTCAAACTACTGCAATACAGCGTGCGCCAATACTGCCAGCTGAATAAAAGATTCTAACTACTGAATGCACTAACTACTTATAGGCATAGTTAGCAAATGAAAGATTTTGATGGATAACAAACAATGTATTTACCTTAATAATGTTCAAAAAATTTACTCTTTCTGATAGACACACGTCCAGATCGTCCGCTCTAAAAATTCTGCTATCTCTGTCCCCACATCCACCACTGCTGGCGGCTCACCTCCAACTGCGCAACACTACGCGCTGTTTACATCCAACTGCCTAACACTACAATAGCGAATATTCCAACAATCTTTTCACGAAAGTTCAGTCACCATCTTTCTCCTCCGAATGCGAAAATATTCTGTTGACGCCCATCTACATAGGAAGAGATGATCAGCGAAATAAAATAAGAGAAATAAATTCAATTGAAATACTTAAGCAATTTACACAAAGAAATACTCACCCTTCAAACAAAGAATATTTATAGGTAATCAGTGCAAAAGTAAAAGATGATAAAAATGGTTCAAATGGTTCTGAGCACTATGGGACTTAACTGCTGTGGTCATCAGTCCCCCAGAACTTAGAAGTACTTAAACCTAACTAACCTACGGACATCACAAACATCCATGCCCGAGGCAGGATTCGTACCTGCGACCGTAGCGGTCGCGCTTTCCAGACTGTAGCGCCTAGAAACGCTCGGCCACGCCGGCCGGCAAAAGATGATATTCCCGAAAATAACCAAGAGAACAAGTATAAACCCCAGAATAATAATTCCCATGAAGGAAAGATTTAGATGTTCGATAGAGAAACGATATGAAAGAGATTTGATGAACCCTCTGACAAGCAGCTAAGATTGTAGATTACTTATGTATTGTAGATATAGATGCAGAGTGGGGTGCAATAGTTGAACAACTCGTCATAAGCCACACATTTCTGTAATCGGTAGTAAGCGACGCTTACGGGGGAGTAAAGAGAGCCGCCGCTGTATAGTAGATGACTGGAAATCAGTGCTTTGAAGTGGTAAATCATGATATACCTTGTCGTAATACATGGAAACGTTTGGGTATGGCGATTGCCTGGACAACGTTACCTGCAATCTCGTATAGTGCCAACAGAGAAGAGCGCAGGAAGGGGTGCTGAGCTGTCGGGGTGTTTTTCGTGGTTAGTGTGTGGTTCACTTATCGCGCTTAAGAAAACGCTAAATGCGGAAGAACGTGAGTATATTTTACAACATTGTGTCTGTATACTATAGACTAGGCCTGTTCACCGATCTGTTTGTGCGAGCTGACTCGCACTCACGCTTCAGCACTGAGCAGCCGGCGTGTAATAGGCTGGGATGAGAAGGAGGGAAGCAGCGAAGGGAATCGGAAAACGGCAGCTCGGGGCGAGAAACTGTTGTCAACGAGTGTATTCTACGGCCGCTGATAGCTCTACTAAAATGTATTGCTTCACGGTAGCTAATTAATGCCTTAGGCAAATTTATTTCCTAAAACTGTTGCACTGATGAGAAATGGTACTGAAATGAAGTTTACATTTCTTTTAATCGATGAAGCAAAGAACGTGGGACTGCTAAGTACGGAATTCGATGAGTGTTACAACCGGTGCAGCCTTGTGACGAGTATAGTTATCAAAGGAAGTTTAAATTAACATCAGAGTGTGTTTCGGGAGTATTTTATTCACACGTTAAACTCAGACACACTGCATGTCAGTGAATACGACTTCTTTTACTTTTCAGTGTCTTGCACCACTTTCTCTGCACTGCTAAGACGAAGCTATCTTTTTCCAATTGAGATCCGTCAGTGAACTTCTGTGAGCAGATTTCGTTGTTGTCGTCGCGGAAAAAAGTTGCTCCCACAAAAACGTAGGTCCAAACATCAACATAACCATAGCTGCAAACCCATAGAGATGTGGAAAATTACTTTGAAGAAAACTTTTGAACGAGTCAACGAGACTTACTCCTTATTGGTGTGGCCGAGCGGTTCTAGACGCTTCAGTCTGGAACCGCGCGACCGCTACGGCTGCAGGTTCGAATCCTGCCTCGGGCATTGATATGTGTGATGTCCTTAGGTTAGTTAGGTTTAAGTAGTTCTAGGTTCTAGGGGACTGATGACCTCAGAAGTTAAGTCCCATGTGTGGTGGCCTTAGGTTAGTTAGGTTTAAGTAGTTCTAAGTTCTAGGGGACTGATGACCATAGATGTTAAGTCCCACAGTGCTCAGAGCCATTTTGTTGATTCTTTTTGCATTTGGTGCGGTCTACGCCGGCCGCTGTGACCGAGCGCTTCTAGGCGCTTCAGTCCGGAACCACGCTGCTGCTACGGTCGCAGGTTCGAATCCTGCCTCGGGCATGGATGTGTGTGATGTCCTTAGGTTAAGTTACTTATAAGTAATTCCAAGTCTAGGGGGACTGATGACCTCAGGTGTTAAGTCCCATAGTGCTCAGAGCCATTTGAACCATTTTTTTGTGGTCTACGGTGTGATTGATAGGACTTACGGAGGCACCATTATTTCATGGGCGGTTCCTCGGAAAAAGCCAAAAAAAGAGTTTTTTTACTATATTTCCGCCGTCATTAGCGGACCAAAACCCAGACGAGGTTTCCAATACGGTTATGCACAGCAAATGGCTAAAATTTTTATGATATATTCTTAAGATCCTGACCTCGAATAACCTCGAAAATTTTCTTGATAACTTCATCCGTTTCCAAGATACAGAGGCTGAATGTCACCATACTTCTACACGTAAAATCCAGTATGTGGCCAAACCTAAGTAATAAATAACTGCAGAAAGTTGGTCAAATTTTAGCAGTATATTCTCTAGGCATTTACCTAGAGGAGCTATTTCCCGTTTTCAAAAATCTTTATCCGTTATCGACAAGCATCTCAAATCCTTTTTTTTTTGTTTTGTTTGTTTTTTTGTGGGGAGTACGGAAGGCCAGCTACGACACAGGAAATGACTGTTTACATTGTATTCTTAAGATCCCGATCTCGAACAATCTTGAAAATATTCTCGATATAATGTGTCGTAGCACGGGAAACATGCAAGCAAAGTGTCTCCGTCATCATCTGGGATTGTTGCATTATTACAATTTCACGTAAGTAAACTACTTAAATTTTACTGACTAATGGTTTTGCTTTCATAAGAGTAACATGCCGTGCTGCAACAGGAAAAAGAAGGGAACTAGCGGAAAAATGCTCCTATCGGAGCACAAAAAATGCGAATATGTTCCCGTTTATTTAAAAGACTGTCTGGAAAGTAAGGTACCAGCTGCCCCATTTTACCTTCCTCGGCACCAAAAAGTTTTGGCATGCGAACATATTCCCGCTCTTTAAGCTGAGACAGAAAAAGACGGTGGTAGTGGTGAAGAGACGGAAACGTACTAAATACTGGTAGATAGACAGAGGTTATGTTGCAGAAGTAGCGAAGGAGACAATGGCAGTGTGAGGGAAAAAGAGTGACACAGTGGCAGTGGAATATTTCTGACAGTGACAGGACAGTGCTAGAAAAAGACTGAAGGAGACAGTGCCAGGAGTGGGAGGGGGGCGGGGAGGAGAACAAATGGTTCAAATGGCTCTGCGCACTATGGGACTTAACATCGGTGGTCATCAGTCCCCTAGAACTTAGAACTACCGGGAGGCCGACGGTTCAATCCCGTCTCCAGCCATCCTGATTTAGGTTTTCCGTGATTTCCCTAAATCGCTTCAGGCAAATGCCGAGATGGTTCCTTTGAAAGGGCACGGCCGATTTCCTTCCCCATCCCTCCTTCACCCGAGCTTGCGCTCCGTCTCTAATGGCCTCGTTGTCGACGGGACGTTAAACACTGATCTCCTCCTCCTCCCAAACCAACCAACCAACCTTAGAACTACTTAAACCAAACTAACCTAAGGACATCACACACATCCATGCCCGAGGTAGGATTCGAACCTGCGACCGTAGCAGTCGCGCGGTTCCGGACTGAGCGCCTAGAACCGCTAGACCACCGCGCCCGGCTGGAGGAGAACAGAACAAAGAGAAAAAGAAAGTGGAAGTGAGTGAGAGCTGGTGATAATGAGAGACAGAGTATGTGAGAATAACAGCGGACCGAGCGAGGTAGCGCCGTGGTTAGCACACTGCACTCGCATTCCGGAGGACGACCGTTCAAATCCGCTTCCGGCCATCGTGATTTAGGTTTTCCTTAATTTCCGTACATCACTTCAGGCAAATGCCGAGGTGGTTGCTGTGAAAGGGCACGGCTGACTTCCTTCTCCATCCTTCCGTAATCCGATGGGACCGATGACCTCGCTGTTTGGCCCTCTCTCCCAGATCAACAAACCAACCAATCAACCAACTAATGTCAGTGAGGAACAGAGAGATAGCGACAGTGAGAAGAGACTGCAGTAGTAGGAAGGAAAGAATGAGGTATTAGCAGTATGAGACAGCAAGAGGGAGACAGTGACAGTGAGTGTAGTAGCAGGACAGAAGGAAGGGGACTGTGGTTGAGAGACAATAGGCAATGACAAAGAGACATGTAGAGATTGTGACAATGAGTTGGGCTGAATGTGTGAGAAAGGGCAACTGGGAGTGAATGGGTACGAGGGAATTGTAATGATGGCGTAGTGGGTTCAAATGGTTCAAATGGCTCTGAGCACTATGGGACTTAACACCTGAGGTCATCAGTCCCCCTAGACTTGGAATTACTTATAAGTAACTTAACCTAAGGACATCACACACATCCTTGCCCGAGGCAGGATTCGAACCTGCGACCGTAGCAGCAGCGTGGTTCCGGACTGAAGCGCCTAGAAGCGCTCGGTCACAGCGGCCGGCGTAGACCACACCAAATGCAAAAAGTATCAACAAAATGGCTCTGAGCACTGTGGGACTTAACATCTATGGTCATCAGTCCCCTAGAACTTAGAACTACTTAAACCTAACTAACCTAAGGACACCACACAACACCCAGTCGTCACGAGACAGAGAAAATTCCTGACCCCGGCGGGAATCGAACCCGGGCGCGGGAAGCGAGAACGCTACCGCACGACCACGAGCTGCGGACAAAAAGGATCACCAGATATGCTCCATTTAGTTATCAGGAGATAGTGTGTAATATTCATACTTTGACCGTAAATGTCCGCCCCGGTAGTTGAGTGGTTGGCGGCACGGTAGCTCAGCGTGTTCGGTCAGAGGGCTGCGTGCACTCTGTAATAAAAATGCTGAGTCAAGGAATCAACGATCAACTTGAACGGATGTTTTGTGACGTCCGCCCAGAACAAACTCAGCGAACTACATCGAACAAAAAAGGAAAAAAAATTGGTCAGAGTGAAAGAATGTCAATCCTAAGGGACCATGTTCAATTCCCGGCTGGGTCGGAGATTTTTCTCCGGTCAGGGACTGGGTGTTGTGTTGTCCTATTCATCTTCGCCGAAGTGGCGTCAAATCGAAAGACTTTCACCCAGTGAACGGTCTACCCGACGGGAGGCCATAGTCACACGACATTTACATTTTTTTTTACCCTATAATGTAGAATCGTTACGACTCGCCAGGTTAGCCGAGAGCGCTAATGCGCTGCTTCATGGGCTCGGGTAGGCGCGCCGGTCCCGGATCGAATCCGTCCGCCAGATTAACGACGAGGCCGGTGTGCCGGCCAGCCTGGATGTGGTTTTTAGGCGGTTTTCCGCATCGCTCTAGGTGAATACCGAGCTGGTCCCCACGTCGCGCCTCAGTTACACGACTCACAGACATTTGCAACACATCCGCACTTTTCCATGATTTACACTGGATGCAGACACATGGGGTACTCTGATTCCGTCCCGGGGGCGGTACGGGGTGGCAGCAGGAAGGGCATCCGGCCACCCCTTCACATTTTTTTTTTGGGTCATCAGTCTACTGACTGGTTTGATGCGGCCCGCCACGAATTCCTTTCCTGTGCTAACCTCTTCATCTCAGAGTAGCACCTGCTACCTACGTCCTCAGTTATTTTCTTGACGTATTCCAATCTCTGTCTTCCTCTACAGTTTTTGCCCTCTACAGCTCCCTCTAGTACCATGGAAGTCATTCCCTCATGTCTTAGCAGATGTCCTATCATCCTGTCCCTTCTCCTTATCAGTGTTTTCCACATATTCCTTTCCTCTCCGATTCTGCGTAGAACCTCCTCATTCCTTACCTTATCAGTCCACCTAATTTTCAACATTCGTCTATAGCACCACATCTCAAATGCTTCGATTCTCTTCTGTCCCGGTTTTCCCACAGTCCATGTTTCACTACCATACAATGCTGTACTCCAGACGTACGTCCTCAGAAATTTATCCTCAAATTAAGCCCGGTATTTGATATTAGTAGACTTCTCTTGGCCAGAAATGCCTTTTTTGCCATAGCGAGTCTTCTTTTGATGTCCTCCTTGCTCCGTCCGTCATTGGTTATTTTACTGCCTAGGTAGCAGAATTTCTTAACTTCATTGACTTCGTGACCATCAATCCTGCTGTTAAGTTTCTCGCAGTTCTCATTTCTACTACTTCTCATTACCTTCGTCTTTCTCCGATTTACTCTCAAACCATACTGTGTACTCATTAGACTGTTCATTCCGTTCAGCAGATCATTTAATTCTTCTTCACTTTCACTCAGGATAGCAATGTCATCAGCGAATCGTATCACTGATATCCTTTCACCTTGTATTTTAATTCCACTCCTGAACCTTTCTTTTATTTCCATCATTGCTTCCTCGATGTACAGATTGAAGAGTAGGGGCGAAAGGCTACAGCCTTGTCTTACACCCTTCTTAATACGAGCACTTCGTTCTTGATCGTCCACTCTTATTATTCCCCCTTGGTTGTTGTACATATTGTATATGACCCGTCTCTCCCTATAGCTTACCCCTACTTTTTTCAGAATCTCGAACAGCTTGCACCATTTTATATTGTCGAACGCTTTTTCCGGGTCGACAGATCCTATGAAAGTGTCTTGATTTTTCTTTAGCCTTGCTTCCATTATTAGCCGTAACGTCAGAATTGCCTCTCTTGTCCCTTTACTTTTCCTACAGCCAAACTGAAGAAGAGAAATTTGTTAACATCCAGTATTGATTTAAATGTCAGGAAGTCATTTCTGAAAGTATTCGTATGGAGTGTAGCCATGTATGGAAGTGAAACATGGACGATAAATAGTTTGGACAAGAAGAGAATAGAAGCTTTCGAAATGTGGTGCTACAGAAGAATGCTGAAGATTAGATGGATAGATCACATAACTAATGAGGAAGTATTGAATAGGACTGGGGAGAAGAGAAGTTTGTGGCACAACTTGACCAGAAGAAGGGATCGGTTGGTAGGACATGTTCTGAGCCATCAAGGGATCACCAATTTAGTATTGGAGGGCAGCGTGGAGGGTAAAAATCGTAGAGGGTGACCAAGAGATGAATACACTAAGCAGATTCAGAAGGATGTAGGTTGCAGTAGATACTGGGAGATGAAAAAGCTTGCACAGGATAGAGTAGCATGGAGAGCTGCATCAAACCAGTCTCAGGACTGAAGACCACAACAACAACAACAGCCAAACTGATCGTCACCTAGCGCATTCTCAATTTTCTTTTCCTGTCTTCTGTATATTATTTTTGTAAGCAGCTTCGATGCATGAGCTGTTAAGCTGATTGTGCGATAATTCTCGCTCTTGTCAACTCTTGCCGTCTTCGGAATTGTGTGGATGATGCTTTTCCGAAAGTCAGATGGTATATCGCCTGACTCATATATTCTACACACCAACGTGAATAGCCGTTTTAGAAATTCTGATGGAATGTTATCTATCCCTTCTGCCTTATTTGACCGTAAGTCCTCCAAAGCTCTTTTAAATTCCGATTCTAATACTGGATCCCCTATGTCTTCTAAATCGACTCGTGTTTCTTCTTCTAACACATCAGACAAATCTTCACCCTCGTAGAGGCTTTCAATGTATTCTTTCCACCTAACTGCTCTCTCCTCTGCATTTAACAGTGGAATTCCCGTTGCACGCTTAATGTTACCACCGTTGCTTTTAATGTCACCAAAGGTTGTTTTGACTTTCCTGTACGCTGAGTCTGTCCTTCCGACAATCATATCTTTGTCGATGTCTTCACATTTTTCCTGCAGCCATTTCGTCTTAGCTTCCCTGCGCGTCCTATTTATTTCATTCCTCAGCGACTTGTATTTCTGTTTTCCTGATTTTCCCGGAACATGTTTGTACTTCCTCCTTTCATCAATCAACTGAAGTATTTCTTCTGTTACCCATGGTTTCTTCGCAGCTACCTTCTTTGTACCTATGTTTTCCTTTCCAACTTTTGTGATGGCCCTTTTTAGAGATGTCCATTCCTCTTCAACTGTACTGCCTACTGCGCTATTCCTTATTGCTGTATCTATAGCGTTAGAGAACTTCAAACGTATCTCGTCATTCCTTAGTACTTCCGTAACCCCGAGCAAAATGTGGGACAAAGGCGCAAGCGATAGCCATAGCGAAATGTAGAATCGTTACAGCAAGGCGAGTCTTCTCTTGGGTATGTAAATGGTCCCTAGTCCGAGGGCTATCACAGCACTTAGCTCTACCTTCGTATCACCAGCGGAACCTGAGGTATGAGCACAGCGAGATCCTGTCTTTGTGGGCGACGTTTTGGAACATATTAGGTACACAAGCCGTCGCATGCATACGGATAATGTGGATCGGAACGCGCCAAGTACTGATGAAGGAGGAGGAGCAGAGGAGTAGGCAGTGGCTGCGTTCCGCCGCTGCCGGCCTGCTCGCGTTGGCGTGTCGCGCGGCCAGGAGCGGCGGCAGCAACAGGAGAGCGCGCCCACTTTCACCGCCGCGGAGTGGCGAGGCGACGGTGGCTGCCGATCCGCTCGCTGGAGGCGCGCCGGTCGCCAGGTGGGAGCGGCTGCCGTCCGGCCAGGCCCGGCCAGTGTCGCGCCAGACGCCGACGCGAGAGGACGTGTGTGTACTGTGGTCCGCGGAACACGAGCCATGGTCAACGAGAACCGCGCCGCCTCGCAGGGGACGCGCGCCAACCGCGGCTCCGCCGACGCCATCGAGATGGGCAACAGCTTCCAGGTGAGCGCGCCTCCTAAGCGTCGCGGATGTAAAGCGCGAAGAATGGTTACCGGTAACTCTCTGTAAAGCCCAAATTTCTGCAACGTTACCGTTGTGGTAATACTGTGAAGTGCGTGGCAGAGGGTACTTTCCATTGTACCACATCTACACCCACAGTTCGCAAGCCAGCTGACGGTGTGTGGCGGAGGGTACTGGCAGTGGCGGACTAGGCTCGGGGCGGCAAAACTAAGTGCAGCCTCCGATTTGCGTGCAATTTGATGTCAATGTAATGACGTTTTTGTGAAAAATTATTAATATGTAGATAACTGCTGACAAAAAATTCAAGTATTTATGATGTGTGTACTCTACGCTCTAGTACAGTGGTTCCCAACAGGTGGGGGTCCGCGAGCTATGCCAGAGGGGTCCGCAAGATGCTATTACAATAAGAAATATATTAAATATATTTCATATGATAACAGCTTTTTTGTTTTTACCCCTCAATATTTTTTCACTAATGAATATGTCAATGTTTTTTCTAAGTACCAAAAATAGAAAACGTATGAAAAGACTCTTAATTTGGCTTTTTTAGGTACTTAATACTGTGATATGACAAGGTACCAATCATGCTCGATGAGAGGGCCTTCGAGAAAATTTTGTTGGGAACCCCTGCTCTAGTAACTCAAATATACATACTTGAAGATACAGGTGCGAAAATTACAAAACGAATCAGTATTTATCGCAACAACCATCAGTTGGAAAAGAAATAATAAATATCAGAGTAAGAAAATGACCTTGTACAGTTATAAGACCAGCTACTTTCGTAACCTTGGTACCAGACGTAATTATTACTGATATTATAGTACATGTTTTCGTGCCTTTATTTTACTGAAATTCACAATAACGTCGTTAACATCTATATTTCTTCAAACTTATCTCTCGACTAATAAAATTGACAGAATGGCTAGTCGTTATTAATTCATAGTAGAGCGAAGACAACTTTTTATTTGTTTTAGTTTAGGAAACCTGCAGCATGATGCGACTGAGACACAAGTGGTCAAGAAGTATTGGACTGTAGGTATTATACATGGGAATGATTCACTAAATTCTTATTTAGCCCTCCGTTGCCCGCGCGGATGACACTCGTCATCCACATAACTTTCCCACTCAATTTTGTCTGACAGTGCTGGACTGAATTCGCGCCATTTTCAGTACCTTTCTGTTAAGTCTCCGGCTGTTAGCTCCAATCATTGTTGCCTTTCAGTTACGAAAGATACATTGTTTATGAAATTATTATACTCTGGAGGACACTTGTTATCCGCGCGAGCTCTGCTGCCACAATCTGAAACAAAGTAAGTCTGTATTACATTATTGCTTTCCAAGATTCAATCGTTCTTTCATGTGCGTAAATTTAGAGGTATTGAAACTGATTGCAGTTACCTTCCGTGTCACCTAGTATTCTCTTTATTTTTTTTAAATTGTGGAAGAAATGTCAAAGGCAAAAAACGTGGGACAGAGTTTAGTAGAGATCCTAATGTATGGTTGCAATGGTTCAATGAGCTGAGTGATGAAGATGCTCACGGTGATAGCGCTGACTCAGAGACTGAGGATTGTGTTCATGAAAGCGGCCATGATTCAGGAACAGAACAAAAAGTGTCAGAAAATGATGAATATGAATCACAGAAAGAAGTAACTCAAGAGGGCGCATTTTGTTAGGGAAAGATGGAATAACTAAACGAAGGAAAAATAAATATCCTACCAGTGTTAGAAGCAGATCTTGTAATTTTATTACGCATTTGCCTGGACCAAAAAATCAAGCTCGTATAAAAAACACAGAAATAGAAATCCTGAATTTGTTCTTGGATGAAAACATAATAAGCATTATCGCAACATGCACTAATATATACATGAATGAAGTTCGTGGTAACTTCTCTAGGGAATAGGACACTAAAGAAACAGATGCGACAGAGATCAGAGCTTTCATTGGTTTGTTATATCTATGTGGATCTTTGAGATGTTGGAGGAAGAGTGTATCCAAATTGTGGGATAACTCAAAGGGAAATGGACTTGAATCATGTTATTTATGCATATAGAGACTGGTATCAGTACCATGTACAGCGTCTTCAGGCACTATCAGGTACCTAACTTATTGTTCTGTTAAGTGCTTGCCGGCCGAAGTGGCCGTGCGGTTAAAGGCGCTGCAGTCTGGAACCGCAAGACCGCTACGGTCGCAGGTTCGAATCCTGCCTCGGGCATGGATGTTTGTGATGTCCTTAGGTTAGTTAGGTTTAACTAGTTCTAAGTTCTAGGGGACTAATGACCTCAGCAGTTGAGTCCCATAGTGCTCAGAGCCATTTGAACCATTTGTTAAGTGCTTTTCCATGTCACCCCCATTTCCTTTGATTGACAGGAAATGGGAGTGACACGGAAAAGTACTTAACAGAACAACAGATTAAGTTCCTGTCAATCAAAGGAGAACAATAAGTACCTGTCAATCAAAGGAGAACAATAGATTTGCCCCTGAGTGCATACCTGCCCCTGATGTAGGCAACCTGCACTAACAAAATGTGCCAGAACATAGCTTGTCCCCCTACTCACATTTACACTGAGGTGAAGATTGACACGTTATTGAATGAATCATTCGCAGAAGTGTCCCCATGCAGGTAAACCAGCTGCTGATAGTGCCTGAAAACGCTGTACATGGTACTGATACCAGTCTCTATAAAGTGGTAAACATTACTTGCCATAGGTAATTCTCTTATGCTGACATGAGAATTGTCATCAACTGTGCAGAGAAGTTGCTCCTCCAGTTGGGGAGTCCTCGTCTTTCTAGGCCTTCCCAGGGGCGAGCAGTAGACTAAGATGTCCCATGCCTCCAAAGCGGAGTATCATTTGCTTCAAATGCCCTCCTGCCGGGGCACTGGAGTTCGGGAAATCTCTCCCAATACAAACGCTGAACGTCCCAGCCATTACCATTGGCCAGTCCGTTCCGTACAGCAAATGAGCATCTGCCAACTGAGCACTCAGCATTTATATATATATATATATATATATATATATATATATATATATATAAGGCTCACCTGCCATTTGACCATCTTCTTCTGTGCAGATGCACAAACACTGCCCGAACTCTTACGGGAATCGGCAGTAAAGCCGCGTGTAATGAGTATAAGGTCAGGGGCACTACGAATATAGTGCAGGACAATAAGATGCGAATGTGGGTCCCACAGGGGCGTGCCAGAGACAAGTCCCTGCAGTCGCACTATCCTCTGTGTCCTCGGTGGCTCAGACGGATAGAGTGTCTGCCACATAAGCAGGAGATCCCGGGTTCAAGTCCCGGTCGGCACACACATTTTCACGTAGTCAGATATGTTAGAACTCAGCCTCAATTGCGCCGGCACGGTAGCTCAGCGTGATCGGTCAGAGAGCTGGTTGGCCTCTGTAAAAAAAAAAATAAATAAATAAATAAAAAAAACTGAGTGAAAGGATCAACAACCAACTTGAACGGATGTCATGTGACGTCCGCAACGACCAAACATAACGAACAAAATGCCAAACAAAAAAAGGATGGATAGAGCGTCTGCCATGTAAGCAGGACACTCCGGGTTCAAAAAAAAAAAAAAAAATGGCTCTGAGCACTATGGGACTTAACTTCTGAGGTCATCAGTCCCCTAGAACTTAGAACTACTTAAACCTAACTAACCTAAGGACATCACACACATCCATGCCCGAGGCAGGATTCGAACCTGCGACCGTAGCGGTCGCGCGGTTTCAGACTGAAGGGCCTAGAACCGCTCGGCCACCAACGGCAGGCCATCCCGGGTTCGAGTCCCGGTCGGGGCACACATTTTCAACTGTCCCCGTTGACTTATATCATCGACTATATGCAGCTAGGGGTGTTCATTTCATTGGAACTCAGCATTTGACCACTTTGCTCTTTACAGGAAACCAAGGCGTGAGGTACATTGAACAGCTGATGCTACCTGCGGGATGCCAGAAGAACTATGAAATAAGTGAGTCCCACGTCGACATCACTTTCGTTCACGTATGGCAATAAACACTGACGGTGAACCTAAGAATTGAAACTTACTCTACATTCTCACCAAACATTTACATTTCATGTTTAAAAAAAAGTGTCACGTAATGCTCATACGAACTGTTTCGGGTGTTTCCCATGATTAATGTCATTGTGAATAGACGTAGAAAATGAGCTCTAACATGAAAATGAAGCGTTTCCAGGTCTATGTCCACGTAACACATTTTATTCTTCTATGCGTGAGAAAAGTTTCCTGAACTACATCCGTCTGCTATGTACCGATTTTTCTTGGCGCGACAGGGAACGTCGGCTCTCGTTGTTTTGTAAGGAACTCGTCTAGATTCTTCTTGTAGCGTTCGCTGAGGAAACCTGTGGCGCTCTCGTGGTGTCTAAACATATATCTGACCAATCGAGCTGCTACTGTTTCGCGTATTCTTTATCTATTCCATTAGTCTACCTTTTTAAGTGCGAGACCGACCAAAAATACTGAAGAATTAGTCGAATGAAGTTTTCACAAAAGGCGTGTATCGGGAGTGCATGTACACTTAGGATTACCGCAATAAATGTCCTTTCTAGCATTAGCCGTAGATACAGACAGTTAGTCTTAATTGTTTGATGTTTATGACTGATTCTAGTGACTGATCACCGCTTGTGTAGTTAAACTCCTATCAAGACAATTTACATCCAGTGCGTTACGTTTATTGCGATGGGAGTCAGACGCCTGTCCTTGGACCAAGAACTTATAATCTGCAAGTGCTCCTGTGTTTCATGTCGATTTTCGAAGAACGTTATTTCGCTACACACTCAGCAGCGTCACCTACGAACAGCAGTAGAAAACTGCAATTGTATCCTGGTTTATCTGTATAATATTGTAATATGTAGTGGCGCAAGAAACTTTTCGGCAGTTTCTCTCAGCAGTAAATGACGTATTGGAGCCTCTCCGAATAGCTCTCTAAATAAACATCCTGTTGTGTGAAATATAAGAAAATCCTGCTGCGCCAGTTTAACATTATATTGTTTCTAACGTGACGAAAGTTGATACAACATTAGGCCCCAGATTCTGATGACTTGAAAACCAGCTTATTTGCCGACTACAAGAGAGAAAAGTTTATACCGAGTCAAACTTCTGTCCATCTGGAGCTTTTTACAGGCATAACATACATTAACAGTCAACAAGAATTGTGTGACTGGTCAGGGTCGAACGGTGAGCCTTTAGTTTATTGGTGTGGCGCTTCTGTCCCTTACCTACTGGGCATGGACAACTTCAAAATTGCATTAGCCGTTGTGTAAACGTAAGCGAGCATCCCCTTGAGCCGGAAACTTGGTTTTCTTCATGTTTAATGTGTTTCAGAAGGATGATTTGTTCACCATTACGGTTCAGATATTCAAATAATAGTAACAAATACAGTATGTTACGTATAACTAATATTTTATGTTTGTGACAAATATGAAATACCTTGAAAGTTGAGTGAAAAATATTAATTTGATCTGTGTCTGAATATAGGCTTTACATTTCAATGCAGATAGTTTCTTACGTTATCAGCTGGATAACAAGGATTGTGAAAAGTGAGCAACTCGTCACTTGGTAACACGTAAAGATTTCATAATATATATTTGTGACTTTTTATTTTCGCTGGAGGGAGGGGAATGGATGTCCTTGCTGAAACGGGTGTTTGGGAAAATGTTTCCTGTATCCTTAGGGGAGATATCACCGATCGAAAGTAGAAACAATGCTCTATTTATGTCTCTGGGAGCATACGCTTGTTGAGATTTTGCTTTGTTCAGAATGGTGAGGGCTCAGCAGCGTTGACGTTCATACCTGTTGACGTTAACTGCTCATTAGTCTTTCTTGTTTCAATATTAATCGCTAGACCCCTTATTTTGAACCTGTTGTTCCGTCGCCTCCTACATCCGGAATGAGAAAGCAATGTTTATCAGGTCTATGTCTGCCGCATAATGATAGGCATTCAGAATTTTAAGAAGTCAGATACAGAGAACCACAAGTTGTGATTATGGGCCTTCTGTTGTTTCTAGTACACGTAAATGATTTTCCACATGGATTCGGAAGATTTTGTACTTTTTGCAGATTGTACAAAAACGGGAATAAAAAATGGTACTGTCCTCTTACCGAAAAGGCAGCTAATCAAATACTGGAAAACATCAACAGATTTTCATCGCACGTAGATAACTGCTGAATTTTGACACAATACATACATTTCATACTTCTCATAGTGCTCCACGATCTATAAAAATAGGTTTCTCAAACAATGAAACCCAATGTCGAAAGTTTTAAGTTTTTGCCGCTGCAGATAGACCAAGACATTAATTGCAAAACCGACTCCTTAGAGTTAAGCGCCTTGGTTCAGCCCTGTTTACAATACGTATGATTACTGCTATAGGCGATTTAAAAATGAAGAAACTAGATTAATTTGCCTATTTCCATTCACTAATGGGTTATGAAATTATTTTCTGAAGAAATTCAAGTTGCAAAGACAGTGATCTCAGAATACAGAAGCCTGTTCTGAGAATTATTTTCTGGAAAAAATTCAAGTTACAGTATTCTCAGAATACAGAAGCGTGTTCTTAGAATTACGTCTGGTGTTAATCCAATAACATACTGCCGTTCTCTCTACAGAAAAAACTTGGTGTTTTGACAACTGCGTCACAAAATAGCCTACAAAATGAAAAGTCCAGGATGGAATAACAACAGTATTAATGAAAGGACAGAATACTACTAACTGCATAGAGGAGAGGCCGAAGCGCCGACAGGCACAATGGAAAGAGTTGGGACACAGTGCTCAGACGCTGCAGGTGTGTGTGTGTGTGTGTGTTTGTGTGTGTGCGCGCGCGCGCGAGCCATGTTATGACAACAATATTATGAGAAGGATACACTGCTACTCCCCACAAAGAGCAGTGGAGTCGCCGATAGGCGCAATGAAAAGATTATTAAACATTTACTCTTCCGGTCAAAAGCCCTTATTTGTAAATAGAAAGTCGGATTTGATCATAATTCTTCTTTGTTAAGGATGCAACTTCTACATAGTTTAGAAATCCATCTTCTGTTCAGTTTGGAAGAGCACAGAGAAAAGAAGACACGGAATGATAAACATAAACTAAGAAAACAAGCGGAGAGAGAATTCAAGTGTCGTCAGCTGAGAGGCCGTTAGAAGCGGAGTTTCAAGATAACCGGATGAGGAAACGCTCTTGGCCTTCAATGGAGCCTTCAGCCTGGCGACAGCCGAAATTCCAGATAAGAAAACGTTGGAGACTCTAAATTAAAACTAGTGATGGAAAATTCAGCTCTGCTCCTTCCGAATTCGAGTCAGCGACTTAAACCTTGCGACACGTCCCAGAGTCTCAAAGAGAGAAACGTGCGCCGAGGCAAGACTGGTTAATTCACTGGTAAGATACCAGAAGCCAAATGCAGAGAAAAAAATTTTTTTTTTTAAATCCAGAACCATCACTCAGAACCTTTTTCTCTCGATCTGCGGGATTTTAATCATTCTCCGGAAGCCTGAAGCAACTGAAAATCCTGTAAAATTGAGGTAATTTTTTTCCGCCTTCTGACTATTTGATATGGTCCACCACTGATTCCTGTCCTGTGTCAGCCTGTTCATCTCAGAGTAGCACGAGGTCAACAATTATTTGTTGGTTATATTCCTCTCTCTGTCTTCCTCTACAGTTTCCATCCTCTACAGTTTTTTCAAGTGCCTTGAAAGTTATTGCTTGATGTCGTAACACGTGTTATATCGTCCTGTCCCTTCCTGTCAGTGTTTTCCACTTGTTTCTCTCCTCGTAGATTTTGCTGGAACTCTTCATTTGAAATCTACATCTACATTCATACTCCCCAAGCGACCATACGGTCCGTGGCGGAAGGTACCCTGTACTACTATTATGTTATGTTATGTTAACTGGGGACCTAGAAACGACAGAGAGGCTCCGTCCACGCCGCAGCCGCAGTGGTCCACAACCCCACGATGACTGTTGCAGTCCACTTCACCCCTCCGCCGCCCCACACCGAACCCAGGGTTATTGTGCGGTTCGGCCCCCCGTGGACGCCCCCCCCCCCCCCCCCCCAGGGAACGTCTCACACCAGACGACTGTAACCCCTATGTTTGCGTGGTAGAGTAATGGTGGTGTACGCGTATGTGGAGAACTTGTTTGCGCAGCAATCGCCGATATAGTGTAGCTGAGGCGGAATAAGGGGAACCAGCCCGCATTCGCTGAGGCAGATGGAAAACCGCCTAAAAACCATCCACAGACTGGCCGGCTTACCGGTCCTCGATACAAGTCTGCCGGGCGGATTCGCGTCGGGGACCAGGCGCTTCTTCCCGCTCTGGAAAACCGTGCGTTGGACCGCTCGGCTAACCGGGGAGGTTTGTACTACTATTAGTAGTTTCCCTTTTTGTTCCACTCACAAATAGAGCGAGGAGAAAACGACTATTTGCCTCCGTACGAACCCTAATTTCTCTTATCTTTGCGGTCCTTGCGCGAAATGTATGCTGACGGAAATAGATTCGTTCTGCAGTTAGCTTCAACTGGCGATTCTTTAAATTTTCTCTTTAATGTTCCTCGAAAAGAACGTCGCCTTCCCTCCAGGGATTCCCATTTGAATTTCCGAAGCATCTCCGTAAAACCTGCGTGTTGTCTGAACCTACTGATAACAAATGAAGCAGCCCGCTTCTGAGCTGCTTCGATGTATTCCTTTAAGCCGACATGATGCGGATCCCAGATACTCGAGCAGTACTCAACAATAGGTCGCACTAGTCTCCTATATGCGTTCTCCTTTACAGATGGACTATACTTTCCTAAAACTCTCCCAATAAACCGAAGTCGACAATTCACCTTCCCCACTTACAATCCTTACATGCTCGTTCATATCGCTTCGCAACATTACGCCCATATATTGAAACGACGTGACTATGTCCAGCAGCATACTACTAATGCTGAACTCGAATATTACGGGTTTGTTAGTCCTACTCATCGCCATTAACTTACATTTTTCTACATTTAGAGCTAGCTCCCATTCATAACACCAGCTAGAAATTTTATCTAAATCGTCTTGTATCCTCCTCTAGTCACTCAACGATGACAGCTTCCCTTACACAATAGCAAAACAAACAAAAAAAAAATCGCTCTGAGCACTATGGGACTCAACTGCTGAGGTCATTAGTCCCCTAGAACTTAGAACTAGTTAAACCTAACTAACCTAAGGACATCACAAACATCCATGCCCGAGGCAGGATTCGAACCTGCGACCGTAGCGGTCTTGCGGTTCCAGACTGCAGCGCCTTTAACCGCACGGCCACTTCGGCCGGCACACCACAGCATCTTCAGTAGAATTGGACCTACTAGATTTCCGCCCGCCCTGAACGCCAGATCATTTATGTACATTAAAAATAATAGCGGTCCTGTCACAGTTCCCTGGGGCACTCTTGACGATACCCTTCTCTCCGAACACTCGCCGTTGAGAACAACGTATTGGTTTCTATTACTTAAGAAGTCTTCGAGACAAATATCTGGGAACCTACTGCGTATGCTCGTACCTTCGTTAACACTCTGCAGTGGGGCACCGTATCAAATACTTTTCTTATTAGTGAACCTTAATTCAATATCCCTCTGTAGCATTATACCTCAAACGCTTTCTTCCTCAATTAAGTAGAGTTATTCTGACCAGCAGTATCCTGTTTGCCTGGCGATTACTTTATGATACTTGAATAAAGAAGCAGCCGCATCAGACAAAACACAGTAGAGCTGTAGGTACCTAACCGATAGAAGCAGCAGAACCAGCAGAAAACTTAGAGACTTTACTATGCGGACTTACACTTCTTGGCTGTCAAGTCTGTCTGGTTGGCCAAATTTTCTGCAAGCTTTCACTGACTCTCTTTTTTGATAACGAGAGAAAAGTCATGTCGACTTGTGTCGCTAAACCATGTAATCGTGAAGTTTACAAACCGAATTGGTGAAATTGTGTTGGCGCTATAAGCAGTGTAGGAGAGAAAAGTAGCTAAACTTGAGTGAATGTGCATGTTCATATTACGGACTTTCTCAACATTTCGCAACCTCGTGAAGCTGTCACATTTCCGTCCCAGCTGTCGTCCTTGGGATCTCTCTCAACCGCAAACTCGTTAGTTTGTTTTCTGCTACGATCAAATAAGAATAAACGTGCCGTGTCTGTAGTTGCCGTCAGCTGTTCCAGAAAAGTTGTGAATATAACCAAATGCAAGGAAACCATCGAACTTAACTGGCCAACGAACCCATAGGCATAGACGGCCCAGCGATACCATTTAACAGTAAAAGTCAATGCTGATTCGTTACAGTTCGTAGCGGTATCCCGTCTGATTTTGTAACATGAGTCAAAACATTCCTGAGTGAATGGCACCGTTGTTCATCTCAATATCGCAGTGCTGACTAGGTGCACCGGTGCAACACACGGTATATACTCTCAATACTCTTAATCACTCGAATACGCCATTAGTAGCCAGTAAACCCCTCTCGGTTTTCAAAGCTGTATCACTTCAGTTAAAATTAACGAGTTTTCGACAGCTGTCAACGTTCTCGCCTTCGTGTGTGAAAACCTCTGCCGCTCTTGTACGTGGCGTAATTTCCTGCCCCCACGAAACAACGAAGACGAGATTGTTACTTCTCGAACGATACTGTTTCGCCAGATGGTGCAATGGCTGGAATAGCTACCTCAAACTAGGTATAATGATAACTGTTGTGGTTGGCAGGAGAGCCAACACCGGGTAACTAGAGGAAGCCGAAAGGCACGCGTTTTAGCTCACGCAGGCTGGCTTGAGGTCTGGAACAGGACAAGGAAATTAGAATTTAGAAAAAACGGACGTAGCTGGTGGAATACTTAACTTTAATCCACAAATGGTGAACGTCGCTCTTGACGTTACATGATTCACAGTATCAATAGTAACTGGTACTGGCGCCTTGCTAGGTCGTAGCAAATGACGTAGCTGAAGGCTATGCTAACTATCGTCTCGGCAAATGAGAGCGTATTTTGTGAGTGAACCATCGCTAGCAAAGTCGGTTGTACAACTGGGGCGACTGCTAAGAAGTCTCTCTAGACCTGCCGCGTGGCGGCGCTCGGTCTGCAATCACTGATAGTGGCGACACGCGGGTCCGACGTATACTAACGGACCGTGGCCGATTTAAAGGCTACCACCTAGCAAGTGTGGTGTCTGGCGGTGACACCACAATAACTTAAGCGAAAACCAGTTACATTCACAAACGATTTGATTTGTTTTTTAACAACACATTCTGGCAGACCAAAGATCAAAATGTCCATAGTACAATCCCCGTTTCGCTTCAGGAATTTTTTTCGTCACTTGATAACACTTTCACCATCTTTCTAATGAAAGTCCTAATTCTATTCCACGGTGAGTCCAATTCTACCGCTAGGTCACGCTCTGCTCCCTGCTTGGAGCAGTGTTCACAGTTCAGACGCAGGTAATACTGGTTCGTGTGTAGCACGGCGGAGTGGTATTACGACCAACTTCTGCGTGGGTAACTGCTCATCTTGATAATTTTTCACTGTCATTTTAGAACAGAAGCAGTGTCCGGAAATTACAGTTACGGCATTTAGAGGGGTCACTGACTTCGAATAATCACTGTGTAGTAACCGCGTACTACGACTGAAGTATTGTTCTTATATTTTAAAGACTAGAGACGGTCCCTTAAAGAAGGCCTTGAAGAGCCGACGGTTGTTGTCGGACGAGGATGAGCAGCAGGAGTTAATGACTTCCTTCACGCAGCAGGACACAGTGTTTTACTAAACGGGCATCTTCAGCCTGGTGTGTTGATGGGACGATTGACCCAATGTTCACGGCCATTTTGGCTGATTGGCATACGGTTTCTGGACTGTACCGCCTTCGAACGAAAACTTTTTGATCGCTCCTTACATCACGAGCTTATTAACAGTGCATAACAATAACACACACACACACACACACACACACACACACACACACTTTTTACGGATTCAGTTATTTGGCAGCACGTGTTCAGTACGAGTTTCCAAAATGCGTGGTACTTGAGATGACAATGGTTTCCGCACGAGCCTCGCTAAGTAGGGTATTCACTGTGCAGAAGCGAGACTAAAGGCCTGGCCACACGCTACCATTTGTCTGTCGGAAAGTGCCTACGCTAACACAGATCTTCTCGGTTTCCGTGCTTCCTCACGGTTAAGGCTTCGCGTCTACTGCCTGCTCACTACCTTGTCGCCCCAGCCTACGATTTCCATCTTCATGGCACGTAAACTGACGAATTAAGCCAACATTAAGTAATTATAATTACAGTGTGTCTACTCTTTCTAAATCTTCATAATAGAGGAAATGTTAATATAGTCAATAGTTGCAATACCTCTTTTGAAAAACGTGAATTGGCCTGCGACACAAGGTACACTATGTGATCAAAAGTATCCGGACACCCCTAAAAACATACGTTTTTCATATTACGTTCATTGTGCTGCCACCTATTGCCAGGCGCTCCATATTAGTGACCTCAGTAGTCATTAGACATCGCCAGAGATCAGAATACAACGCTCCACGGAACTCACGGACTATTAACGTGGTCAGGTGATTGGGTGTCACTTGTGTCATACGTCTGGATTTTACCACCTTCGAACGGAAACTTTTTGAGATTTCCACACTCCTAAACATTCCTAGGTTCACTGTTTCCGATGTGACAGTGAATTGGAAACATGAAAGGAGACGTACAGGGCAAAAGCGTACGGGCCGACCTTGTCTGTTGGCTGACAGAGACCTCCGACAGTTGAAGAGGGTCGTTATGTGTAACAGGCAGACATCTATCCAGACCATCACACACGATTTACAAACTGCATCAGGATCCACTGCAAGTATTATGGCAGTTAGGCGAGAGGTGAGAAAACTTAGATTTCATGGCCGAGTGGCTGCTCATAAGCCACACATCACGCCGGTAAATGCCAAACGACGCCTCTCTTGGTGTACGGAGCTTAAACTTTTGACGATTGAACAGTGGAAAAACGTTGTGTGGAGTGACGAATCAAGATACACAATGAGGCGATCTGATAGCAGAGTGTGGGTATGGCGAATGCCAGGTGAACGTGATCTGCCAGCGTGTGTAGTACAAAAAGTAAAATTCGGAGGCGGTGGTGTTACGGTGTGGTCGTCTTTCTCATGGAGGGGACTTGCACCCCTTGTTGTTTTCCGTGGCACTATCACAGCACAGGCCTACATTGGTGTTTTAAGCACCTTCTTGCTTTCCTCCGTTGAAGAGCAATTCGGAGATGGCCATTGTATCTTTCGACTCGATCGAGCGCCTATTCATAATACACGTCCTGTGGCGGATTGGTTACACGACAATAACATCCCCATAATGGACTGGCCTGCGCAGAGTCCTGACCTCAATCCTACAGAACACTTTTGATATGTTTTGGAACGCCAACTTCGTGCAAGGCCTCACCAACCTACATCGATTCCTCTAATCAGTGCAGCACTCCGTGAAGAATGGGCTGCCATTCCCCAAGAAACCTTCCAGCACCTGATTGAACGTATGCCTGCGAGAGTCATCAAGGCTAAGTGTGGGCCAACAGCATATAGAATTCCAGCATTATCGACGGAGGGCGCCACGAACTTGCAACTCATTTTCAGCCGGGTGTTCGGATACTTTTGATCACATAGTGTACGTTATACCGTATCAGTACTGTGATTACTGCAGCATTCCATCACACTATATTACGTTACAGATAAAAGATTTCTTGGGTCGACGATAGTGACGTGGGCACACTACACATTTCAAGCTGTTCATCTGTATAAACAGAAACTGACACTTTCAGATACACTAGGCGTTCATGTCTTTGCCTGGGGCACACTGTTCCGAATTAAATAAAAAATAATTCCCACGTTCCGTTGCGACAAAAGCTTTCAGAAGATTTTACTTGTCATTCACAGTTCGCGTGGTATTTGGCTGAAAAGAACTGAGTCTTCTGTGGGTCAGAAAGACTAATAGTCTGCTCTGTCTTTAGGCGAGAAAATGAAAGGTACACTGCCTGACAAAAAACGACGGATCCAGTAGGAAAGGAGGAAATGAAAAGAAACTTCACAGGCTTAAGGGTGATTACACAATCGAGTCTTTTCAAATGACTTAGCAGTACGAGCCCACTTTTCAGTATGATGTTGCACCCGGTCTGGCCCGGAGGCATGCATTGATTCGGTTTGAAACAGGACCATAAAGCCGTTGTATTCGCTCCTGGGGAAAGTTGGCCCACAACTGTTGTAGCTAGTCTTTGACATCCTTGAGTCTGGCACTGAAATTTAGTTAACGTCCGAGCTGGTCCCACACATCTTCCATCGGAGACAGACCTGCGGATCTTGCTGGCCACAGGAGTACCTCAGCATCAAGCAGACAGTTCATAAAGACACTACCTTATGTGGACGAACATTGTCCTTTTGAAAAATGGCACTGTAATACTATACGTAACGCATGAGGGCGCAGGATAACCGTGAGGTACCATTGTGCCATCAGAGTTCCCTCAGTACCACCACCAGCCGTGACCTAAAGTCATACTCGATGGCTCCCCACACCAGGAGTCTCACCTCTGTGCCTCGCCAAATTGTTAGAAGAATGGGACCTCTCCCATGGCCGTCGCTATACTCGTCGATGATGGCCGTTCGGTGTAGTTCAGAATCACCATTCATCGTTGAACACTGTGCGACGCCATTCATCGGCAGTTCATGTTTCTTAGTTGCAACATCACTCCAAACGCAGCCGTTTGTAATGTGGTGTTAACAGCAGCCTGCACATGGTACATTAATTCCCTAGTCTAGTTAGCTGCTAGTCCCCGACCAAAGCTGCGGGATGACGCATAATGTTGCTGGGAGTCCATCACTTGTTTTCGGATGGCAGGCACAGACGTGAACAGGTTATTATGCGCCTGTTGCACAATACGGTGAACCTTCCTTATCGTTGTCAGACGGGATCAACCGGAACCTTGACAACGAGTATGCCTGTTCTGACGCTCCCATGCAGTCCAACATCGGGTCATCGTCACATACGAATGCTCCACAAATTTCGATATTGCACGATTCAACTAGTCGACCAAACCGAGACCTGCGAAGAGATCCCTTTCAAAATCTTTCAGGTGTTGATAAAGCTGTCTCTCAGGAGTACGCGGCTCCTCCATATCCTTCAACATCTGATGCTGTTAACGTCCCTAATACGCCCTTTCAGGCCTGGTAACAAACAACACCAAACACCAACTACACTAATGCACACTGGTGACCTGCCTACCTGTCATTAGGAAATGTAACTCTAATCATTTACATACCTGCCGATGTTATGTAACAGTATAAAGTACATTGACATCTGACTATATCTTCTGGGCACTTCACTTTTTTTTTCTGCATTGCCTTTCCTTCTGTGGCCACGAAATCATCCCTGAGACCTAATATCCAGTCCACTATAACCAATCCAGTCCCTTTCTTTCCCAGTGAATGCTCGAACCCATGTCTTAGCTACGTGACGTCTATGACCTGCATTCTGTCTCTAGGCCCTTCCCAAAGCTCATCCTCGATTCTGTCTAATCCCACTCCCCTTCAATCATATATGCACCCAAATACCACACACACAAAACGTTATCAGGAGTCCACAGGAACATCGTCAAAAATGGTTCAAATCGCTCTAAGCCCTATGGAACTTAACTTCTGGGGTCATCAGTGCCCTAGACTTAGAACTACTTAAACCTAACTAACCTAAGGACATCACACACATCCATGCCCGAGGCAGGATTCGAACCTGCGACCGTAGCAGCCGCGTGGTTCGAACATCATCCTTTCAGATTTTGGAGAGTAACGAGGGTAGGGATAAACATTTGGCTGGAACTGAACATAACAAGAAGTTCATGTTTGTTAAGCGGTCGGCATGTGCGACCAGGACGCCCTTACAATGGAAGCTTTAACGAGTCTTGGGAGAATCCCGATGCAGCAGTGGAACACAAGTAGTTTTTTTAAGTAAATATGAGCAAGTACGGTGAGGGCCTACGAACAATGAGAGATTAGCAGGAGCTAGCGACTGGGTTCTGCCGGTATGGCGTGTACAGGCGCTCGCAGATCAGCCACGCTGGCCCACAGGTAGCTGAACACAAAGTAATGGCTAACGGCAGACATAGCACACGCTTTAACAACCCCAAACGAGGCCAGAAAAACTGGCACGGCAAATGCAAGAGCACTAAGTCAATAAGCTGCGTGCAGTACATCGTGTAAAAAAATTAGCAGCTGCAATCATACACATATTTACAATCAAATCATTCATGACTTCATGATACGCAATAAACCTTATGACCTGTAATGGCATTGCACAGTAGCCATCAACGCGACAAACAACGAATATTACATTATAATTAAATGTTTCCCTGAGACATTTAAGTCTCTTTTTGTTATTTACGATAATGATCGAAGCAGATGAAATGAATTAAAATTTGTGCTGCGGCCCGGACTCGAACCCGGGGCTTCTTGCTTGCTAGGCAGAAATGATCTATAAGATCACCAATGGTACAAGGACGCCCCTTTATGTCCAATGCTGGGGTGACATCGAAGAGCCCTGGCAGTAGTAACAATACGTAAGGGAAAAAAGAATTGAAGTTTGTGTTGGGGAGGGCACTCACCTTAGGTAGTGCGTGCAGCATTGTTGACCATCGTATTGCGGTTGTGTAATGGTTAGCATTTCTGCCTAGCAAACAAGAAGACCCGGGTTCGAGTCCCGGCCGCAGCACAAACTCATTTCGTAGAATATTACATTGTTGTTAAATATTCAACAATATTAAGTTTATTTATCTGAGGCTGACAAACCAGACCGTTCTCCACACTTACACAGACAGTATGAAGCAGTATGCAGCTATAAGAGAATAGATTTATTATTCGAGGATCATTGCTGATTATAATATAAAAGAGAGGCGCTAGAAACGCAAATATGTCGATGTTAATCAAATACGTAATAAAAAATTACAGGAATTGGTGTCAGCAGACACACCACGATATAACCTGTCGATGAGAATACCTATTTTAGTTATATAATCATTTGCGTAGCAATGGTGGGTCTTTTGGATGTTTGTCCAAGTGTTGAACGAAGTGTGTAACTTAGTTGGGATCTGCTCGAGCCCCATTCGCTGAAGTGTTATGACGCTGGTGAAGGAAGAAATGCGCTTGGGAGCAGGAGGGACGGAAGAGGAGCAGTTCGAGACATCGATCGAGAAGAAGAGAAGCTAGTTTCCCTGCCATCCGAGAGTACGGCAGAGCAGTGATTTTATTTATGTAGACACACTTTGGATCGCTTATCGGATCTTGGTTATGGGCATTTAAAACTACGGGTGAGGGAATTTATGTATCGAGTGCACGGCGCGGCTTGATCTTAATGGGAATTCTGTTGTCTTCCGCAACACTCTAGATAATTAAAGGATTGTTGACATACTTCAACAATTAATTTTATTACGTGCAAAACGGCTTGTAGGTCCATCATTCAGTAGGAGTTTGGACCATACTGGATAAATGATATGCTCTTAAAAGTTAAATTTGAGCTGTTGCCTCGTGATGACTGGGTGTTGTGTGATGTCCTTAGGTTAGTTAAGTTAAAGTAGTTCTAAGTTCTAGGGGACTGATGACTATAGATGTTAAGTCCCATAGTGCTCAGAGCCATTTGAACCATTTGAGGTGTTGCCTAAGGTTATTGCAAATATTTTTCTGTTTATGTTCATTAATTTACAATTCGCGTAACCTGTCCACCTCCAATTATTCGACCGCAGGATCGCATTTTAGTTAAATATTTGGCAAATACAGCAACAGGGCGTAAAGCAGATCGTGTGCAGCTCGTGTCTAGGACATTTACGAGCGAAGCTTTATTCAGAGCCTACATTTGCCGCTCTGTCTCATGAAACGTAGAGCAGTAACGTAACAAGACAGCACATATTACTTTACAAAGTTCATACCATCAGTTCCATTCCTATAAATGTATATTTTTACCTATTTTAATAGTTTTAAACGAAGGCTGTTGTCCGGCAACATGGTCATTGGCAACCCCTGTCCCCTATTATTTCGAGAACGTAAGAAAAGGATGAATGAAAAAAAAATTGGTGTATTGAGCAAATATTCATATGTTGTGTTAATAATTCTATTTCTGACGATGAGTGAATTGTTTGCTTTTCCCTGCCGATCATTATTTTCTTAACTTTTCACCCTGCACAGACATGGCTGGTTTCTTTTAATACTTTCGTATTCCGCATTAAAGTCTCGATAGTGTAACAGGCACTGGATCCAGCCCACGGTACGTTTCACCCGCCAGCTCTATCAAATCTGCTGCGATCTCCGGTCCACACGCAACAACTTAGCGTGTGGACCGGCATTAAGCTGACGTGTACCTGTAGCATGCATTTCGCGAGAGGCAAGTTGGCTCACACTAAAATCTCAAGTGCAGCAAATATCTGTCCCAACCACACACCTTGCCGATTGCAGCTTCACAGAGCCACGTTCCAAGGCCAAAGAACTCGTGATTGTGCAACTGCTCTCGGCGCTGCTACTGCATTAAGATCGGTTGCAATGCTGTACAAGGAAACGCGCCCACACACACACACACACACACACATATGTTTAGAACAAAAACCAGAACACATTGAACGACTAGAGACAGGACGTCCATACAGGGTGTTTCAAAAATGACCGGTATATTTGAAACGGCAATAAAAACTAAACGAGCAGCGATAGAAATACACCGTTTGTTGCAATACGCTTGGGACAACAGTACATTTTCAGGCGGACAAACTTTCGAAATTACAGTAGTTACAATTTTCAACAACAGATGGCGCTGCAAGTGATGTGAAAGAGATAGAAGACAACGCAGTCTGTGGGTGCGCCATTCTGTACGTCGTCTTTCTGCTGTAAGCGTGTGCTGTTCACAACGTGCAAGTGTGCTGTGGACAACATGGTTTATTCCTTAGAACAGAGAATTTTTCTGGTGTTGGAATTCCACCGCCTAGAACACAGTGTTGTTGCAACAAGACGAAGTTTTCAACGGAGGTTTAATGTAACCAAAGGACCGAAAAGCGATACAATAAAGGATCTGTTTGCAAAATTTCAACAGACTGGGAACGTGACGGATGAACGTGCTGGAAAGGTAGGGCGACCGCGTACGGCAACCACAGAGGGCAACGCGCAGCTAGTGCAGCAGGTGATCCAACAGTGGCCTCGGGTTTCCGTTCGCCGTGTTGCAGCTGCGGTCCAAATGACGCCAACGTCCACGTATCGTCTCATGCGCCAGAGTTTACACCTCTATCCATACAAAATTCAAACGCGGCAACCCCTCAGCGCCGCTACCATTGCTGCACGAGGGACATTCGCTAACGATATAGTGCACAGGATTGATGACGGCGAAATGCATGTGGGCAGCATTTGGTTTACTGACGAAGCTTATTTTTACCTGGACGGCTTCGTCAATAAACAGAACTGGCGCATATGGGGAACCGAAAAGCCCCACGTTGCAGTCCCATCGTCCCTGCATCCTCAAAAAGTACTGGTCTGGGCCGCCATTTCTTCCAAAGGAATCATTGGCCCATTTTTCAGATCCGAAACGATTACTGCATCACGCTATCTGGACATTCTTCGTGAATTTGTGGCGGTACAAGCTGCCTTAGACGACACTGCGAACACCTCGTGGTTTATGCAAGATGGTGCCCGGCCACATCGCACGGCCGACGTCTTTAATTTCCTGAATGAATATTTCGATGATCGTGTGATTGCTTTGGGCTATCCGAAACACACAGGAGGCGGCGTGGATTGGCCTCCCTATTCGCCAGACATGAACCCCTGTGACTTCTTTCTGTGGGGACACGTGAAAGACCAGGTGTACCGCCAGAATCCAGAAACAATTGAACAGCTGAAGCAGTACATCTCATCTGCATGTGAAGCCATTCCCCCAGACACGTTGTCAAAGGTTTCGGGTAATTTCATTCAGAGACTACGCCATATTATTGCTACGCATGGTGGATATGTGGAAAATATCGTACTATAGAGTTTCCCAGACCGCAGCGCCATCTGTTGTTGACAATTGTAACTACTGTAATTTCGAAAGTTTGTCTGCCTGAAAATGTACTGTTGTCCCAAGCATATTGCAACAAACGGTGTATTTCTATCGCTGCTCGTTTAGTTTGTATTGCCGTTTCAAATATACCGGTCATTTTTGAAACACCCTGTATTCACAGGACATATACATTACCATGTTCTGCAGAAATGATTAGCATTTCAGTCACCTCGGTTTAGCATGCCTAGTAGGCACAAATTCCGCCATGAGCCCTAGTGACTTGTTCCATGCGTGATGGCATCGACACATGTAAGGCGCGAATGGCGTCCTGTGGTATAACCATCCATGCTGCATCCATCTAGTTGCAAGGCTCCTCTGTGGTGTTCGGCATTGCGTCACACCTGTCGTTTCACCATCTCCCATACATTTTCCGTTGGCGACAAGTCTGGTGATCTGGCGGGCCAGGGCAAACTGCTGACATCCTGTGACACCGAGAACGCATGTGTTCGTGCAGCAACAGGTGATCGTGGATTGTCTTGCTGAAAAATGGCGTCTCGAGTGTTGTGTAGAAAAGATACGGCTACATGTCGCAGGATGTCATTCATTTAGGTCACGTCGGCCACAGAGCCCTGGACACGCACCATCTTTATTTTGTGGATTTTATCCAGTAGCACTCCAAACCATAAGGCCTTCAACTGGCGCTGTATGTCTTGTGCGACTGCAGCCACTGTAATGCTGTTCCCTCTGTCTGCAGCGAACCAAAATGTGGCCATCATTTTCACACTGACAGAACCAGGATTCGTCCTAAAACACTATCTGATGCCATTCTTGTCTCCAGTGACGTCGTTCCATACACCATTGCCGTCTACTATGTTCCTGCACATTCGTCAAAGATAGGTGAAGTAGCCGGCCGCGGTGGTCTCGCGGTTAAGGCGCTCAGTCCGGAACCGCGCGACTGCTACGGTCGCAGGTTCGAATCCTGCCTCGGGCATGGATGTGTGTGATGTCCTTAGGTTAGTTAGGTTCAAGTAGTTCTAAGTTCTAGGGGACTGATGACCACAGAAGTTAAGTCCCATAGTGCTCAGAGCGATTTGAACCATAGGCGGAGAAGTGCACTGCCGAAACACTTCGTCTCACACGAGCAGCATTTTCCCGGATGGATGCATCACATTCTCTCATGCCAATAATGCATCCTCTTTCAAACTCACTGGTTTGACGGCACAATTCGTGCATACGTCTGCGAGGCATCCTGCACGTCTGCTCAAGTCGCATTGGTCCATTACCTTTGGCTTATAGCGACAACCAGAGCCGCAGACTCATTTACCGGTAGGTGGAGTTGCGACGCAATATCGATGTTGACCTCGAACCCGCAGGCCGACATGGTTCAAATGCTAATCATTTCTGCAGAACATACTAATGTACATGTCCTGTTAACATGAACGTCCTATCTCTAGTCGTTCAAGGTGTTCTGTTTTTTCTGAACATGGGTGTGAGGATGCAGCAAATTTCTGCTGCGACGTGGATAAGCAATCATACAGATATGTGCAAGGCCATGCGCATTGCCTTCTGTCATTGTAAAATTTTGTACATGGCTGCACGTTCAGAGACCGTGAATAGTTACAATTAAAAGAAAACAGCCCTCGGTCACTAATTTTAACGAATTTACCGGGTTTCAACACTGCTAGGAGTGTCTTCCTCAGAATTTAAACCAAAGAATGGTCTATAACATGATCACAGAATTATGACTAAAAACGTATGATACAAATTATAAGTACCGAATTATCGTGAAAGACTGGCAGTATTTATATGTCATTTATGAAATAATAAATATGCCAAAAGGGCATCAGTCACAAAGATATTAAAGATAAAAAAAAACTGTGCAGGTTGTAGCCCGTTTACAACCTGCACCACGCAAGTAACGAACAGCCCTTAGTGGCTCGCCATCACAGTTTTTTTTATCTTAAATATCTTTGTGATTAATGCCCTTTTGACATATTTATTACATTATAAATGACATATAAGTACTGCCAGTCTTTCACGATAATTCCGTACTTATAATTTGTATCATACGTTTTTAATCATAATTCTGTGACCATGTTATAGACCATCTTTGGTTTAAATTCTGAGGAAGACACTCCTAGCAGTGTTGAGACCCGGTAAAATCGTTAAAAATTAGTGACCGAGGGCTGTTTTCTTTTAATTGTTCTACCAGTGTGCTTCAAATTCATATCTCGCCATTCACGTACCTCTCGCAGATCGACCTTGAGACACATCAGCACTGTGCGTTCACGTCAGACGCGCCATGCTACCGACGAGTAAAGTATTTCTTAAATTGTAATATCTTGTCTGGTCCGAACTTTGACACTCACACGAAATGAAGCTACCGTTGTGAGTTTCTACCTTCGGAGTCTGCAAACAAAGATAATTCATCTGTGATTTCCACACTCGAACGAAAACAAAGCAATGATAGTAGCCATTCCAACCTTCTGCAAAGTATCCAAATGCGTGAACACAGTACAAATAAGGTATGACTTCAGTTTCTTCCACACTGGAGCAACCAGGGGAGGTGTGTTCCTAGCTTCCATTGTGCTGGTGACGTGCAAAGGTAAAACTACAACGTAATAGTATTTTACAAACTTACCACAATACAGATGGTTCCGTTACATCTGTTATATGAGCTCCACTTACCCAGAACTGTGAATAGGGTTTACAGTAACAACAGTAACAGAGGTTTCATGCATGAACAATAACAAAGAAATGTGCCCTCACTTGTTTCCAGCAAAGAGCTTGCATTGAAGAAGTATGTTTCGCAGTAGCAATATTGGCAAGTGCTCTTATCTCTTAAGATATGAATTTTAGAGCCCAAGTTTACTGAATGTCATACCTAACGGCCCGGGTTCGATTCCCGGCTGGGTCGGAGATTTTCTCCGCTCAGGGACTGGGTGTTGTGATGTCCTTATCATCATCATTTCATCCCCATAGACACGCAAGTCGCCGAAGTGGCGTCAACTCGAAAGAGTTGCACCAGGCGAATGGTCTACCCGACGGGAGGCCCTAGCCACACGGCGTTTCCATCTCAAAAGCTTCAATTCTTTTCAGTTGCGGTTTTCCCATAGTCCATGTTTCACTACCACACTATCAAGTGCTCCAAACGCACATTCTCAAATACTTCTTCCTCAAATTAAGTCCTGTGTTTGTATTAGGGGACTTCTCTGGCCGGGAATACGTTTTTTGCTAGTGCTAGTCTTGCCGTCCTTGCTCCGTCCGTCACGGGTTATTTTGCTCCCTAAGTAGCAGAATACCTTAACTTCATCTACTTCGTGATCACTCCTGATGTTAAGTTTCTCGCTGTTGTCATTACTTTCGTCTGTCTTCGATTTACGCTCAGTCTGTATTCTGTAGTTATTAGACTTTTCATTCGATTCAACTCATCGTGTTATTCTTCTTCACTTTCGCAGAAGATAGCAATCTCATCAGCGAATTTTATGATTAATATTCTTTCCCTATCAACTATAATCTCATTCTTGAACCTTTCTTTTATTTGAAATTACAATGAAATCCAGAGCTTAAGCTGCTTACAAATGTTGATAAATATCAATGGGGACAGTTGAAAATGTATGCCTCGACCGGGACTCCAACGCCGGATCTCCTGCTTACATGGCAGACGCTCTGTCCGACTGAGCCATCGAGGACACAGAGGATAGTGCAACAGCAAGGACATATCTACGGCACGCTCCCCGTGAGACCCACACTTCCAGCTTACTGTCCACACACTACACTTGTAGTACCCCTGCTCAGTATACTCATTACTCGCGGCAGTCAATCTACCGATTACCGTAAGAGTTCGGGCAATGTGAGTGCACCCACACTGAAGAAGATCATTGGCCGGTAAGCCTTATTTACATGAAGATGGTATCTGTTCTTTCGGCCATGTCCGAAAGAACGTATACCGTCTTCATATTTCTTTTATTTGGCTCATGGCTTCTTCGACGAATAAATTGAACAGTAGGGGCAAAAGACTACATCTTTCTTACACCCTTTTTAATACGAGAATTTCGTTCTTGGTATTGCACTCTTAGTGTTCGCGTTGTATAGTACTTATCATTCCCTATGGCTTACTCATCTTGCAGCATTTGACATTGAACGCTTTTCCCAGGTCGACAAATCCTAAGAAAGTGCCTTGTTTTCATTCAGTCTTACTTCCATTATCAACCGAAACGTCACAATTGCCTCCTACCTATCCTAAAGCGAAACTGATTGTCATCAATCGTCTTTTCCATTCTTCCGTGTATTATTCTTGTCAGCAATTTAGAGGCATGGGCCGTTAAACTGATTGTGCGATAGTCCTCGCACTTGTCAGCGTCCAAATTAGTTTGTATATAACTTCTCGAGTCGCTGGTGTGCTCAAGAAGCTTTGCACATACCGATGTCCGCCTGGGAGATTTTCTTCCAGCCGGGATTTCTTTTTTTCTGGTGCCGAATAACAGGAGGCTTCCGCGACACATTTCTCGCGCTCCCCTTTTTTTTGTGGCAAGCTTGCTGTGTGACGTAAGGCAAGGTCACGTTTTTTAGCGTGTTCACAGTGACGCATGGCGCATGCCAGCGGCGTTCGCTACTGTGCTGTGCAATCGTTGTTTATTATTCGGAGGCGCTGGCCTGTGTGTGCCACAGTGGGCGACGCTGGTGGGAATCCGTCTCAAGAGAGCAATGCGTACTCTTGCGGTGTGCGCACTTCTAGAGTGCTTCACGATAGACTAGTCATGGGAAAACCGTCGGCTTAAAGCCGATACCGGTATTTTACTTCTGAGTAACAGGTATTTTTCGGCATTTGTTTAATCTCGATTATAACGTCTTTTTTCATTTTTTACTAATAACCTGGTAAAAAAAAAAACTGGCATATCCCGCTTGCCATAGCAGCAGTGCAAAAATTTTTGGTTTTTAAATAAAATTTTCTTTAAAGATCAGTAAATTTATTCGCAAAATCTCAATTCCTTTGACATATTGGATTGTTATAGAAATTGAGAAGGGTGATCAGCACTATTCTAATAACAACTAGCAACAAATACATGACGCAAGAATCGGTACAGCTTTGCAGTGACAATAACGCAGCTTTTGCCATGGTACCCGTGTACCTACTGGGTGCAAGACTTGCCCCCACCTGGTCTATACCGGTCAGGTTGTTTCTTGCTGCGATCCTCGGACTTTCGTTACATTGCAGAGAGGTGCCATGCATTGTTTGGAAGTATTTTACGTAATGCAGTAGCAATGATATTCAATGCCCCTTTTGCTTTAAAAGATTAAAAAGTGAAGGCGCTACAAACTTGTGACATCATTTGAGGAGAAAGCATCCACAATGTCCCTGGGAAGACAAGTTAAATTTCATTGGTATACCTACAATTTTATTGACGTACTATAAATCTCTGGGATGGTAAGAGAACTCTACGAGATGAAGAAGTAATACTATTGATACAGAAAAGTCACCAACTTGCGACTTTTGGCTGTCGTTGCCACCGGGTCCGTCTCCTTCACCCTCACAGTCTTTGCTCTGGACAATGAGGCTGATTTCTACCACAATCTCAACCCCACATCGATCGTGATCTCCCACTCTTTCACCTTCATTAAATGTTTTTCAATCTTTGTTCGAAGTTTACGTTTATTAGTGGAAATAATAACAATCGGTTATTGCAGAAACCGGTTAGTTCGAGCTGTTTTAACTGTCAGGTTCGACTGGAGACCAAAAGAACCGGTGTAGCCGAAAACCGGTTCTTTCAGCGATAAACGCAATCCCTAGCGTCTATCCACAAACAGTAAAAGTTTGCGGAACAAGTCGTGGAAAGGCGGAGAGAGTTTAGCTTACAGACTCGTACTGCATTTATTTATTTATTTATTTTGAACAGGCTTCAGAACTGGTGGAAACAGTTAAAGAGAGAGACACATTCCAAGGTATCTGACAGGAATTCATCAAAATTGCGAGGGGAAACGAGACTCGGTGTAGCCTCCAGTACAAACGAATAAAGTTCTGAACCAAAGGTTTACTCCCGACAAATATTTATTCGGCCTGATCATATCGGAAATATACAGCCTTCTTACGACATAATTTTATATGTATGTTGACATTATTCTAGAAAAATGCGATATTTAATCAGAACAAAAATGTCAGCACAATGGTGGATGGTGATGATGATGATGATGATGATGACGATGATGATGATATGATATGATCATATGTTTTGTGAAGGCGATCTGCAAATGACAATCCTGCAAGTGAATCTAGTGTGTAATAAACTCACTACGCCAGTGCAACCATGGAAATCGAAATTCCTGCCTCTTTTATGGAGTGCATACAATACCTCAAAGGTATGAATTAACAGCATATCAATATGAGTTGACTAGTCATCGGATATTTGAGTAACAAGTCCATCAGGAACAGTTCAAACCGTCTGTAGCTGCCCAAGTCGACTGCTGATGTGGTTGTGAAGTGGAACCGCGGAGGAACAGCCACAGCTAAAGCGAAATCAGACGTACCTCATGGACTTACGGACAGGAACCCTCGAGCAATGCGGAGGGCAATCGTAAAAAATCTTCATGAAATCAGCAGGAAGGATCAGTCACGTATTTCAAAGTGCTACGCTCGGTCCACATAGCACAATGACTGTGCATTTAAAATGAATTGGGTACAGTGGTCGAGCACCTTCTAATAAGCCATACATTTCTATAGTTACTGCTAAGCGACATTTGGGGTGGAGTGCAGAGCTACGTCACTGGACGATGGCTGATTGGAAATGAGTGATTTTCAGTGATGAGTCAGGCTATACTCTCTGGCAATCAGACAGAGGGATTTGGCGAATGCCTGGTGAACTTTACCGGCTATCATTTGCAGTGTGATCAGTGAGGTACGGCGGAGGTGGTGCTACGGTATGTGACTTTTTTTATGTCGTCCCCGTGACACGCTTAAGAAAACGCTAAATGCGGAAGGTTGTGAAGCCATTTTACAGCACTGTGTATTGCATACATTAAAGGAGCTGTCCGGGGACGATGACTGGTGGTTGTTCGTATCAGCATGCGACAGCACCTAACGCTTACTGCTGAGTAGCTGCAGTTCTAAACAGCAGCCCATATGAGCGAACCTGTTGCGCCTTTGACTGTGGTTACTCGCACTTCAGGTACTGGGGCTATGCGCGGCTCTGTTTGAAAAGAACAGGTCGATGTACTCATGAGGTCGAGTCACACACCTCTGCTTTCATGCCCCATAGCTAATTCGCTGCAAATAATAACCTGTAGATGTGATATTGCATTCAAATAGTCTATGCATTGTCTCGGAATTGATAAATTACACAGAAATATAAAATAAAAGATAAATAATTTAATAACAATAACTTTTTTCTAAAGTCTGCATTAAATGTAGACGACAGATAACTATGTTGAATAGTGTTTATTCAAGAAAGGGCAGCCGGCCGCTGTGGCGGAGCGGTTCTAGGCGCTTCATCCGGAACCGCGCTGCTGCTGCGGTCGCAGGTTCGAATCCTGCCTCGAGCATGGATGTGTGTGATGTCCTTAGGTTACTTAAGTTTAAGTAGTTCTAAGTCTAGGGGACTGATGACCTCATTTGTTAAGTCCCATAGTGCTTAAAGCCATTTGAACTATTTTGAACCAAGAAAGGACATCTCAAATAAACCGGAAATCGTCCTAAGACATTCGATTAAAATACAGACAGAAAATACCCTTATCAAATGCAGTAAAGTTACGTTGAGAGCGTTACAAGAATGGTAGCAAAATCCCCATACAAAATAATTTCGAAGATAGGCAAATTAAGTCCATTTCGTAATGACAACACACGAGATATTCACCTGCTCAAAACATTTCAGAATTCAACATGATGATTTACATACTGACACACGTGATACGAAGAATAGTAACTCGTACCCTATCTATGCGCAGTGCCATATTAGAAGTGGAAAAGGCAGGATCCTACTCTGTGGCGCATACAGCCCTCTAGAATTATCAAGTCCCTTAAGAAATATGATAGCGGCCGTTCACCGCCCAGAATCAACAAACACTTCCACGACTGAATGTTGCACGTTACCGCAGGCAGGTCTATCTTCTTCAAGAGCTCGACAATAAAATGTTCAAGATCACATCCTTGAGCTCTCCACTCGAAAAGTTACGGTCTCCGCTTAACTCCCATAGTGTTCGTTACTATCTGTTTTTCCATCTCCACAAAAAATGCATCGTCCTTAAGCTCTATAGACATGATTTGATTCAAGCTGACCACTTCCCGGACTAAACTAATATATTACAACAATATTTAAATGAAGAAATGTCATGAATATTTGGCTACACTCAATCATTTACAACAAATATAAGTAATAATTGGTCCATAAATAAATAAGGTAGTATCCTGGCGGAGGTTCGAGTCCTCCCTCGGGCATGGGTGTGTGTGTGTTTGTCCTTAGGATAATTTAGGTTAAGTAGTGTGTAAGCTTAGGGACTGATGACCTTAGCAGTTAAGTCCCATAAGATTTCACACACATTTTTTTATAAATAAGGTAGTATTCTTGCGCAATTGTGCTCACTATAAATGACAACAGATTGCCCTTAAGTATTGTTTAAACGGTTATTTATGCCTTCTTGACAGAAGAGTCTTTTGGTTCTCTTTTCAGTCGTGGTGTCCGCTAACACATGCGATTGACCACTTATAAATTAGCACACTTTTTAATACCACTTGCAATCAACATTTAAATAAAGTTATTGTCAAAACAGTGAACTGTTCATTAAACAACTACCCAAGTGTGACAATATGAGGTATTGATGCTGTATTCATTTGCTGTGTAGATGTGGAGAATACGATGTTCTGAGGAACATTTGCATAATGAAAACGATATAAAGGACATCCTAATTCAGTAAAAAACGTAGATACAGATATATAGCTTTCATGGATGATAGCTACAGTGCAATGCTGTCATCTTAGATGCAACTTGTTGAAATCACATGAAGTCGTTAAAAGGTATTAATTGTTTGATAGGTTGATATTGGGGACGGGTCCAAACAGCGAGGTCATCGGTCCCATAGTATTAGGGAAGGTTAGGGAAGAAAGTCGGCCGTGCCCTTTCAAAGGAACTATCTCGGCATTTGCCTGAAGCGATTTAGGGAAATCACGGAAAACCTAAAGCAGGATGGCCGGACGCGGGTTTGAGCCGTTGTCCTCCCGAATGCGAGTCCAGTGTGCTAACCACTGCACCACCTCACTCGGTAGTTATTAATTCAGAATATCATCGTGAAAAATGTTTATTCGCTTGAGATATTAAAACTTACGTAGTTTTAAAGATATTGAGATATTGTTGTGTCACTGGATGCACCTGAGATTGGAAATGTATTCAGATTTGCATACATGTTTGATGTTATATTTATTCCAAGTTCTGCTACCAGTCACTTTTTATTTTATGCTTAATCTAACATAACGCAAACTTGAAATAAATAATTATCCCACACAGTCACGGTTCACAACCATAGCCATTATGGCTGAAAATAATAATAATAAATATTTGATGTGACTTATTGTCGAATCTCAGCGAGCTGAAACTTAGCCATCTTTGAGATTGTATGACACTCCGCTATTTCTTGGAGCATTTCTTGGCCAAAGGCCATGCGAGTAACAGCCGTCCTGATTCCCAGCGTAGGGATTTTTCCCCATTCCTGGCTTCACGCTGCTTGTGCCTGGACCTACGTTCACCGGTGGCGGTCGTGAGACTCCTGGATCCACCGACTCTCACCCAGCCAAGTAAGCAAATTCAGCTTTCCTCGATACCGTAACGTGACATACATGGTAGTGCACCCTGTCTGTGGGGCGGCCGTCTGTGGACATCAATATTGCTGAAATGGACTGGCCTGCCCAGAGTCCCGACCTGAACCTAATAGAACACCTTTGGGATTGAACTGGAACGTCGACTTCATTCCATACCCCCACCATCAACATGACTACGCTTTCGACTGTTGATGAACAATGGGCTGCCATACCTCCACAGATATTCAGAAGCCTCACTAAAAGTGTCCCCAGCAGAGGTCAAACTGTCATGAAGGTGAAGGATGGACACACCATATATTAATGGCCACTAAAAGGTTCTTGTGCAACACAGCTAGCTCTTTATTCCCATGAACTAATGGGTGCTGTCGACATGGGATCTCAGATCGATTCCATATTCCTAGATTTCCAGAAGGCTTTTGATACCGTTCCTCTCAAGCGACTAAAATCAAGTTGCGTGCATGTGGAGTATCGTCTCAGTTGTGTGACTGGATTCGTGATAGATCTGAGAGAGGTCACAGTACGTAGTGATAGACAGTAAATCATCGAGTACAATAGAAGTGATATCTGGCGTACCGCAAGGTAGTGTCATAGGCCCTCTGCTGTTTCTGATTTGCATAAATGATCTAGGTGATAATCTGAGCAGCCCCCTTAGATTGTTTTCAGATGACGCTGCAATTTACCGTCTAGTAAAAGCACCAGACGATCAATTCCAATTACAAAATGATCTAGGGAGAAATTCTGTATGGTGCGAAAAGTGGCAATTGGCACTAAACAAAGAAAAGTGCAAGGTAATCTACATGGGTACTAAAAGAAATCGGATAAATTTTGGGTATACGATAAATAGCACAAATCTAAGGGCTGTCAATTCAACTAAATATCTATGAATTACAATTACGAGCAACTTAAATTGGAAAGACCACATAGATAATATTGTGGGGGAGGCGAAACAAAGACTGCGCTTTGTTGGCAGAACACTTAGGAGATGCGACAAACCCACTAAAGAGACAGCCTACATTACACTTGTCCGTCCTCTGCTGGAATATTGCTGCACGGTATGGGATCCTTACCAGGTAGGATTGACGGAGGACATCGAAAAAGTGCAAAGAAGGGCAGCTCGTTTCGTGTTATCGCGCAATAGGGGTGAGAGTGTCACTGATATGATACGCCATTTGGGGCGGCAGTCACTGAAACAAAGGTGGCTTTCTTTGCCGCGAGATTTACGAAATTTCAATCAGCAACTTTCTCTTCCGAACGCGAAAATATTTTGTTGAGACCCACCTGCGTAGGAACAAGAGATCGTCATAATAAAATAAGAGAAATGAGCTCGAACGGAAAGGTGTTCCTTTTTCCCACGCGGCATTCGAGAGTAGAATGGTAGAGAAGTAGTATGAAAATGGTTCGATGAACCCTCTGCCAGGCTCTTAAGTGTGAATTGCAAAAAAATGTGTGTGAAATCTTATGGGACTTAACCGCTAAGGTCATCAGTCCCTAAGCTTACAGACTGCTTAACCTAAATTATCCTAAGGACAAACACACGCACCCATGCCCGAGGGAGGACTCGAACCTCCGCTGGGTGTGAATTGCAGAGTAACCATGTAGACGTAGATGTAGAATATGTTTCATTACTTTTAACAAGACAGTGTATGCATTCAGTGTGATTCTTATTAATGCTTAAAAGAAACCGAAACGAAATAGATGACACTGAGACAAGTAATTTAACACAAGTCACAAGGGGCTGCAACTGTCGGGGAAAAAAACAAAATTGAATGACAAATGTTGAACATCTGACGTCACCAGATGACGTACCTCCCCCCATGTGCACCGGTGCGGCCTATCGGTCCGTCGCAATCGTTCATCCCAGCCCAAGTCAGGTATTCACGTCTGTGTATCTCCGGGCCTATGTGCGCGGCTATAGCGCGAGGAACTCAGGGTTCGATTCTTCAGTCTGGCAGCCAGTATTTTCTTTTTTGCATTGTGTCAAAACGTTATGTGTTTACACTGAGATAATGCTCATTTGCAGGTCTCGCAGCTTCTGCTAGTTAACTGCAAAGTACGGTACAACAAAAACCTACCACATTGTGTCAGAAGTAAGTATGTATAAGGTTGCCGAACTGTATCGCTACCAGTAACTAACCTACATGTTCTTTGCTAAATAAAGTCTGTAAATAAAAGAGAAACAAGTGGCAAAAGGAAACAAGCATAAAGTTAGAAAAGTCTTTGCTTGGCTACAGCGAGGACAATCATTTTGTAACTTTTGCCTTTACAACAGGGCACATTTACAAAAGGTGTGCAAAAACAGAGTAGTCTATCGCAGCGATGTGAAGCACTGCCCCCTGCCGGCAATGGTAGGATAGACAACCCTAATCGCTGCACATGTGGCGAGGTACGTTATTTCGTGATGTCACATGTTCAACATTTATCATCAATTTTTTGGGTATTTTCCGACGTTTGCGGCCCCAAGTGTTTCTTACTAAATTGTAGGGAGCACATTGTGCTCATGTGGAAGCGATCTAGACGCCTGTAAAACAATAAACTGGTAACCAAGATCGCAGGAATTCTATTTGTTCCATGATTACCGGTTTCGGCGAAACCAAAGCCGCCATCATCGGATCTAGGGTGGACAGAAAACACTATAAAAGTGGGCTTGGATTCCAACTATATAACAAATATACATATAAATTTAGTTACATACCTTAGGACACATACAGGTTACAACATCAAGGTGGTGGTGGTGGTTAGTGTTTAACGTCCCGTCGACAACGAGGTCATTAGAGACGGAGCGCAAGCTCGGGTTAGGGAAGGAAATCGGCCGTGCCCTTTCAAAGGAACCATCCCGGCATTTGCCTGAAACGATTTAGGGAAATCACGGAAAACCTAAATCAGGGTGGCCGGAGACGGGATTGAACCGTCGTCCTCCCGAATGCGAATCCAGTGTGCTAACCACTGCGCCACCTCGCTCGGTACAACATCAAGGCAAACAATGGTGATATTAAGAGTTGCCTATAACACGCAGGCCTTACATAATTGTCGTAAATAGCACATAGGCATCCAAGAGAGATGCCATTATAAATGTTAAGTGTCTCCATCACATACAAGCGCAAGCTACGTACTACCGCCAACTCAGGCTCTGTTTTTACACTACAGGGCGTGTCGCGAGATGGCGCTACCAGAAGAGGCGCCAATGAATGTCACAGCTCGCGTCATAACAGGCTCTGCGTGTGTGGTAACACTACGTCACTAGGGCTTGTACATAATTCTAGAGATTACTGTATCACGTAGACATCCTACACAATTGCACATCTGCCTGGTCACATATCGACATATCGAAAAGCAAATGCAAATTTCATGAGAAATAACCACCATTGTTTGCCTTGATGTTGTAACCTGCATGGGTCCTAAGGTATGTAACTAAATTTATATGTATACTTGTTATATAAGTGGAATCCAAGCCCACTCTCATAGTGTTTTCTGTCCTCCCTAGCCGGCCGAAGTGGCCGAGCGGTTCTAGGCGCTTCAGTCTTGAACCGCGCGACCGCTACGGTCGCAGGTTCGAATCCTGCCTCGACCATGGATGTGTGTGATATCCTTAGGTTAGTTAGGTTTAAGTAGTTCTAAGTTCTAGGGGACTGACGACCTCAGAAGTTATGTCCCATAGTACTCAGAGCCATTTTGACGCAGTAAAACAGCAGCATCAGGCATGACATTTTAATTTGTTACTTCTTTCCTATTAAGTCTGTTCGCAACAAATTTCGCAGACGGTATACACATGTGCCACTGAATGTACCTACAAAAAATCTATCACTGTACGACACACGGTTCAGGCGATATGGTGTTATAAACATTGAGCAGCTTGAAAACGAGACATCAGGGCGAAATTTACTATAGATACAGGTGAAATATGTATACAAATAAGTGTGAAATAAGTTAAGTACATGTCAAACATTGTGACATGAGCATACGCGGGCAAAGTCACTGGAAAAAGCTCTTCTTAAACCGCTGTACCGGTTTCAAGCACAGTTCGTGCACATATTGCTTACTATCTGGAAAGACGTACTATAGAGGTAAGAACCAACAGCTTCATATTGAGGTGGAGGTGTTAACGTGAACAGAGAATGGGGAAGGAAATGGACAGACAAGAAGAGGGGGGGGGGGGGGGGGGGAGGAGAGGGACATAGATTGGAGAGACGAAGGAGATGGAATGGAGAGATAGAGGGCTAAGGGGAAATGGACCAGAGAAAAAGAAGGGATGGAGAGAGAGAGAGAGAGAGAGAGAGAGAGAGAGAGAGAGAGAGATGGATAGAGAGAGGAAAGAGGAGGAGATGGACAGAAAGAGAGGTAAGGACGGGATGGTATAATAGAAGACCGGAAATAAATTTACAATAGTAGAACGTCTGCAAACAGGAAAGTTGTATTTTTGGCTTATCTGCTTACGATTAGAATACTACAACACAATCTGAACTTTCAGTAACAATAAACATGGCTGAAGGTCAGAGAGGGGGAAGAGGAGACAGACAGAGAGTTGGAAGGATGTAGACAGACTAAGTGCAAAGGAGGACATGGTCAGAGATGGGGACATAGCGAGATGGACATAGAGAGGGGTAGGAGTGATGGGGAGATAGAAGGCAGGAGAAGGAGATGCATTGATACGTGAGGGTACAACTGCACCAATGTTGGACCATAACGTATTCAATAACGAAACAAGCGCCTCTGGTACTGAAAAGCAAGACGTAAGGCTTCTCTAAACAACCAACGCACCAGAGCCTGGCGGAATTCCTATCAGATGTTACATTGGCACGGAAGCCTAAAGGAATTTGAAAGTACGTTTCCGTGCGCCGAGGAATTCGGTTTAGTCTTTTTCGACATTGTGGACCAGTCTTGCGATGTAGTAAGGAAGTACAGCCTCAGTAGGCAGAGGCTCAAATATGGACGTGCAGCCATTGGCTAGCTGGAGACGGTGTTCGATAAAAAAAAAACGGACTTGGCGAGTTTTAGTAGAAGACAATAAATTTTGTTTGCTGTTGGGGAAACTTGAAGAGGCTTTTGTCTGTGCGAGTATGCCTTTTTTCATTTTATGACTTTTATCTGTAATCAAGCTTCATTTATGGGGTGTTAGAAACCAGTTGTGTACGGTTTAGCGGCTAGTTTAAACAACCTAGTGGTGTAATCTGACAGTATTCTGAGAGCAGTTTAATTGCTACATGGCATTTATCACTTACATAGGAGTAACGAAAATTTTTATCCTTTTTGAAAATGTGGATCCCCTCCACGACCGAACTTGAATGGTGGGTATCACAAAAACTTTTACTGTCACTTCGCGTTCTCTGAGGAAATCGCAGGGTGAGGGACTATGACATTGTGCTTACGCCTGGGTGCGGTTAACCATTAATATGGTTCCATTAGGGATATAGTACAGCGAAACTGGTAACGGTTTGGGGCAGAGGGGAAAAAATACCACGATAAGACGTGTAAAAAGGAAGAAAACCATCTGCGACAAGTTGGTCGAGTGGTAGGTACTGCTCTTGGCGGAATTCACTCTGCAGCGGAGTGTGCGCTGATATGAAACTTCCTGACAGATTAAAACTGTGTGCCGGACCGAGACTCGAACTCGGGACCTTTGCCTTTCGCGGGCAAGTCCTCTGCCAACTGAGCTACCCAAGCACGACTCACGCCCCGTCCTCACAGCTTTATTTCTGCCAGTACCTCGTCTCCTACCTTCCAAACTTTACAGAAGCTCTCCTATGAACCTTGCAGAAGTAGCACTCCTGAAAGAAAGGATATTGCGGACACATGGCTTAGCCACAGTGTAGGGGATGTTTCCAGAATGAGAATTTCACTCTGCAGCGGAGTGTGCGCTGATATGAATGCTTTCTTTCAGGAGTGCTAGTTCTGCAAGATCCGAAGGAGAGCTTCTGCAAAGTTTGGAAGGTAGGAGACGAGGTACTGGCAGAAGTAAAGCTGTGAGGACGGGGCGTGCGTCGTGCTTGGGTAGCTCAGTTGGTAGAGCACTTGTCCGCGAAAGGCAAAGGTCCCGAGTTCGAGTCTCGGTGCGGCACACAGTTTTAATCTGCCAAGAAGCTTCATCTCAGTGCACACTCCGCTGCAGAGTGAAATTCTCATTCTAAGTGGAAAGTGTTGCGGTGTTGGGGGGAACGACTGGTAACCGATGGTGGCCGCCGCGGCTACAGGCCTCGTGAGATTATTGGCGGAAAGGGTTCAGTGCCTCACACAAGACTTCCAGCCCCCCCTCCCCCTCCTCCTCCTTCCGCCGTAACTGTAAAGTAATCTTTGACAGACTATAGTGTCCTACACCAACACCGACTCAAAGGAAGGCCTCGGCGCTTGTTGGTGACGTCACGTCAGCTAGGCACGGCGAACGCCAGGTCTGTTGCAGGCACAAACGCCTGGGCGTTTGGTTTGGTATTGTTTTGGATTCTGCAGTTTTATTTAGATGAAAGATTTTCTTACTATCGTAAAGCTACAAATGAAGATCATAGTTCTGTATTACTGAATCCTGTCGAAACAAACGTAGATCAATATGAGATGCTTTGCCCCATTGCAAGCTTCGGAAATTTTACATTCAAGTAACTATATTTACTTGATCCATTTTGTTATCGAAACATACCCCAACCCCCTTACAATTAACTCGTTTCTTTTATTTATTTATTTTCGTTTGTCACCGTCAGTGGAAATGTGAACTAATTTACATGTGTAAATGTCCAACTGTTGCCAGTCATTAGATTACAGTCGATTTCAGCGAAAGGAATTCTAAACAGGAAACAAAATAGCTTCATACATAGAAAATACTGCTAAGCTTAAACTTTTTTAAACGTGCACATTAGAAAAGATAAATATTCCCCTCTTGCAACTGAAAGGAGAAACTTTATAAGATAAAAAAAATTTTATTTGATAAAACAAGTATCTCTCTTTTGCCTCTTCTTCTGTCCCCCACCCCCTCCCCCAACGTGTACAATCGCAAGATAGTTCATTAACATTCAGTGCTCCTCACCCCATAGTCAACCAAGATACCTAAAGAAGAGCACCAGTATGTTCACAATTTCTTGTAAAAGCAACCCAGTACAAACGTAGCTTCCTCAGATTTACAAATAAGGTAAAGAAGCACGAATTCTGTTGCTGCTGGACCATGAAGTTGTTTTTGTATGTCAGTCGTTAAAACAGGTGGAAATTTAAGTTCAGGAGTACACTATTTGTTAAGAAGTGTAACGAATTGTACAATTAATTGATTGCAGAAATCTCTCAGAACAATGTGTGTTGGTCAACTACCGCCAATAGTTTCACATTTTCCTGTGTCAGAGAGGGAGACACCACCATTATGAGTATGCCTGCAACAGACCTGGCGTTCGCCGTGCCTAGCTGACGTGACGTCACGAACAAGCGCCGAGGCCTTCGTTTGAATCGGTGTTGCCTACACCCGGTCTCTTTTATAGATGAGCTACACTTTCCTAGAATTCCCCTGACAAAACGGAGCGAAACATTCCACTTTAACACAATTTCCACTTCGCGAAGTGACTGCCAACTCACTTTAAACGTGTATGGATGAAAGACAATACAAACAAAAAAAGAGAAGAAAGCCGGCAATATGCGACTCCGATTACCCATCTGTTTCCGCTAGAGGCTTGCAGCCCCCCCCCCCCCCCCCCCCGTCCCCCCGTCACTGTGACTGGCGGGTCAGCACGGTGCGGTAGGACGTGTCAGCGCTCGATGGCTGGTGCCCCGTTCGCTCGCTCGCTAGAGCGCGACACGTTTACGTAATGAGGCCGTCAGCGCGTGGACTGGCGCGCCGTCACCGCCGCGGCTGCTGCGTGGCAGCGGCACGGAGCTAGGCTGTGCGGGCTTTACGGGCCTTTCTCTTGTTTGTGGCTGTGGCTCGCCCAGCCAAGGCCGCAGTATCCTTTGTGTGCGCGCGGCCCTACTCCACAGCGTGCCGGAACAAGAGCGTCGCGCATTAGACCGCGTCTACACCTGTCAGGGAAAGGAGCGCGTGCGCGCAAAAGTAGTTCCACGTATTCTTAATGCCATGTTTACTGGCTGCGATAGAATAACAAGTATGTGAGAGGGCTGGACCTTGCATGGCCAACTCACTCAAATCATTATTTGCCACCAATCAACATACACTGCTGGCCTCTAAAATTGCCACATAGGAAAGAACAGCAATGGACTGTGCGGCTGATCCCGGCGGAGGTTCGAGTCCTCCCTCGGGCATGGGTGTGTTTGTTTGTCCTTATGACAATTTAGGTTAAGTAGTGTGTAAGCTTAGGGAATGATGACCTTAGCAGTCAAGTCCCATAAGATTTCACACACATTTGAACATTTTTTTGAAAGAACAGCAATGATCTAGATTGAGCTTGGGTCCGCAGCATCGATAAATTGTTTAAGTGATTTGAAAATGCAAGTTTAAAGGGACGTGAGGCACAAATTACACGCGTTCGGCCATCCTGATTGTAACGAAACTGGTTACATGGGGAGACAGTGAACTTTTGCCAAGGCGAAAATTTTCAAAATCGAAAAGAGATTATTTGATTTTAACAAAAAACCTCAAAAATATGTTGTTGTTCTTGTCCTCCATAGACATCAAGAAACGTGTGATCATGGGGATGTTTCTTACTGATCACATTCGCCTCCACCAATCAAAGAAATACTTTGAGACAAATTGTTTACTGCCAGAACAGTTTCCGAAACATTACACTTTAGTAATTACTTCCGCAGTGACACTTAAATAGTTTAGTTGATTTCTTATACGTATCTTGCTGCACTGTCGGGACAGTGTGTCTAAGGCGACCAGCCTGACCGGATTGCCTCCAAACACGTCTCCGACGATTGTGTGGTTAAAGGCATATGCGACAGTCATCGGTGAAGAGAAGGTGATGCCAAACCTGAGCGGTCCATTCGGCATTTTGTTGGGCCCATCTCTACTGCGCTGCGTGGTGTCGTGATTGCAAAGACTGACTTCGCCATGGACGTCGGGAGTGAAGTTGCGCATCGTGCAGCCTATTGTGCACAGTTTGAGTCGTAACACGGCGTCCTGTGGCTGCTTGAAAAACACTATTCAACATGGTGGCGTTGCTGTCGTGGTTGCTCCGAGCCATAATCCGTAGGTAGCGGTGATCCACTGCAGTAGTAGCACTTGGGCGGCCTACCTCTCAGTATCTCCTCCATGTCCGAACAACGTCGCTTCGGTTCAGTCCGGGACGCCTGGATACTTCCCTCGTTGAGAGCCCTTCCTGGCACAAAGTAACAATGCGAACGCGATCGAATCACGGTACTGAGCGTCTAGGCATGACTGAACTACAGAAAACACGAGCAGTGTACCTCCTTCCTGGTGGAATGATTGGAACTGATCGGCTGTCGGATCCCCTCCGTCTAATAGGAGCTACTCGTGCCTTGTTGTTTACATCTTTGGGCCGGTTTAGTGACATCTCTGAACAGTCAAAGGGACTGTGTCTGTGATGCAATATCCACAGTCAACGGCTATCTTCAGGAGTTCTGGGAACCGGGGTGAACTTCTTTTGATGTGTGTATTTGTTACTTTTCTTTGAACGCTGTTAAACGTAATGTAGGTGCAGAAATCTGAAATACACTGCTCTGAATCTGCTGCATTGGGCTATATTGCTTCTCCAGACTCAGGGAAGCTTTGCAACAAGGTGGCGAGCACAACTTCACTTGTGCACGTTTTAAGGAGCTTTTGTGCATGCGCAACTGCGTGACGTAATTGCTTTATAGACCAAATACATACGGATTTGATAGCATGTGCACGGTTTACGGCGTACACTGCTAGTCCTTACCACTCAACTAAACGTTTATGTCAATGCCAGCAGATGGTAGAAGACTGCACCACACTTTTATCCACGTTCGCTTGGCATAAATCCCGCTAGGCGTTATCACACTCCTCAGATATGCCAATTCACTCACTACATAGGAAAATTAGATCGGACATCAGCACATGTTATAGGTAAACTGATAGAAAAACCTGTTTTTTGGGATTCTGGATGAGATATAGTACACAGAGTTTCGGATTTTGTCATATCGTAATCCATTCGAGGCGCTAAGAACCATAAAACACATAATCGAGACTGTAGCATTTATTCACGCTCCTGAGATCTGTTGCTTTTATGGTGGGTCAGGTTTATCTGTACTGTAGGCCTACATTGTATGTATATCTGAACACTCACGAAAACCTGTCTCACTGGTTTGTCTCATATTCACTTAAAGACAGTGTGCTTTTGACCATTATGGAAAAAAAATTGGAAATTTGTGGTATGGTCTTATGGGACCAAACTGCTAAGGTCATCGGTCCCTAAGCTTGCACACTATTTACTCTAACTTGAACTAACTTACGCTAAGAACGGCACAAACACCCATGCCTGAGGGAGGATTTGAACCTCCGAGGGGGGGGGGGGGGGGGGAGCCGCGCGGACAAGACAGCTCCACCCGCGCGGCTGATCGTTATGGCTCTCAGCATCTCATTCTAGTCTCGTGACCTTGTTGGTAGATAATACTATTTCAATTTAATAGTTTCTGCAAACGGCAATTTGTGTTTGGAGTTGGTTGTTTATTGTGCAGGAATCAGCTTTCATGTGCAGTGTCAACATGAACTCTGTTGAACCTGTATTAAGCACAAACAGAAAAGAAAATTACGGGGAAAAGTTAGGTGCAAAGGAAATAGGGTCTCCCAGACCAGATATGCTGTCTGAGAAAGTGACGAGATCAAATAAGCGTGACTGCGAGCGATTATTTAACCAAGAAGTTTATAGTAAGCTTAACTACTTGTGTGGGTGCAACGTGAAAATGCCTGATTTTCAGCCCGGAAGCTAATTTGTTAACTAACACATGAATTAGAGGATTTGTACATTTTTCCGAAAAAATAAAAAAAGCTCGAAAACCCCGATTTACACAAAAATGCGAAACGTAGAGTAGCGAAAGCTTAAAAGTTATTTCGTTCTTGTCATGACTATTCTTAATTACGCATAAAGGCCGAGCGGTTCTAGGCGCTGCAGTCTGGAACCGCGCGACCGCTACGGTCGCAGGTTCGAATCCTGCCTCGGGCATGGATGTGTGTGATGTCCTTAGGTTAGTTAGTTTTAAGTGTTTCTAAGTTCTAGGGGACTGATGACCTTAGAAGTTAAGTCCCATAGTGCTCAGAGCCATTTGAACCATTTTTTGCGCACAAAACAACAGAATTCCACAAAATAACTCTTCCTTTTTTCCAGACGTTGTGCATATTATTATTATTGATAGCGGCTGAAGTTGTATAAATATTATGATAAACGTAACTGTTATACAGCACCTGCTATTAATTTCGCCCTTTCGTAATTGTCTGAATTTCAAAAATTGTGAACCTGCAGAATGTATATCTACGAACCGTTACTGGCACCATCCGTAGCGTGCAAGTTTTTACGAAGTGCAGTATCAGTGAAGTACAGTTCTCCGTTTGCTTTAAAAGATTAACAACGGGGCGAGCCACAACGTATTTGTGGCGTAATATAAGAATAAAACTTAACAGTTCATTCATAGTTTGCAATAAGAATAGAAAGCAGCTGATAGCTTCCTGTGTCTACAGGACATGCCTTTATCTGCTTGTAGCCGTTAAGAACGGACAAATTAACACCAAAAATACAGCTCTTCGGTCTCAGTTTTTACTCTTTAGCACTGACTATTCGTAATGTCAAATAGTGGTATGATCCCCGATTACAACATTATTTTTTAGCAGAGTGTCAAAAAATTAGAATCAGTAGGAGAATACTAGGGATTTTTTTTGTAGTAGTCAACCACTTATCACTTCTAGAGAAAAGCAGCAAACGGTGAACGGATTATGTTTTCCTTTATTCGTTTATTTAATTTAATATTTTGAGCCTATTTATCTTAAAACTGAAGGAGTCAAAATTTTTCAATCTTTGTTCTTAGGAAGTAATAGCAATAAAAAACCGAAAAGAGGTTATTTCAGGAATCTATTATTTTGAGTGGTTTTAATAGCCCGGTTAAACTGGCGTCGTAAAAAAATAATTTAAAAAAGATATAACAGAAAACAAAAAAAGATGTAACCGAAAACCCGTTGTTTTACTGATAACCGCCATCCCTACCATGAAGTCCAACATCACATCACTGTCACATCCGAATGCTCCACAAATCTGGAAAGTGCAGGAATCGACCTTGCGGCAAAATCAAGCCCACAATGAGGCCCCTTTCAAACTCCTTCATGGGCAGATAACGCAGTCACTGGCACACACGCATACACGACACCTCCGTGTCCTTCACAGAGATCAGTCAACATCTGACGCTGTTGTATACCCTACCAGGTCTGGTAATAACGTTAAACAGAAACAACACTAACGCACCTGGTGGCCGTTGTGCGTACCACAGCCAATTGAAACACTAAACCATTCAGTACCCGCCCATGGTACATACTTGTACGAAGTTACATTGCCGTACTGTCACGTGCTCTGGGTTTTTCAGTTTCTTTGCAAGACAATGTAGTTGTTGTTGTTGTTGTTGTGGTCTTCAGTCCTGAGACTGGTTCGATGCAGCTCTCCATGCTACTCTATCCTGTGCAAGCTTTTTCATCTCCCAGTACCTACTGCAACCTACATCCTTCTGAATCTGCTTAGTGTATTCATCTCTTGGTCTCCCTCTACGATTTTTACCCTCCACGCTGCCCTCCAATACTAAATTGGTGATCCCTTGATGCCTCAGAACATGTCCTACCAACCGATCCCTTCTTCTGGTCAAGTTGTGCCACAAACTTCTCTTCTTCCCAATCCTATTCAATACTTCCTCATTAGTTATGTGATCTACCCATCTAATCTTCAGCATTCTTCTGTAGCACCACATTTCGAAAGCTTCTATCCTCTTCTTGTCCAAACTATTTATCGTCCATGTTTCACTTCCATACATGGCTACACTCCATACGAATACTTTCAGAAATGACTTCCTGACACTTAAATCAATACTGGATGTTAACAAATTTCTCTTCTTCAGAAACGCTTTCCTTGCCATTGCCAGCCTACATTTTATATCCTCTCTACTTCGACCATCATCAGTTATTTTGCTCCCCAAATAGCAAAACTCCTTTACTACTTTAAGTGCCTCATTTCCTAATCTAATTCCCTCAGCATCACCCGACTTAATTCGACTACATTCCATTATCCTTGTTTTGCTTTTGTTGATGTTCATCTTATATCCTCCTTTCAAGACACTGTCCATTCCATTCAGTGAAATATTCAGGTTTTGCATAAAGTACACAAAGGTAACGTAAAGGAAGTGATTTTAATCCCGTCTAAGGGACCTATATGGTAGATACTGTGGCGTCGATAGTTAGCCGGCCGGAGTGGCCGAGCGGTTCTAGGCGCTACAGTCTGGAGCTACGGTCGCAGGTTCGAATCCTGCCTCGGGCATGGATGTGTGTGATGTCCTTAGGTTAGTTAGGTCTAAGCATCGACGCGCAAGTCGCCGAAGTGACGTCAAATCGAAAGAATTGCACCAGGCGGGCGGTCTACCCGACGGGAGGCCCTCGTCACACGCCGTTATTATAGGTTTAAGTAGTTCTACGTTCTAGGGGACTGATGACCTCAGCAGTTAAGTCCCATAGTGCTCAGAGCCATTTGAACGATTTTTTGTCGATAGCTACGATGCCACTACGTAGGTACTACGAGAGAAGACTAACTACGCCGACCACAGCAACCTCTGGCCGACTCTGTGCAGCTCAGCAAGTACCGTCTGGATTTCCGCCCATTTCATGAAGAACAGACGGCCTGGAAATATAGCTTCTACTACGGAGTGGGCTAGCTTGCTATTGAGACTTTGTATTAGTTACGTTCAGTTAAAGTTTGGACAGCAACGAGGATTAAACACCAACGTGCTCAAGCTAGCCAAAGTTATGTATGTATTTGATATTTACTTGTGTTTTTGACTCTGTTAAAAGTGTTAAAGTTACATGCAGTACCGAAGAGCTTCACCTCTCCTGCTCCTACTTGCTTCCTTCACTCTCGGCCTATATTACGGAAGCCTATCCAGGCGGAATACAAAAGATACTATATAGTAGAGCCTGTGTTATTGCGAATTAAGATTGAGTGTCCTTTGGACATGCATGCACATCGTATTTATCCTTCGACACAATGCAAGCGACTCCCAAGCAAAATGTCTCACATGCCCGGGAATATACATAATGGATGTGAGAGCGCAGATTGGAGACGTATGGTTGACGTATGGAAGTCTGGGTCTGGTCTTGAGTCGTACACGGATAGCTGAATGGTAAGGGGACCGCTTGCGATAAGCGGGAAATCTGGGCCGGCCGAAGTGGCCGTGCGGTTAAAGGCGCTGCAGTCTGGAACCGCAAGACCGCTACGGTCGCAGGTTCGAATCCTGCCTCGGGCATGGATGTTTGTGATGTCCTTAGTTAGGTTTAACTAGTTCTAAGTTCTAGGGGACTAATGACCTCAGCAGTTGAGTCCCATAGTGCTGAGAGCCATTTCAACCATTTTTGGGAAATCTTTGTTCGGGTCCCGGTTCAAAATGGTTCAAATGGCTCTGAGCACTATGGGACTCAACATCTGAGGTCATCAGTCCCCTAGAACTTAGAACTACTTAAACCTAACTAACCTAAGGACATCACACACATCCATGCCAGAGGCAGGATTCGAACCTGCGACCGTAGCGGTTGCGCGGTTCGAGACTGAAGCGCCTAGAACCGCTCGGCCACTTGGGCCGGCTCGGGTCCCGGTTCGGCACACATTTTCCCTATCAGCATTCCATTGTACAGGTTATGGTTGTTCGTGTTCGCAACTGCCAATACATTTCATGGAATCTGATAGAGTTCTGAACGAACGACAAAACTTGCGAAATGGAAAATTTCAAGACAACTTTGGACCTTGTGTGTGACGAGGCGTTGCAGGACTGTAGGATGTCGTCACTATGCTGACACACATCCATGTCCGCAATAGAGAGGACCGTGAAGCTATGTAATCAGAAGCCAGCTGCAAGCATTTTATTTTTCTCGACTGGTAAGTTGTACACCTCGGCCATTTTATTTAACCCATCCGTCAGTTTTAACTCTGCATCAAGGAAGTTCATGGTCATATACTGTTCATGACACCTGTGTGGATCATCTCTGTATGTCGAGTACAGCCGCGCGGGGTAGCCGCCGCACTGTCTAGGAGTCTTCGGCTCCCCCCGTCGGCGGTTAGAGCCCTCCCTCGGGGATGGGTGTGTGTGTTGTCCTTAGCGTAAGTTAGTTTAAGTTAGATTAAGTAGTGCTTAGGGACCGATGACCTTAGCAGTTTGGTCCCGTAAGACTTTACCACAAATTTCCAAATTTTTTTTGTCGCATACATCATCCCCGTACGTCTGCTGTGTAGTTTTGCATAAACTCTTTGTAACAGCATTATGTGTAGAGCAAGGTCCATACAAATGAGTGTGCGGTCATAACGAGTAAGCCGAGTACAAGTGGCACGTGGAAATATATATGCTTTTAAATGTATGACGTCGTCCCTTATTAATGATGCTCGTAATGCTCAGTTTTATTACGACGAAATTTATAATCTCTAGGACAATGACAGTGTATGACATTCAAGTATAACATAATGTGCCACCGGTGAGTTTTTGTAACTTTTTTATTAATTGTAGCACATTGGATCTCATGATTTGTTACTGCTTTTAATTTTTAATCGATTGTTAATAACCGAAGTACGTATTGATTCCGTTTGTCGGGGTACTTCAAAATGGTCTAACACCGAAAATTTTACAATATTACTGTTCTCTAATGGTGCAAGGTGCCGCAAGGGTGCACCAGCGAGTGGTTACTGTCACTGTAGGTAAGAATTTCTATGTGGCCCTCCACACAGAGGGATGGCCGAACGAGAGCAGAAGTAGGGGAGATATTTATTGTTGTTCTTTGTGGAGGACCGGCGTGACCGCCAAGCCGCTCGGCCGCACTTGTGTCTCACAATGTTGTGTTAACATACAGTCCACTGTTTCCAACCATGTATTTTTATTTTCAACCGCCTTTCCTTTGCAATGAGTGTAAGAATTCGTCTGAGCTGTGGAAAGAGCGAGGCGACCCAGATATACCGTGCTTTTCTTGCTGCTGCCCACTAGCACACAAACAAGGAGGGGACGGCAGCTGTAACGATAGAAAATAACAAAATTTTATTTTCTGACCCCATCCGTGCTAACCGGCTTGGCTTCCGAAAACTTCGGTAATGAGAAACCAAACTTGTTCTTTTTTAACATGGCAATCTCAAAGACATGGATCGGGGCAGTCGTGATAGATGCGGTATGGTGTTTTGCAACCTTTGCTGTTCGCGTCGTATACTATTGACCAGGCAACAAACAAATGAAAACCACAGACTTTTTCCCAGATGATGCAGTTATCTATTAAAACAAACCAACAAACAAACACCGTCCGAATAGACTTCGAAAGCCCAACGGTACCGACCGGCCGCAATATCATCCTCAGCTCCTTAGTAGTCACCGGATGAGGATACGGAGGGGCATGTGGTCAGCACACCGCTCTCGAGGCCGTTGTCAGTTTTCGTGACCTGGAGCCGCTACCTCCACGTCAAGTAACTCCTCAGTTGGCCTCACAACGGCTGAGTCCACCCCGCTTGGCAACAGCACTCGGAAGACCCGGACGGTTTGGCATCTATTAAAAAAAAAAAAAACAAAAAAAAACGGCACTAACATCAGGTTGATCTTGATAAGATTTTGAAATGCTGAAATGATCGTTAATTTGCTTTAAATATTCAGAAATGTAAGCTAATGCACTTCACTAAATAAAAAATGTGCTCACCTTTGACTACAACATCAATGAGTCACAATTGGACTCAGACAACACAACATATATGAATGCAATAATTTGTAGAAAGATGAAATGGAACGATTAGTCGTAGATAAACCAAATGCTATGGTTTGGTTCATTGGTTGGACACTAAGAAAATGCAATCAGTGTATCAAAGAGATCACTCGCAGAATATTCATTCGACGCATCCTATAATATTGCAGCAGTATGTGGGACCCGTGCCGAATACGACTTCCAGGAGACATGCACCAAATGGCCTTAACTCTATATGACTAGTGATACAGAGATGATGAAAACTATGACTGGCAGACTCTTGAAGATATCTACATCTACATCCATACTCCGCAAGCCACCTGACGGTGTGTGGCGGAGGGTACCCTGAGTACCTCTATCGGTTCTCCCTTCTATTCCAGTCTCGTATTGTTCGTGGAGAGAAGGATTGTCTGTATGCTTCTGTGTGGGCTCTAATCTCTCTGATTTTATCCTCATGGTCTCTTCGCGAGATATACGTAGGAGGGAGCAATATACTGCTGGACTCTTCGGTGAAAATATGTTCTGGAAACTTTAACAAAAGCCCAATTATGCAAACGCTATCCCACGAAAGCCTGCTTAATAAATTTCAAAACCAGTTATAAGTAGGGAATGAGGAATATACTTTAACCCTCAATGTATCTCTCGTTTTTAGGGACCACAACAACAAGATCAGAATAATTACAGAGCACACAGACAAGTTCTGGCAACCATTCCTCCCGTGTTCCATGTGTGGGTGGAATGTGAAGCAGTCCTAATAAGTGACACAATCAGAAGTACCCTCTGCCATGCACTTTACAGCGTATTGCGTAGTATAGACTGTGTTAGGGGTATAGGTACAGGTATTGTGATACTTGGTACCTGAATGTGTATCCACTACAATGAATTAGTTGTTTTTTCTGTACAGACTTCGCACAGAACAACCGCATAATTTACTATATGATGTTCTCTGCGCTGTTATAACTGCGCCACGAAGTGCACTTCAATACCTGACCTTCTGTTCAGGGGAAAATGAAAAGTAATGGCTTGGTTGTGCCGCTTACAGCTGGAGATACTAGCCAACCTAAAAACATCCTACTCGTATTAACTACAGTTATTAGTCTGCAACTCAAGTACATACTGGTGTAACGTTATTCAGTAACTGCCCCCAGTCATCGGTAGAAATATCTACACATATTCGCCTAAAACCATGTAGACGTAAATGTACAGTGTAGCAGAAAGAATAAAAGATGAAATTTGTAGGTGATTTGGAACAACAGCTCTAACGCTGCAGGGCATAGAGTCAAACTGTGCTTGGATGACAGACCCTGACTGCGTCCGCTCCACGTAGGGGTTCAGAAATCGTAGTGAGTGCTGGTGCGGCGGTCTCTCGTAAACTCCAGACAGATGTTGTCAGCGGATGCGAGATCTGAATAATGTGCAGGTCAGGGCAGCAGTCGATCACCCACTGTATCGAGGAAGGTCAGGACAGGACAAGTTATATGGTGCGGTCTTGTGTTATCTTGTTGAAAGATAACATCACAGATACCTCGAAGATAGGGAAAAGGCACATGTGAGAATACTAACATCTACCGTCAGAATTTCCAGCTATGCAAAGTGGAAGTGATCGTGTTGTCTACCCAGTGGCGTCCAGTAACATCAGATTAACTCTCGGGCCCATATTACGGTGACGAATTCAGTATGGCGACTTTCTTTATCTCCAGAGACTGGGCGACTTGGTGCCACTCCTGTGTTCAGTGTTTCTGTTGTCCGCACAGCTGTCATGGTGCCTCTTTCTGTTGTCACGTTAGGGGAGCCGCAACTGGTCACAGTGCTAACATTCGGCGGTTCAAAAATGTTTCAAATGGCTCTGAGCACTTTGGGACTTAATATCTGAGATCATCAGTCCCCCTAGAACTACTTAAACCTAACTAACCTAAGGACATCACACACATCCATGCCCGAGGCAGGATCCGAACTTGCGACCGTAGCGGTCGTGCGGTTCCAGACTGTAGCGCCTAGAACCGCTCGGCCACCCCGCACTCGGCGGTGTTCCAAAAGCCGTCGCACTAGAGCACCTATACAGGGTGGTCAGAAACAATGTGGAAAGCTTGTAAGGATGTTGCAGAGTAGTTGTGATAAGAAATAATTGTTAAGAAAACAATTCTATGCGTTGCGCCGTTTACGACTTAATTAGTATCGAAGTTAGCCAATCAGGCCACTGCGCGAGCAAATCCAAGCGGCCCGCCAGATACAATTATTAGTATGTTATTCTCGTAGCGTAGATGGTAGCGCACAACACTACTCAGCCTTTGGCTTGGGTTCGATACTTGCTACCGTCCCACGTCCAAATTTTGCATCGCTTGTTCGGTTTTAGGAAACCAGACGAACAACAAGTTTGGCAACACTACCTGTAGCGGGCCACTTGAATTTGTGCGTGCAATGGCCTGATTGGCTAATTTCAATATTCTTTTACGCGGAAACTACGCAAGGTATCGAATTTTTTTAAGAGTTATTTCTCATCACAACCTACCCTGCAACACCCTTTCAAGCTTTTCAGATTCTTTCTGACCACGCTGTATACAGAGAGACTGCGACCAAGGTGGGGTCGGACATGACTGGCTGATCAGCTGCGGTGTCATGTTTATGCCACGGGTATATCTCGAGTCTTATGTTCGCATTGCTTTCCGGAGAACATTGTTTTCAAAACTTTTGAAAATCACTGCTACGCAGTCTGTAAGTATTTCTGCTTTGGACAGACAGCTGGTTGTGGAGATTTTACGCCTGTGATCATAAATATGAACTTTCATCTGAAGAGAGCACTTTATGGACTGGCTCTCTTCGATTTTATTTATGTTTATAGGATTTGAAAGTCTGTCCTCACTCCCCACGCATAAATTTCCTGAAACAATACGACAGAGTTCTAAAGAGGAAGAGCTCGAAATAAATCACCTTTAGAAGATTTCAAGCTATGCTAGCCGGCCGTTGTGGCCGAGCGGTTCTAGGCACTTCAGTACGGAACCGCGCTGCTGCTATGGTCGCAGGTTCGAATCCTGCCTCGGGCATGGGTGTGTGTGATGTCCTTAGGTTAGTTAGGTTTAAGTAGTTCTAAGTCTAGGGGACTGATGACCTCAGATGTTAAGTCCCATGATGCTTAGAGCCATTTGAACCAAGCGGTGCTAAGTACAGACATTTCGTGATCACGTACTGAGTCGCCGGTAGCTAAATGCAAGGCGTCGAAGTCTAATGTGAGAGTAGTCCATGGTTCGAATCTCATTTACAGCAAGATTTTTTGTTGTATTTAAATTCTATATTTATTTCCAAATGGAAATTGTAATAAGTAAACACTGAATCGTTATTTTATAATGAAAATGGCATCTTTCTATTTTTAATTACTATTCGATGAAATAAATTACAACTAGATACAGACATGCCACCTGACTTAAATATATCAAAAACTCTAGTGGATTTCACTCGCTGGTATGTTTTACGGAACGGAGCAAACGGAGGCGATATAAAATACACACCAAAAAATGCATTTGCAGTTGACTAGCTGGTCTTTCTGTAATTACTGTCTAGCCTTTTGGATCTCTCTTACAGACGCAGACTTTGTTAGATGACTCCTGAGACGGATGCTTGTCACTATGGTCTTTTGCTCTTTGCTTTACTCACATTGACTCTCAGAGCTTTACGTGACTAGTTTAGTTCGTGCCAGTGAAAATCATTCGCTGCACCAAGTTTCAGAATGTACTGATTTTTTGATGCACAATAGTTCCTGAAAATTTCGTTCATACCACCATTAAACTTTACGAAGCCCCCAACTCTTAGTACTTGCTAATAACGTAAAGTTTCAGTCTCAGTTTTAATACGTGTTGTTACTTTTTGTCCACTTCCATTGGTCTTATTGCGCTGATTCCGTACAACCGGCTGGCACACAGAGTCACTTCACTAGCCATGAATAACAACAGCGGTGGTAGGGCCCGTGACCGCTCTCCAAAGCGACCAGTGTGCGCTTGTAAAGGAGTGAGAAATGTTTTGTGAGCTTCTGACACACTGCGCCGTAATTGCCATTTCATAATAAGTTTTGGCCTCTTATTTGCGGAACAGTGGACTTGTGCGCAATGCGAGGGCACGCGGGAGCATATCCCATCCAGTTGCATTCACCGTACCGAGATAGGTTTGCCAGGTAGTGTCGGAGAGATAACGCGGGATAGTACCTCACCCTCCCTGAGATTGCAGCCGACCCAGGATCAACGACCTCAGGACAAGGCGGGGGCTTTCACCGTTGGAGTGCGGTGCGGGTCGGCTTGACGTGTGGAACCCGTCCGCTCACCAGTGCTGCCGACTCATTGTGGTCAATCGGCCACAGAGGATTCCTTCGGCCAGTCGGGCTTTCCCTCAAGTTGCGTCATCACCCAGTAGCCCAACAAGCGGTTGTCGAGTTGACGTTAATAATATCGACGTGTGACTACAGCTACATCAACATACGAGGTGCATTCAAGTTCTAAGGCCTCCGATTTTTTTTCTAATTAACTACTCACCCGAAATCGATGAAACTGGCCTTACTTCTCGATGTAATCGCCCTGCAGACGTACATATTTTTCACAACGCTGACGCCATGATTACATGGCAGCGGCGAAGGCTTCTTTAGGAGTCTGTTTTGACCACTGGAAAATCGCTGAGGCAATAGCAGCACGGCTGGTGAATGTGCGGCCACGGAGAGTGTCTTTCATTGTTGGAAACAGCCAAAGTCACTAGGAGCCAGGTCAGGTGAATAGGGAGCATGAGGAATCACTTCAAAGTTGTTATCACGAAGAAACTGTTGCGTAACGTTAACTCGATGTGCGGGTGCGTTGTTTTGGTGAAACAGCACACGCGCAGCCCTTCCCGGACGTTTTTGTTGCAGTGCAGGAAGGAATTTGTTCTTCAAAACATTTTCGTAGGATGCACCTGTTATCGTAACGCAATGGATAAGGATTACGCCCTCGCTGTCCCAGAACATGGACACCATCATTTTTTCAGCACTGGCGGTTACCCGAAATTTTTTTGGTGGCGGTGAATCTGTGTGCTTCCATTGAGCTGACTGGCGCTTTGTTTCTGGATTGAAAAATGGCATCCACGTCTCATCCATTGTCACAACCGACGAAAAGAAAGTCCCATTCATGCTGTCGTTGCGCGTCAACATTGCTTGGCAACATGCCACACGGGCAGTCATGTGGTCGTCCGTCAGCATTCGTGGCACCCACCTGGATGACACTTTTCGCATTTTCAGGTTGTCATGCAGGATTGTGTGCACAGAACCCACAGAAATGCCAACTCTGGAGACGATCTGTTCAACAGTCATTCGGCGATCCCCCAAAACAATTCTCTCCACTTTCTCGATCATGTCGTCAGACCGGCTTGTGCAAGCCCGAGGTTGTTTCGGTTTGTTGTCACACGATGTTCTGCCTTCATTAAACTGTCGCACCCACGAACGCACTTTCGACACATCCATAACTCCATCACCACATGTCTCCTTCAACTGTCGATGAATTTCAGTTGGTTTCACACCACGCAAATTCAGAAAACGAATGATTGCATGCTGTTCAAGTAAGGAAAACGTCGCCATTTTAAGTATTTAAAACAGTTCTCATTCTCGCCACTGGCGGTAAAATTCCATCTGCCACACGGTGCTGCCATCTCTGGGATGTATTGACAATGAACGCGGCCTCATTTTAAAACAATGCGTATGTTTATAACTCTTTCCAGTAGCGAGAAAAAAAATCGGAGGCCTTAGAACTTGAATGCACCTCGTACATTCCGCAAGACACTATACAGCGCTTGGGGGACGGTACTTCGTACCAATATTAGCGATTTTCTGCCCTGTTCCATTACTGTAACGAGCGAAGCAAAAATCACCAGATACCTGTATGTTGTTGTGGTCTTCGTTCCGAAGCCTCGTCTGATGAAGCTTTCCATGCTAATCTATCCTGTGCAAGCCTCTTCATATCCTCATAACTGCTGCATCTTTTATCTATTTGAACCTTCATACTGGTCTCCCTCTACAACTTTTACCACCCCTTCCCCCACCTCACCCCACACCCACATACATACACATCCCACCATTGTCAATCGGACCATTTCTTGATGACTCAGGATGCATCCTGTCAGCCGATGCCATCTTGTCAAGTTGAGGATCCTATCAACCGATGTCATCTTGTGAAGTTGAGCCGTAATTTTTTTCCCAATTCGATTCAGTAACTCATCTGTTATTCGATCTATACATCTAATCTTCAGCAGTGTTCTATAGCACGACATTTCAAAAGTGTCTATTCTCTTCTTAACTGCACTGCTTATAGTCCTCATTTTACTTGCATACAAGCACCCACTCGAGACTAATACCTTCAGAGAATACTTCGTAACACTTAAATTTATATTAGATGTTAACAAATTCCTCTTTTTCAGAAACCATTTTCTTGCTATAGCCAATGGTCATTTTACGTCATCACTACTTTGGCCATCATCAGTTGCTTTGCTGACCACTAAGCAAAACCCTTCTACTACTTTTAGTGTCTCATTTCCTAATCGAATTCTCTCAGCATCGCCAGATTCAATCTGACTACATTCCGTTACCGTTGGTCTCTTTCGTTGACGTTCTATCCACTCCGTTCATCAGCTCTTCCAACATCTTTATAGCATCTGTGACACAATTAAAACATCGAAAGCGAATTTCAAAGCTTTTAATTTCTTCTGTCTGAACTTTGATTTTCTTTCCTAATTTCCCCTTGGTTTCCTTCACACCCTGTTCAATGAACAGATTGAAAAACATCGGGGATAGACTACAAACCTGTCTAACTTGCTTCCCACCTACAGCTTCCCTTTCATGTCTAATTGTTATAACTGAATTCTGGTCTCTGCACAAGCTGTAAATAATTTTCCGCTCCCTAAACTGTCAAAAGTTTATCTGAATCTGCAATTGCTTCAAACTTGGGTTTGCCATTTTTCAACCAATCTTCTACGATAATTCGTAGGGACAGAACTGCCTCACGTGCTCCTACATCCCTCTGGAACCCAAAGCGACCTTTCTCGAGGTCGGGCTTTACTAGTTTTCCGTTCTTCTGTAAATAGTTTCTGTCAATATTTTGCTTCCATGACTCATTAAACTGATGGCTCAGCAATATTCACCCCTTTCAGCCCCTGTATTCTCTGGAACTGGAATGATTATATTCTTCTTGAAGGTTGAGGGTATTTCGTCTGTCTCATATACTGGGTGATCAAAAAGTCAGCATAAATTTGAAAACTGAATAAATCACGGAATAATCTAGAGACAGAGGTACAAATTGGTACACATGCTTTGAATGCCATGGGGTTTTATTAGAACCAAAAAAATACAAACGTTCAAAAAATGTCCGACAGATGGCGCTTCATCTGATCAGAATAGCAATAATTAACATAACAAAGTAAGACAAAGCAAATATGATGTTCTTTACATGAAGCCGGCCGCGGTGGTCTAGCGGTTCTAGGCGCGCAGTCCGGAACCGCGCGACTGCTACGGTCGCAGGTTCGAATCCTGCCTCGGGCATGGATGTGTGTGATGTCCTTAGGTTAGTTAGGTTTAAGTAGTTCTAAGTTCTAGGGGATTGATGACCACAGATGTTAAGTCCCATAGTGCTCAGAGCCATTTGAACCATTTTGAACTTTACATGAAATGCTCAATATGTCCACCATCATTCCTCAACAATAGCTGTAGTCGAGGAATAATGTTGTGAACAGCACTGTAAAGCATGTCCGGAGTCATGGTGAGGCATTGGCGTCGGATGTTGTCTTTCAGCATCCATAGACATGTCGGTTGATCAGGATACACTTGCGACTTCTGGTAACCCCGAAGCCAATAATCGCACGGACTGAGGTCTGGGGACCTGGGAGGCCAAGCATGACGAAAGTGACGGCTGAGCACACGATCATCACCAAACGACGCGCTCAAGAGAGCTTTCACACGTGTAGCAATATGGGGTGTTTTTTTTTTTTTTTTTTTGTTCTAATAAAATCCCATGTCATTCCAAGCATCTGTGTCAATTTTTACCTGTCTCTCTACATTATTCCGTGGTTTATTAAGTCTTCAAATTTATACTGACTTTTTGATCACCCGGTATATTGTACACCACGTAGAATAGTTTTCTCATGACTAGCTCTCCCAATTATCTCAACAATTTTGAGAGTATGTCATCTACTAAAAAGGTCTTGTTTCCACTTAGGTCTTTCAGTATTCTGTCAAATATCTCTCGTAGTATCGGATCTCGCAGGTCATCTTCCCATGCTTCGTATACCCTTTCTTTATAATATGTCCTCCACATTCATTTCCAGTGTATAGCCTCTCTATATATTCCTTCCAATTTTCAGCCTTGCCTTAGTTTTTGAACGCATTTTTATGGTGACAAAACACGTTCTCTGTGGAATATTAAAAATAAAACTTTTTTGGTCTTAGTAGAACATTTTTTAAAAATGGCAATTGGCTTCGGTCAAAAAGCGACAATCTTCAGAGCATACGCAGCACGATGGGAGATAATGCTGATGAATGGACGTATCGCGGATAAACGTACGTTAACTGCTACGCAGCAGTTGACGTCCGTGCATCCATGATACCTGCTCCGTCCACCGCCACCACCTGTCATCATAATGCATACCTTCTGAAGATTAACGCTATCTGACCGAAGCCGGTTGCCATTTGTAATAAATGTTATATTGCGATCAAGACTCTTTCAATTTTAATTTTTAAACTTGCCTTCTTTGCTTATTATTGTGTCATATATTGACGACATAATGACTTGTACTTTGCTACGCTTGAGGCTATTTAGAGCCATCAAGAGCACACCAAGGTAGGAAATCAGACACACAATGCAGAGAGCAGGCAAAAATGGTAGCCCTTAGGTTACCGGAGATAAATAGTAACTCTACAGCCGTGGAAATGGAAGACGCTCTGTGCAACTGTCCCAGGGGGGGGGGGGGGGGGGGGTAGTTTCACTTCACAGAATTAACTGGTAATTCCATCCACTGCCTAGACGCTGTCTTAATGTGTCAGTGTAGAAGATGGCAACGAAAAGGCACTTCTTAGCAGAGGCAGCAAGCTTGATACTTTCACCTAAGAACAGCAACGTCAGTGGGTCTACACTAATGCAGTCCCCTCCCACAGAAGGGCGGGGTCAAATGATGGGAAACACTGTTGTTGCTGTCCATAATAGGAGTGGCAGTGACGCTTAGCTTTCAGCTGAACGCTGTTGATACCAAACTTGGAGACTTCTCTTTATCTTTATACTGGTAGTTGTATGGAAATCTTTCTGTAATTTTCGCGAATGGAGAGTCACAAACTGAAGCGCCGCCTGAGAATCTTTTTTTTTTTTTTTTTCCACAGCGTAGCGAAGTCACTTCCAACACGCATCAGGAGAACGCAGAAAGTGCCATAATCCTCTTTCCCAGAAACTTTGCTCAGTTGAAAAAGGGTCAAAAGAAGCGAACACTTGTCTCGGCTTATCCGTAGATACTCGACCGTTTCTGAGGAAGGCTTCTCACTTTTGCGTCCCGTGTTTGAAACCCGATTATTGTTTTCATTTACCTCATTCTATTTTATTTTCATTTCTCTATTCGTGTCCGTTGAAGGTTACTACACAACTTCTGATTGTATAAATCATGGAATACTTCTAGATAAGCCCAAGTACTGTGATATAAATGTGACAGCGCTCAAATGGTTTGAATCATACCTAACTGGAAGAGTGCAGAAAGTTGAAATAAGCAGTTCACATAATATGCAAAAAACTGGTGATTTCTCAAACTGGGGAACAATCAAGAATGGGGTGCAGCAAAGTTCGGTCTTGGGTCCTCTGCTGTTCTTAATAAATATTAATGACTTGCCATTCTATATTCACGAAGATGCAAAGCTGGTACTTTTGCCGATGATACAAGTATAGCTATCACACCCAACGGACAAGAATCAACTGATGAAATTGTAAACGATGTTTTTCTTAAAATCATTAAGTGGTTGTCTGCAAATAGACTCTCATTAAACTTTGACAAAACACAGTATATACATTTCCACACAGTAAATGGAATGACACCACTAATGAATATAGATTTCAATCAGAAATCGGTAGTTAAGGTAGAATATTCAAAATTTCCAGATGTATGCATTGATGAGGGGTTGAACTGGAAAAAACACACTGAAGATCTGCTGAAACGTCTGAGTTTAGCTACTTATGCTATTAGGGTCATTGCAAATTTTGACGATACACATCTCCGTAAATTCATTCTCTGCTTTCGTATGGCATAATATTCTGGGGTAACTCATCATTGAGTAAAAGAGTGTTCATTGCACAAAAGCGTGTAATCAGAATAATTGCTGGAGCTCATCAAAAATCATCCTGCAGACACTTATTTGAAGAGCTATGGATCTTCACTTAGCCTCACAATATATATATATATATATATATATATATATATATATATATATATTCACTTATGAAATTTGTTATTAACAATCCGAATGAATTCAGAAGTAATAGCAGTGTACATGGCTACAACACTAGGAGAAAGGATGATCTTCACTACTCAAGGTTAAATCTAACTTTGGCTCAGAAGGGGGTAAATTATGCTGCCACGAAAATCTTTGGTCACTTACATCTACATCTATATCCATACTCCGCAAGCCACCTGACGGTGTGTGGCGGAGGGTACCCTGAGTACCTCTATCGGCTCTCCCTTCTATTCCAGTCTCGTATTGTTCGTGGAAAGAAGGATTGTCGGTATGCTTCTGTGTGGGCTCTAATCTCTCTGATTTTATCCTCACGGTCTCTTCGCGAGATATACGTAGGAGTGAGCAATATACTGCTTGACTCTTTGGTGAAGGTATGTTCTCGAAACTTTGACAAAAGCCCGTACCGAGCTACTGAGCATCTCTCCTGCAGAGTCTTCCACTGGAGTTTATCTATCATCTCCGTAACGCTTTCGCGGTTACTAAATGATCCTGTAACGAAGCGCGCTGCTCTCCGTTGGATGTTCTCTATCTCTTCTATCAACCCTATCTGGTACGGATCCCACACTGCTGAGCAGTATTCAAGCAGTGGGCGAACAAGCGTACTGTAACCTACTTCCTTAATACCTACTTACCTAATAGCATCAGAAGTCTGACAGATAGCCGTATAGCATTTAAAAGGAAACTCGAAGAATTTCTGAATGGCAACTCGTCCACTCATTAGATGAATTTTTGGATGTAGAAGTGGGTAATTTCCCCACCGCCACCCCAAAAAAAATATTAAGTGTCATGTAGTAGTTTGTGTAATGTAATATCTTGTATTGACACCTATTATTAACCTGATACGTTCCACATCATTACGAAGTGTCGTATTCATGATCTATGGAACAAGTACTGTACTAATCTAATCTAATCTCGCTCGACGGCAGGTTTGCCACTGTGATATTTCTTCGTACGAATATTGCTCGGGAAGGAAACGTTGTTACCATCGTTGAAAATTTCACATTTTGGGAATAATTTCGCGGGAGTTCACACATGATAGATCACTTTACCGAAAACTGGCCCTTGCAATCGACTATAAATCAAAATGTACTACAGGAATTTCATCAAGAACAATTTTAAATAATTTTCTCATTCATTTTTTTCTTTTTTTAAAAAATTATTCCCTAGACATAAAGACAGTAGACGAATAAGGACAACGTTATTTCAATATACATTGGAAAGCATTCCAGGAGTTGTCTTCTACGGACGTGGGTAAATAAACGAAAACAAAAATAAAATTAATAATTGGGTTTCGGACTCGGGAAGCGTGAAGCCGCAACGTTAGCCACTACGCCATCGCTTCAGTTGAGCTTTGTGCTCACTAAAAAGGAAATAAAGTACCTAGAAAACTTTGGCAGTCGTTTTCTCAGTAGCGTTCAAGTATCTACGGATAAGCCGAACACGTTTTAACTTATTCTGATCCCTCTTCCACTGTGCGAAGTTTCGGGGAAATAGGTTTATGGCAGTTGCCGTGTTCGCCTCGTCCGGAGCGACCACCCTTTGTACCGTGGGCCAGGCACCGGAAGGTCCAGTACGGCCGAGCGTATAAGCCGCTCGCCACAGTATTGTCTGAGACTTACATACCGCTGGCGGAAAAACTCTGCGCGGTCATCATGCCACTTTTCGCACGAAGTGTGGTCCAGTGGCTTCCCAGTAAATCGGATAACGTAGCAACAGAACATTTCGGACGACTCGCTGGGCTTAGCGAGCCGGCGCAGCGAGGCGTAACTGTTTGTCAAACGAAATTTGTTTTCAGTTTGGAAAGTCCATCCCAGGAGCGAGTGGCGTGAGGCGTCGAACACCCTGTGGGACCGCGAGAAACCTTCAGGCCTAGGCGTAAGTCTTCACACGGCACAGCAGAGGAAGTTCGCGGATAATACAGGAGAAACCTTACTGATTAATAGTAATAACGTGGCAGTGGAGCGGAGCCGGACGCTGGCTTCCAGAAAGTCCCGAACGTGGAGCCAGCGGATTGGCTAGAGAGGGAACTTGATAGCAGAATGGAGACGTCAGGAAGATTTGTTCAGAATTGAACTCTGCCATTGCAAACTGGGAAATTGTTGATTTACTTACGGCCATGTCATAGGATAGAGTTTTGTAAAGTCATCTGACTGATGAACTGAGAGCTACACAGACACAGAAGTTAGTCTGGAGAACGAAAAGAGAACACTATATCTGTGGGAGCCGAATAGAGCGGACATCCCTCCTTTTTCATTTTTCGACATAGTCTTCTTTTGGACTTATACACTTCATCCAACGCTGTTCTAATTTGTTGATCCCTTCCGAATAATAGGAATTGTCCAAGTCTGCAAAATAGCTATTAGTTGATGCAATCACCTCGTCGTTTGAATAAAATCTTTGACCCGGCAGCCACTTCTGCAAATTGGGGAACAAACAGTAGTCCGAGGGAGTATGGAGAATAGGGGGGATGTGAAACGAGTTGGAATCCTATTTCTATTAATTTTGCGACCACAATTGCTGAGGTGTGTGCTGGTGCGTTGTCGTGATGGAAAAGGACTTTTTTGCGGCCCAATCGCCGGCGTTTTTCTTGCAGCTCGGTTTTCAAACGATTCAATAACGATGAATAATATGCATCTTTAATAGTTTTACCCTTTTCCAGATAGTCGATGAGGACTATCCCTTGCAAATCCCAAAAGACTGTCGCCATAACCCTTCCGGCCGAAGGAACGGTCTTCGCCTTTTTTGGTGCAGTTTCTCTCTTTGTAACCCATTTTTTAGATCGAAATATATATAAATATAAGTATACATTTTTTATAATGTTGTTTGGTCTCAGGAGTATAGTAATGTATCCATGTTTCATCCACAGTGACGAAACGACGCTGAAAGTCCTGCGGATTCTTCCTGAACAGCTGCAAACCATCCTTGCAACACTTCGATTCCGGTTTTGGTGAAGCGCGAACAATCGCGGAACCCATCTTGCGGATAGCTTTCTCAGGTCCAAATGTTCATGCAAAATATTATGTACCCGTTCATTCTAGATGTCCACAGCACTAGTGATCTCACGCACCTTAACTCTTCTCTCATCCATCACCATATCATGGATTTTATCAATGATTTCTGGAGTCATAACTCCCACAGGGCGTCCAGAACGTTCAGCATCGCTTGTGCCCATATGCCCACCCCGAAAATTTTGAAACCACGTATAAACTGTTGTAATCGAAGGTGCAGTCACCGTAATATTTGTCAAGCTTCTGTTTAGTCTCCTGAGGCGTTTTGCCTTTCATAAAGTAATGTTTAATCACCACATGAAATACTTTTTCGTCCATTTTTTGACAATCACTCGACTTCCTTTATTCACACGAATGCCAAAAACAAATAAATAGACCAATATGGCTGAAACTTGGTTTTCGTTCATTCCAAAGATGCTACTAACTAAACATGACCTCGATATACACCGCTGGTGCCATGTCTCGGACTTTGCAAGGATCTCTCAAACGCCCCTCGTATTTGACTTCTCCTACGGGCACCGAACAGAAGACTTTACTGCGGGCTCGTTTCCTCTCCGCCAGCAACACTGAGCAGCACGTCTGCTCCGCTTGATATTCCATACGTTCGTATTTTGTTCAGTACGTGGCACTGCGGAACTGCACCGAATGCCTTCCAGAAGTCAAGGCACATACCTGCGCGCCTGTATCTACTGCTTTTGGTGTCTCATGTGCGTATAGAGTGAGCTGGATTTCACACGACAGACTAACTCATTCATAATCTGACAATAATTTACGCGTTTTCGATAGTACATTTCTTCTTTGTTTAACAATGTGCAGTAATTAAGTTTCAGCGACGCAGAGTGGTCCAGCGTCATCGTCTTCAGTGGCCTGGTCGTCAGCTGTAGGTCTTCCGCAACTGGCGCTATCACATCCGTTACACAGAAAGTACAGAACGCTGACCTCCTCTGCTCTCGCTCGGTGACGTGAAAGACACAAAATTTACACATTTATGTAGCTTCATTTATTTTTTTAAATCTAATACATCGTAGACATTACTTAAAAATAACACCCAACGTCTCTCGGCTCTCCAGGAACGTAGCGCTTCGAAATGTTTGGCACACTGCGTCACCTAACGAGTCAAAGTGGTCCCATACTCAAGAGAATGAGTGTAGCGGAGCAGATACAGGAATCCTGCATCACCGGTCATGGTGAGAAGCTAATGGAGGTGGCTTTCCGCTGCAATCCTCTGACATCTCGTAAAAGTGTCGACTGTGGCGTGTGGATGGCTGTGTCGAGAGCGTGTACGAGAAAGGAAGGGAGAGGATGACACACAGTCCTGGCACATAGCCTACTTATCTCGAATACCACCGAGGAAATCGCAGAGCTTAACGTCCCCGTCCGACGGACGGATTAACATCAACAATGTGACATGGCCTCACTTCGAGAGACACGGTGGAGAGGTTTGGAATTTTATCCAGGACATCGGTGTAAAGACCTGCCATCTGTAACTTTACACTACCACCTCTCCTCCCCTCGCCGGCAAAATACTGGCAGTGGAAATTTTCCGCCAACGGGATTCGAACTGGCGTGCGTTAGCGACCTCGGCTACGGAGGTGGGTACATCTTTATTCTGATCTTTCCTTATCTGTTGGAGTCCAGTAAAGAAGTTTCTTGGTCCCTCTACAATCCATTTAACAGTCCATATATACCTCCCACATTTATTTCCTTTGCATTTCATATTTACGTCTTCATCTCTAGTCTATTCCGTGGTCGATTTCTTTGTCTTACTAGTTCTCGTAGTAACGCCCAAGTGCATCTCTCCTATACTCGCTGATCAGCCTAGTTTTCACAATAACACATTATTATTATTATTATTATTATTATTGTTTCATTAAACAGAACTGACGTTTTCCCAAATATACAACTTCCAAGGCGGGCGATAAGAAAGTCACATCCGAGGACATTGACATCGTGGAACGAGGCTCGTCCCGATACATGAAGCGTTGCGTTGACTCCCCTTTGGTAACAACGAGGGTTGGATGAAATTCAGTTAGGAGAACTGCCCTCTGTCACGGTTGCCATTAATTATTATCTCTAGGAAGTTTTTCTCTAGTACCTATTAACATTGTAAAAGTCTTAATATTGTCGTTTTTATTCGCCACAGCTTATAGCTATGAAAGTACGCTGTCATCTGTGGTAGCAACGAAAATAAGTGAGGAACTGAATGAACTTCGCGTATAATTTACTATGTGCAATGACGGACAACAGAATGGACACAAAAAGCTTTGTTAGAAATAAGTACTAACAATCAAATGTTCAAATGTGTGTGTAATAATATGGGACTTAACTGCTAAGGTCATCGGTCCCTAAGCTTACACACTACTTAACCTAAATTATCCTAAGGACAAACACACATACCCATGCCTGAGGGAGGACTCGAATCTCCGCCGGGACCAGCCGCACAGTCCATGACTACAACGCCTTAGACGGCTCGGCTAATCCCGCGCCGCTACTAACAATCATGTCATTGGTTTGGTAAAAATGTCACAATTACATGAGTCGTAATTTTTTTATGTTAAATATCACTTTTTTATCTAAGGATTAGGTATGTGTCCGACTTCGTTGAAGGTGCTTTTAATATCCGATTCCTTTGGGTCGTAAGGTTTTCAGGAGGAGTGGGAGTCACAGGCTCCTTTTTTTTCCATTTGGGAAGAAATACAGCATTCGCAAACCTTACGGGTTCAGTAATACAATGTTTGCTAAGATCTGCAGTGAAATTTCCGGGTTCCCGGGTTCGATTCCCGGCGGGGTCAGGGATTTTCTCTGCCTCGTGATGACTGGGTGTTGTGTGATGTCCTTAGGTTAGTTAGGTTTAAGTAGATTTCAGTTGAGAGAACGACAATCATTAGCAGTAACCTTCAGGAATTTTCTGGCAAGGTACGAATGGCAATGCAAAACAGGACGTAAAAGAAATTCTGTATTGGTTTTGGTGTATTGTGTCTCCGGATAGACAAATATTCAAAAGCTTGTAGCAACTAAAGACTTAGTGAAATATCACTTGACGCTAAACAAATGACATCGCGCAACTATAAACGTATAAACACAGTTGATAATGTGAACTATCACCTGAAACCTATTGCGTGTCCTACAGAATACTCGTCTTTCTCATTGTTTGCCCACAACTTTTGTTGGCATTTTTAATAATAACTGCACCGTTGTAACCATTTATTGATGGCATTCCTCTCGTCATAACTTGAATATGTGTTCATTCTGATTTCTCCTGTTGACATTCATCGTAACTGTCTTATGAACCAAGGGCGTAAATTTCGCAGTAAATACTACACAAATTTGTTTCTGTTTCTTACAAAGTTCCAATTAAATTGTCTAAGCGTTGCAGCTTCTAGTACAGAACTGTATTGTTGAACACAATAAAATTGTTTAATTTACATTTAATACCACTTAACAAAACTTCCGTCATTAAAAACACCCATGTTTATGACACAAGTTTACCACATATTATGAACTAAAAACCTTCAGTTTGCTTACGACACAAAACATTCTGCAGATACCTCCGTTCCTAAAACGAATACACAACACAGACACGGGTATTTACCGAGAACTGGTTTTCCGTCAGGCAATTATGCAGCGCGGTGTTCTTGTTTTACTGCTCTCGTTTGACCTTCCTCAGCCACATTCGCTTTTGCTTCATAACAAAGTGGTTCCAATTTAGGAATTACGAGTAGCAGAAGCAGTTCATTATTCTCTTAGCGGTGTGTTTCGTTAATAATGTGATGGTTTAGTGGAACAGTTCCGCCACCACTGGGTCATCCTTGTTCCGTATACCGAACTGCCGCTCAGGTGCATTTAAATTCAGTGAAGAAAGCACGTGAATCGCTGGCAAGCTAGAGATACCAAGTGGCATGAATGTTACATGAAAGCGAATATTTCCAGTTCACCCTACACAACTCAGATCTGTAAAGAATGTGATAAAGTTGGAAAGTTCCTTTTTTTCAAATGTCAATCATTATTAAAACCTAAATAAATTTGTGATTTACACAAACAAAATGGTACTTGCTTTCGGAAAAGTATAATTGCGTTTTACATTTAAAGAAGAAATTCCTGTATCTACTAATTTATTACACACGACTGAGTGGAACGTTGCCTGACACCAACCATTAATCAACACACACAGTATCACAATTAAAGATTATTCACAGCGCATTAATGCAGCTGGCAATTTATTTATTTATTTATTTCAGAATGGAACCTCGTTGATCCAAGGCACCAGTTCTTTCTGGCTCTTTTCGTTGACGACTTTGCTATTTACTGCAGTTCCCAGCGCACGTGTCTCCTGCAACGCTCTCATTCAACGTTGTCTGGACAGTCTGTATTCGAGGAGTGTTACAAATGGTATCCGCTTTTCTGCTACCAAAGCAGTTTGCGTCAACTTCTGACGGTAGAAGGCGTTTTTCCCACCATCCTTACGACTGGGCCAAAATGCTCTCCCGTTCGTGGATGCAAAGAACTTCTTAGGGCTTACGTGCGATAGGAAACTTATTTGGTCTCCCCACGTGTCTTACCTGGCTACACGCTACACCTGGTCCCTCAATGTCCTTCGTGTATTGAATGGTACCTCTTGGGGAGCTGACCGGACTGTCCTCCTCCGCCTCTATCGATCTCTTGTCCGCTCCAAGTTGGATTATGGATGCATTGTCTACTCCTCTGCACGGCCGTCTATCTTACGCCGTCTAAATACAATCCACCATTTGGAGATCCGCCTCGTCACTGGTGCCTTCTGTACTAGCCCACTTGAGAGTCTATACGCAGAAGCTGGTGATCTACCACTGTCATACCGGCGCGACATCCTACTCAGTAGGTATGCGTGTCGGCTTTCTTCCATGCCAGGCCACCCAACCTTTGACCCTTTTTTTTGACATTCTTGGCTGTCAATACGAGATGTACGTTTCTTCTCTGCGGACTCTCGGCGACCGCTTTCGTCACCTGCTTCAGCAGCTGCAGTTCACACTTCCTGCCACTTTCCGAATGGCTGAGAGCCCTTCACCACCTTGGCTTCAGGCACAGGTTTGTGTTCAATTTAACCTCAGCTCGTTCCCGAATGATTCAACTCCCGAGCTGACCTATCGCTGCAAATTTCTCGAACTTCGCTCACATCATGCCGATACCATATTTTTGTACACTGATGGTTCGACGCCCGCCCACGGTGTTGGCTGTGCTTCTGTCGCGGGGATGATAAGTTTCAATACCGGTTCATCGAGCGGTGCACAATTTTTACCGCAGAGCTTTTTTCCCTCTATCAGGCTGTTCACTACGCCCAGAGGCACCAGCTCTCTCGCTGTGTGATCTGCTCTGACTCCCTCGGTGCTCTTCAGAGTCTGTATGATCCAGATCCAGTCCACCCCATCGTTCGACGGATCCAGGAATGCCTCCATTTCTTCCCCAACAGGGGAGCCCATGTGATGTTCATGTGGGTACCTGGCGATGTTGGTGTGCCTGGGAATGACGCTGCTGATGCTGCATCCAAGACCGCAGTCCATCTCGGTCGGCCCGCCTCTTACTCTGTTCCCTCGCAAGATTTTCGTAACTTTCTCTATCAGCGTATCACGTCACTTTGGCATGACCACTGGTGCTGCCTTCATGGGAACAAACTCAGAGAAGTCAATCCTCTCCCAACAGCCTGGTCGACTTTTCCCGGCCGTCTCGCCGTGAGGAAGTAATGTTGGCTTGGTTGCGAATAGGGCACTGCCACTTTAGTGACCGCCACTTGTTGAGTGGCGACCCTGCACCCAGCTGTTCTTTCTGTAGCCAGCCATTAACAGTCAGACATTTCCTGATCTTCTACCCCTATTTTAGTCACTTACGTCTCAGGGTCGGAGTGCCGCCCGCTTTGTCGAACATTTTAGCGGACGACGTGCGAGCTGTGGCTCGCGTTTTAAGTTTTTTAAAAAGCAGCAATATGACAAAAGAGATTTGATTTCTACCTGGTGACGCCGGTGTCTTGTCGACGTCTTTTAGATACTCTTCCGTAACGTCTTGACATTTTAGATTTGTTTTTTCTTCCATTCTGTATTGGTCCTCGAAACGGTTTTTTACGCTTGCGGTCTCAGCATTCTATGGTTCTATACTGGGCACCTATGACCTTAGATGTTTTGCGCCCTAACCCCCCCCCTCCCCCGCCCCTCAGAAAAAAGGCACCAATTCACTCTGCCATCTTTATTACATTACACGTGCATTTTTAGCGATGCGTGTAGGAGTCGACACAACGTTTCATCAGCATAGATCGAATTGTTGCTATTGGTCTTGGCAAGAGATAGGTGACACAGCCTTGATAAGGCCAGAGAAAAAGAGCAATTGGATTGAGGTCAGGAAATGTTTGTTTTTTTGGTAAGTGGACCATGTGTTGAAAGTAGAGAAAAGTCGCCAGTCAGTCTGTGCCCATATTTCACAGAACCAGTGAAGTTGTACGCCACACTCATCTGGACAGACTGTCAGTTGATGGTTAGCTAATGGAGGTATCGTACACGAGACAGTTCGTACCTCTGTCTCTTCTGTAAGAAAAGTAATGAGATGTCAGTTGGCAACATCAAACGTTAACTGTTGTTTTATGACATACTGTTACTCAAACAGCATGCGTTTCCCCACATGTTTATTAACAGAAGGAAATCACATTTCCTAGGAAATATTCATCCTTCTCCAATTGACAATTGCTGGGACATTATTTGAATGGACTTCTGTGGCGAATGCTCAAAGGCATGTTGTCTGTACTTCTCTCCGTGAAGTTGTTGCACCAAATTCGTCATGACGGCCAAGGAGATATGTCTTCACCGTATTGTGTTCCATGGTTTGGTTCAAATGGCTCTGAGCACTATGGGACTTAACTGCTGTGGTCATCAGTCCCCTAGAACTTAGAACTACTTAAACCTAACTAACCTAAGGACATCACACACATCCATGCCCGAGGCAGGATTCGAACCTGCGACCGTAGCAGTCGCGCGGTTCCATGGTTTATCATAATCTGCGACTCTGATCAGTTGTCAACATAACACTTCATAGAATGTACAGTATTCTTTCTTGAGCTAATACCATTATATTACGTGGGGCGTTTAATAACTAATGCAATACATTTTCTTTCTGAAAGCAAGTCGCTTTTATTCAGGATTCCAATATACCACATTATTGCCCACTCTTGTGGCTACAAAAACCAATTTTTCAACATAATCTGCGTTCAGTGCGACGGCCTTACACTACTTTACTGGGAGGGCTTATATGCCCTCGTGGGACAACTCTACTGGTCAACGTCGGATCCAACGTTCCGCTGCGTTAATAACCTCCCCATCATCCACGCACTGCTTCCTGTGGAGCGCATCCTTCATTGGGCCTAACAGGTGCGAGATGCGGGCTGTATGGTGCATCAGAAAGAACAGTCCAATGAAGGTTTCTGAACTCTCTCGGGTGCACAAACTTGTATGAGGCCTTACATCGTCATGGAGAACAAGTTAGTTTGAATTTTGTCGCGACGAACACGCTGAAGTCGTTTCTAAATGGCTCTGAGCACTATGGGACAACATCTGGGGTCATCGTTCCCCTAGACTTAGAACTACTTAAACCTAACTAACCCAAGGACATCACACACATCCATGCCCGAGGCAGGATTCGAGCCTGCGGCAGTAGCAGCAGCGTGGTTCCGGACTGAAGCGCCTAGAACCGCTCGGTCACAACGGCCGTCTGAAGTCGTTTCTGCATTTCCTGAGGGTGGCATAAAACGCTTCGGGATTGATCTTTGTACCATGAGGGAGGACATCAGACAGAAAATAACCACTTCAGAGTCCCAGCAGACCGATGCCATGACTCTAATGGCTGAAGATGCAGCTTTGATCTTTTTCTTCGGAGGAAATGTGGTGAGGCGCCACTCCGTGGATTGTAGTTTTGCTTCGGTTCGAAGAGATGAACTCATGTTTCGCCGCCTGTAATGATGTTCGACAAAAAATCGTTGCGATCAGTCTCGTAACGCTCAGGTAGTTTCGGGATATGGTCCTTAGTTGCTCTTGATCTGTCAGCTGGCGAGGAAACCAGCGGGCACACACCTTTGAGTAACCCAACTGGTGGATGAGTGTGTCACCACACCAACAGAAACGTCCAGTTAAGCAGCAAGATGTTTGATTGTGATCCGTCAGTTACTTCGAATAAGGGTGTCCGCACGTCCCAACATTGCGACCTTGTTGTGATGATGATTCACGTCTCGCCCAACGACTCACCTTGCTTTTGTTCACTGCCATGTCTCTTGTTTTCCGCCAAGGGAAACTCAGCGACATCTCTCTGCCTGGAACGCACCTCCTTTACAGATGCCATTTTGAAAGTTACGTGTAGCGCCGACACCTATCTGAACTTCATGAACCTATAGCGGCTGAAGAGGGATTACAATGAAGGCTTTCACGACCTCAGCAGCTGAAGAGGGATTATTTCATGATATCTCACAACAAATTCCGCATTTTTTCAACCAAAATTAGTGGACGCAAAGTGTGTTGGGTTACTTTTTGAATGCCCCTCATATATTTCTTGTACCTTGAGCGCGCGCGTGCGCGCGCGCACACACACACACACACACACTAAAGCTGTTTCAGTTTTTGCAGCAGAGCCTTCATCCTTTTGTTACTTTCCTACTCCATGAAGGTGTTTAATATTGTATGGGGCACCTTGTGTTACGTGAACGCAGCACACGACAGAAGCCTAGCCATTAACTGCGGACTGGAAAAACACAGATAGCAGTGGCGTCGCAGTAGAAGTAGACCGGTAAGGAAAGTACCTAGGCAGGTGGAGCATATCTTATCGGAGAAGATAAATACTAAGTGAAGCATGCTAAACGGGGAAGTTGGTGTCACTACTGAACGGCGAACGGACTCCAGTCTAGTGCAGAAAAGTGTCTGACGAAGAAGGCATAATTACGTGCAAAGGGGAATGGAAAACTAAATGACTGAAGCACTGTATACAGTACGGGATCATAAATCAGTTACTAGATGGCATCTGGTAAAAAGCAAGTCACTATAATCACTTTTAGTTAGGATAGTGGTTGATGCAATAAGCATCGAATGAAAATTGCGTTTGAGAAAAATATTGTAGGCATAAGATCTAGGCTATATTAAATGGACTCATATAGTAAAGTAGCAAATTATTTCTACATTTATTCCCACGTGTTAATAGCGGAGGACTTACTACGAAGAAACGAGAAGCACACTATTATCATGTACCACATTCCTAAAACGAATAGATAAAATCATTTGCCTGTAACCACAATGAAGTGTTCACCAATAAACTTCTAACAACAGCATTAAAATAAATGTCATGGGTCGCTGATGGAATCTTCTCAAACGTAATTGCTTGATTTCCATGAACTAGCCAGATTGCGTGGTGACCCTGAGGCGTGAGAATTGTTGGATTCGTTACTACCGCAAGTAAAAATAATGTCTGCTTCTTATTGAAGTAAATTTTTAGCTTATCTACTGAACTAAACTTCACTGCTTCATTACAGAAGTTTTCACTGTATTTATTCACTGATGTAGAGTGGCACCAGCTTCAAAGCATAACGATAAAGATGTAAACAACTTTTTGATTAGTTAGGGTCGTTACAAAATTTTATAGCATGTTTTCCTATACAAGTCTTCTCCTGGTTCCGCAACATTACGATTTCCACATTTTGCCCTCCTTGCGACTTTCTGCCGAGGGTGAAGATTCCGTGCTTGAATTGCGATACATCGTCATATCCAATAAACGATTCAGGGAGGTCACAATTATTTCTTTTAAATTAGGATTATACTTAAAATTCGTACCTATAAGTCTGGACAGTTGTAAAGATCAGACCAATAAAAAAAAGGAAAAAGAAGTAATCCACTGAATTAAAGGAAGATATCACTGACAGTGATATGTAGCAGTGTTTTAGAAGATACACAATGTTCCAACATTATAAACTGCCTTGATGAAAACTGTTGGCACTCGAACTGTGTCCTCTGTACATTGTCTTTATAACATTAATGTATCCATCTTCTATATCTATCTTCTTCATTTCTTCCCAGAGTCTTTCCCTGTCAACTGAGTCATATGCCTTTTCTATGTCTATAAAAACCATTATCACCCTTTTGTTATACTCCAACATTTTTCCATCAGTTGACGGATAGAAAATATCAGGTCGTTCGTGCTTCTTCCTTTCCTGAACCCATGCTGTTCTTCACTCAGCCCTTTTCTATCTTTTCACTTATTCGATTTAGTAAAATTCTTTCAAAAATCTTGGCTGTATGACTCATAAGGGTTATTCCTCTGTAGTTTTTACAAAGTCTTTTATTGCCTTTCTTGAAGATTGGAACAATGTCTCCTCTTCTCCAGTCGTCAGGTATTGTACTGTTTCTCCATATACTTGATAGTACTCTATACAGCCACTGCATTCCCACAGGACCTGCTGCTCTTATCTTGAGTGGCACCAGCTTCAAAGCATAACAATAAAGATATAAACAACTTTTTGGTTAGTTGGGGACGTTACAAAATTTTGTAGCATGTTTTCCTACGAAAGTCTTCTCCTGGTTCCCCCACATTACGGTTTCCACATTTTGCCCTCCTTGCGACTTTCTGCCGTACTTAAATTGCGATACATCGTCATATCCAATAAATGATTCAGAGAGGTCACAATTATTCCTTTTAAATTAGAATTATACTTAAAATTCATACCTATAAGTCTGGACAGTTGCGAAGATCAGATCAATACAAAAAAAAGAAAAAGATGTAATCCATTGAATTAAAGAAACATATCACTGACACCGATATGTAGCTGTGTTTTAGAAGATACACAGTGTTCCAACATTGTAAACTGCCTTGATGAGAACTCGAACAGCACCGAATCAGAAAATATTATTCTTATGAGGTATAATTGTCTCTCTATTGAGTGCTGTCGACAGGGAATATCAAGTTGATTCCATATTTCTATATTTCCAGAAGACATTTGATACCGTACCTCAGAAGAGGCTTCTCCCGAGAGCGTGGAGTACTGTCTCAGTTGCCCAACCAGCTTCCTGATTTCCTGTCAGAATGGTCACGGTTCGTAGTTGACGGGAAGTCGTTTACGGACACCAATGAGACATCTTTGGTTCCAAACGATGTGTTAGAGACCCTCTGCTATTCTGCATCTACGCTGCCTGACAACAAAAGCTGAAGCACCCAGAATAGGATATGGGATGTTGTTTTAGTGATTACAAACTCGAGTCTAATTTACAAAGAGCTTGGCAGCATAAGCCCACCTATCAGAATCACGCGGCTCTCCCCCCTCTGTTCTGGATGCATGCACTGAATCGGATGGAAAGTTGTTGTCCCTTGAAGCAAGCTGGCCCACAGCTGTTGTAACGGATCCTTGACATCCTGGATACTGAGGCCGACGCAGTTGACGTCCGAGCTGGTGCCACACATGTTCTAAAGTGTTCAAATGTGAGTGAACTCCCAAGGGACCAAACTGCTGAGGTCATCGTTCCCTAGACTTACACACTACTTAAACTAACTTATGGTAAGAACGACACACACACCCATGCCCGAGGAAGGACTTGAACCTCCGGCGCAATCCTTGACATGGCGCCTCAAACCGCACGGCCACTCCGCGCGGCTCAGTTTTTGTGTGGCCCATGTTTCACTGCCGTAATTCAAACCTGGCAATACACACTGGTGGTAAACTTTCCTTTTAGACTGAACGAAAACTTAGTTACGAGCATCCTACTTAGTTTACCGAAAGCACGTACGTCACGTCAGTTTTACTTTCCTGTTTACTTTTTGTTTACCAAAGCTCATAAATTAGTTTTATTACTATGTTCTTAATTCTACATCAACATCTACATACATACTCCACAATCCACCATATGGTGCATAGCTACTACTGTTCAGTCCCTGACCTGTTCCACTCGCATACCGAGCGAGAGGACGAAAGGCTGAATATATGCTGCCGTACGACCCCTGATTTCTCTTGTCTTCGCGGTCCTCACACGAAATGCACTTTGGTGGCAGAAGAAACGTTCTGCAGTCTATGGCACATGCCGGTTGTCTAAACTTTCTCAATAATCGTTTTAAGTGATTCAACTGTGGGTTCTCTGTGAAGCATTATACAAGGTGGTCAGAAACAGTATGAAAAACTTGCACAATAGATTGTGCTGAGAAATAACTGTTAAGAAAAAAAATTCGATACGTTGCGCCGAGTTGGTTAACATTGAGGTTGGTCAATCACGCCGTTGCGCGCGCAAATTCAAGCGGCCCACCAGGTACAATTAGTGTCAGTTGTTCTCATAGCGTACATGATAGCGCACGATACTGCTCAGCCTTTGGCTCGGGTTCGATTCTTACAAGCGTTCGATGGTCAATTTTTATATCACTATGTTGGTCGATTTTAGGGAACCAAACGAAGAACCAGGTAGGCGACACCGTCTCTGGCGGGCCGCTTGAAATTGCGCGAGCGACGCCCTTATTGGCTAATTTTAGTGGTAATGAACACGGAAACAGCGCAACGAGTCGAATTTTTTTCTTAAAAATTATTTCTCAGCGCAACTTACACTGAAACACCCTTAGAAACTTTTCAGAATGTTTCTGTCCACCATGTATATCGTATTAACTAAACGAAACACTTTTCTGCTTGTTTAACAAAATTCCATTGTTTTTATACCACCTGTGTTTGGAGATGAAGCCTATTTTCCAGAGGACAGCTGATTCCAAAGATGGCAAGCAAGGAAAGATAAACACATCTTAACTTCTTAATCTATCGTTTCTCGGCTACAACCATTAAAGTTACCTCTGTTGGCCATTTTGACACTGTTTTATTTATATTGTACAGCCTCGTGACATTCATTATGACAGCATTTACTCGAACTGTCAATAATCGTGTAGTGCAGTATATCTATGTGCCAAGAAGCGGTATCTGCATTGTTACCTATTTATGACTCACAGTTACGCATTCCCGTGTTCGTAGGTGTATTACAGTGTGCATATTAGTAAGTCGAGAACTGACAGATTAAGAAGCTGACATTGTTTCATTTGTTTGGTTGCCATCTTCGGAATCAGTTGTGTATAAGAAAATGGTGTTACAGCTGGAAATAACATTCTGTTAACAAGCCAAAAACGTGTTTCTCTCAGTTTCTCAATGCTGTTTCGCAAAAAGAATATCTGCTTTCCTTAAGGGATCGCCATTTGAATTCATTGAGCATTCCCGTAATACGAGTTGATCTAACCCATCGATAATAAATGCAGCCGCATGCCTCTGAATTGCTTCAATGCCTTCCTTTAATCTGACGTTGTGAGGATCCCAAACACTAAAGCAGTGTTCAAGAACTGATCTCCTTTATAGGTAAGCTACATTCTCCTATAATTCTCCAGACAAACCAACGTCTACTATTCGCCATCTCTACATATTCGTTTCATTTCATGTCACTTTCCGACGTTACACCTCTGTAATGACGTGATCGTTTGTTTTTTTCTTTGTGACGCGTTCATTATCATTATTTCAGCCGGAACTCTGGACTAAATATATCTACTTACCTCAAGTGGAATTATTATTTTTCATTTGTACATCTCACACCAATTTCAAGCCATCGTGGTTTATTAACTATACTGTAACATATAAACAAGGTTCAAAATGGTTCAAATGGCTCTGAGCACTATGGGACTTAGGAGGAGGAGGAGGATGTTAGTGTTTAACGTCCCGTCGACAACGATGTCATTAGAGACGGAGCGCAAGCTCGGGTTAGGGAAGGATGGGGAAGGAAATCGGCCGTGCCCTTTCAAAGGAACCATCCCGGCATTTGCCTGAAACGATTTAGGGAAATCACGGAAAACCTAAATCAGGATGGCTGGAGACGGGATTGAACCGTCGTCCTCCCGAATGCGAGTCCAGTGTGTTGACCACTGCGCCACCTCGCTTGGTATATGGGACTTAACTTCTGAGGTCATCAGTCCCCTAGAACTTAGAACTACTTAAACCTAACTAACCTAAGGACATCACACACATCCATGCCCGAGGCAGGATTCGAACCTGCGAGCCGGCCGGTGTGGCCGTGCGGTTCTAGGCACTTCAGTCTGGAACCGCGTGACCGCTATGGTCGCAGGTTCGAATCCTGCCTCGGGCATGGATGTGTGTGATGTCCTTAGGTTAGTTAGGTTGAAGTTCTAGGGGACTGATGACCATAGATGTTAAGTCTCACAGTGCTCAGAGCCATTTGAACCATTTTTCGAACCTGCGACCGTAGCGGTCGCGCGGTTCCAGACTATAGCGCCTACAACCGCTCGGCCACGCCGGCCGGCTATAAACAAGGAATTCGCAATAATGATACATTTGAAACCTTCATGGAAACATGAAGCGGTATGGCGTTTTGCAACTATTCAGCAGCTGTTTCTTAAACTGCACTGCAACTGCATCTTTGTTATCAAATATTGTTCTGGTTTATTTAATACTCCTTAATCTTTCTCTATACTAAGGAAGATCGTTTTTTACTCACTATACGCGATACGTCAGCGATGCTTTTAAACTTACTGCAACGGTCTCTATATTTGAAGTGTCGGCAGAAGAGCCAACACTGTTTTTGTAGAGGAGGCCGAAATGCACGCATTTAATTACACGCTGATTGGCGTTAGGTCTGGAACAGGACAATGTCTTGAGAATTGCAATAAAGTACGAAAATCTTGTAATACTTAACTTTAATCCACATTTGTAGAACATCGCTCTTGATGATACATGCTTCACAATATTAATTATCAAAGCTATGGCGCCTTGCTAGGTCGTAGGCAATGACTTAGCTGAAGGCTATGCTAACTATCGTCTCGGCAAATGAGAGCGTATTGGTCAGTGAACTGTAGCTAGCTACGTCGGCTGTACAACTGGGCGAGTGCCAGGACGTGTCTCTAGACCTGCCGTGTGGTGGCGCTCGGTCTGCAATTACTGACAGTGGCGACACGCGGGTCCGGCGTATACTAATGGACCGCGGCCGATTTAAAGGCTACCACCTAGCAAGTGTGGTGTCTGGCGGTGACACCACAATATTCGCTTATTTATTTACATTCGATGAACGGAATACACCTGCACGATTTCTCCTGCTCAAACTATCCTGCTCTCTCTCTCTCTCTCTCTCTCTCTCTCTCTCTCTCCTCTCTCTCCATAGATAGTCCTCTCAAAAGTGCTATGATTCTCTTTGAGTAAATTGCTCGTTTTTTTGCAGTGACTATGGAAGTTCACTGCTCCTGACCTGCTGTCTTCTGAGGTCTAATAAATCTCGGACAGAGTAAATCCGGCCACAGCACTTCTCTTCTGTTGTAACCTGAGGCACAGTCTCTACAGCGCACCCGGAAAGTTGCAGCGCGGTCACGTACTGGTGGAGGCACTTTCAGCCCGCTTTTGCGCTGGTCACTTCTTGCGCCGAACGCCGTTCCGAGGCGTGATCGGGGATTGAGTTTGCCACCCACACGCCGTTCTCTAGGCTGGTTGGATTCAACGAGTGCCGTTACAGGAAAGCGTCGCCTGCCAGGCCTTACTGAAATAGCGAAATGGCGCGCTAGAGCTAGTAACGGGCAACCTACATTCGTCAGCACAAATAGCGTCAGTGTTCGTCACGATTATTTCTGTTCTGTTCAAACGTGACAAATAAGTTTAATTACGAACGCGCTAGTGCGTAAGGTACTGAGTCGGGCCAAAGACGTGCACACTCACGTGCCACCCGTCGACGACCACAGGTGAGAAGAGTTCATCAAGATATTTGTTACATATCATCACAATAAATCTGGACTCTTGTCCAGTAAAAACGGGCCCAGAAGCTACCCATTTGCTAAATAATTGCAAATGTATCGTTACGAGGAACCACTGACTTCAGTACGAAATACTCTCCCAATTAGTTCAAATGGTTCAAATGGCTCAGAGCACTATGCGACTTAACTTCAGAGATCACCACTCGCCTAGAACTTAGAACTAATTAAACCTAACTAACCTAAGGACATCACACACATCATGCCCGAGGCAGGTTCGCTCGGTTCCAGACTGCAGCGCCTAGAACCGCACGGCCACTCCGGCCGGCTCCCAATTAGTCTCTATGAAATGTAAACCTTCAGTCCGGAAAAGCGCTGCTGCTACGGTCGCAGGTTCGAATCCTGCCTCGTGCGTGGATCTGTGTGATGTCCTTAGGTTTAAGTAGTTTTAAGTCTAGGGGACTGATGACCTCAGATGTTAAGTCCCATAGTGCTTAGATCCATTTGAACCATTTTTGATAAGTAAACTTTTCGATTAAGTCCACATGCAGCTGTACTCAAATTCCACTCAAAGCAAATGAAGGAAGAGCGTATCCGTACTGGCTGCGTCGCAGTATTCCAATGATTCAAATGGCTGTGAGCACTATGGGACTTAACATCTGAGGTCATCAATCCCCTAGACTTAGAACTACTTAAAACTAACTAAAGGACATCACACACATCCATGCCCGAGCAGAATTCGAACCTGCGACCGTAGCAGTCGCGGGGTCCCGGACTGAAGCGCCTAGAACCGCTCGGCCACCGCGGCTGGCGCAGCATTCCCACCCAAGACCTTGCAGTTACACAGAACTTTACACATTTGCACTCTTTCAAACGCAAAAATTAACAGAATGCGCGTTCTTACTATGCTCAGACAATGGCAGATGCCTCAGCCAATGAGAGATCGTCCTGTCACTCCCTCCTCCCTCCCACCTGCCGTCCACAACATTTATTGCTACCACAGTTTCATAATTTACACACAATTCTAACAACGCTTTGTCTGGAACATGTTAGAAAGGATGGGCTCTATTAACTGACGTTGTCTCATCGTTTTCTTTGGACCTTTGTGCTGCCTTGTTACTATGGATTTGGCGGTGTTAGTGTCACAGGGTGGCCAGATGCCCTTCCTGTGGCCACCACAACCCCCACTGGACGTAATTAGTGTAACACTGCTGTGTGCGTCTAGTGTAATCCATGAAATAGTGCGAACGTTTTCAAATGTGTGCGAGTCGTGTAACTGAGACAGAACGTGGGGACCAGCCCAGTATTCACCTAATGGGATGTGGAAAACCGCCTAAAAACCACATCCAGGCTGGCTGGCACACAGGCCGCCGTCGTTAATCCGCCGGGCCAGCGCGCTTACCCGAGTCCAGGAAGCAGCGCATTAGCGCTCTCGGCTACACTCGTGGGTACTATTAACTGACGTTTTGTTTTAAATACTTACTTCTCATATTAAATTAACAATATCAATAGGCATACTTCTTCTTATGTACATCTACATTTACATAGTGAAAACCACTGTAGCAAATGGTACTTCCCATATTGTATCACTTAAATGGTTCAAATGGCTTTGAGCACTATGGGACTTAACATCTGTGGTCGTCAGTCCCCTGTAACTTAGAACTACTTAAACCTAGCTAGCCTAAGGACATCACACACATCCATGCCCGATGCAGGATTCTAACCTGCGACCGTAGCAGTCGGGTGGTTCCAGACTGAAGCGCCTAGAACTACTCGACCACCGCGGCCGGCTGTACCACTTACTAGGGCTTTTACCACCTGCATGCAAGTACTGAACAGGGGGAGAATGATTGTTTAGATGCCTCCGAGAGCCCTGTAGTTACGTTAAACTTGTGTTCACGTTTCGTACGGAAGCGATACGTTGAGAGTTGTAGTATATTGGTAGTCATCACTAAATAGTGGTTCTTGAAATTTCGTAAGTAGGCTTTCACTGGATAGTTTCCGTCCGTCTTCAGGCATCTGTCAGTTTGAATCTTTAAGAGTCTCCGTGAAGCTCCTCCATGGGCCAAACAAACCTGTCACCGTTCGAGATGCCTTTCTCTGTGAACGTTCAGTATCCCCCTGTCAGTGCTATTCGCTATGGGTCCAACACACACGAGCATTATTCTAAGGCCCACAAGCGTTTTGTAACAGGTTCCTTTGTACACAAACTACGTTTCCATAGTATTCCACCAATGAAGTCGGCCACTTGCTTTACCTGCGACTGAGAATATGTCATCGTTCCATTTCACAACTCTACAAATTTCTGCATCAAGGTATTTGTACGAGTTCCAACTGTGACTCATTGATGTTGTAGTCATAGGATACTACGTTTTATTCATTTTGTAAAGAGCAAAATTTTACCTTTTCTGAACATTTAAAGCAAGTTACCAATTTTTGCAGCACTTTGCAATGTTATCAAGAACTGAATGAATATGTGTGCAGCTTTTTACAGGCAGTATTTTATTATAGACTAGTTGAGTACCCGTCGTTGCCCGGGTCTGTATTTATTTCAATTCCACCAGTCCATTTCCCCCCTCCACCTCTCACCATCTCCTCCGCCCTCCTTTCTGTCCACCTCGTTCCCTCCACCCCACACTGTCTGTCCGTCTTCTCCCGCCCCTCTCTCTTTCAGTCTGCTACTCCCGCCTCACTTTGTCCATCTCGTTCTGCCCCCCTCTCTGTCCATCTTCGCTTTCCTTTCTATGTCCATCTCCTCCTCCTCCTCCCCCTCCTCGTCTCTGTCGTAGCACATTCAGCGACATATGTGTCGGGAATACTTAGTACCAAAGAAGTAATAAATTTAAACGTCATGACGTCATGCCTGACGCGACAGTCTTATTGCACGACCAGCGAAAAAGTAGCAAGTGACGGACTTCTTTCCTTTCACAGTTTTTTTAGGGATTGTAAACGAGAAAGTTTCTTAAAGGTTTGAAATTAGTTGTAAAGTTTTTTGCAAGTCACAAAGTGCTTTCATTCTCAAATACTGGATGGATTAAATCAGGGTATTCACGCATCGTGGCCTACATTTCTTGTTCACACTCACACCGCTCCCCTCCCCTGCCCCCGTTTGATATGTAGGCACCCCACAGCGATTGGTTCCAGACAGTGACTGGTATATGCATCAAGTTTGCTTGAAATCGTTCAGGTGGTTTCGAAGGATATGTGGCACACATTTTTATAATACGTATGGATATTTTTTTCCGTGATCTCATTTTGATGAAATAAAGCCTATACGGTGGCCAAATTTATACTCAAGTTACCTGCGAAAACCGCATGAAAATTCGTGTAGTAGTTTTGGAGATCAATGTGTTCAAATAGACAGACAGACAAGAAAATTTTATTAAAACTTGAAATTACGATATTTTCTCCGTGATTAGATTTTGATGAAATAAAGCCTATACGTTGCCCCAAGCTACGCTGAAGTTACCATTGAAAACCGCACAAAAAGCCATCTAGTTGTTTTGGATATAAAAGTGTTCAAAGACAAGCACATAGACGCGACGCTTCCATACCAGGGTTGGAACTTTAATAGTGGCAACTATTTATTTACAGCTCGTACAAAATAGATTCGTGTTTCAAAGTTTTGCTGACCTTCAGAGTAGTCACCAGCATTGTGTATAACCCGTTGCCAGCGATGTGGAAGTCGTAGGATACTCTTAGCAGTGCCAGTTGCGTTGACAGTTTGAGCGGCGCAGTCTGTTGCTCGACGAATTTGTAGCAGTTCTGAAGCGAATGCCGTGAAGTGTTTCCTTCATTTTAGAAATCGTCTTGAACTTACGAGGGCTTAAGTCGGGGGAGCGCAGTGGGTGGTACAGGACTTAGCAGCCCCCTCAGTCAAACAAATCAGTAACAGCTTGCACTGTACGTGCTTGTGCATTGTCCTGCAAAATGATGGTCAGGTCCTGCAGAAAGTGTCATCACTTCTGTCTCTGTGCTGTTCATTTTTGGAACACAACCTACGACCAGCATAGATACGTGTTTTAAAGTTTTACTGGCCTTCAAAGTAGTCACCAGCATTATATATAACCCGTTGCCAGCATTTTGTACGAACTGTAAATTAATAGTTGCCACTATTAAAGTTCCAACCCTCGAAGTTTCGTTATTAGTACAGATAACTGCATGACCTGTGAAAAGTTTGAGGGTACTATTAATATCGTCTCTAAGGTCATTAATATGCAAGATGAACAGTAAGCGTCCCAGCACACTTGTTGGTTTTGCTTGACACCTAAATTATGGCAGACAATATCATTCAGAGCGTTTCGCTCTTTATTTCAGAGATACGACACGTTTTGTGGCCGGCATTTTCATTCTCCGCAGAGCTCTTTATTTCTGTGTAAATGTGTGTACTGGCAACTTCACTGACTGCTCGCCCGTGTCGAGCAGCTAGAGACGTGGGCACTGCAACTCACCAAAGCATGCCATACAAATAATTAACTTGGTGCCTATGAAGCCAGAATACCCTTTACACAGTAGAATTAATTGCGCACTACTTCGTCACATTGCAATACTACTACTTTTTCTATAAACTGTACCGGGACCTGTGGCCGAGCGGTTCTAGGCGCTTCAGTCTGGAACCGCGCTGCTGCTACGGTCGCAGGTTCGAATCCTGCCTCGGGCATGGATATGTGTGATGTCCTTAGGTTAGTTAGGTTTAAGTAGTTTAAGTCCAGGAGACTGATGACCTCACATGTTAAGTCCCATAGTGCTTAGAGCCATTTGAACCATTTTTTCTACAACCTGTCTGCTGGTTTGAACCTAACAGTGCTTGTCTCTGAGGGGAATTCTACAGAGCTTTGCCCGACGGCGATAAATTTGGCGGGGCCGAAACTGGACTTCCGTGTGCCAGAAAGATAACTGCGTTTGTGTCCGTTCCCAGTGCTGGCGTCACACGCCACTCACAAAAAAAAAGTCGGCGGTAAAAATTTGTACGGAAAACGTAACAAAGTTGTGTTCTTATAAAAGGATTCTATTTTAAAGTTTAACTTAACTTCTATTCGTCAAAATATAAATGTTTCTATTTAAGTAACGGAATCACGAAACCAGCAAAACCGCCGTAAATTTTCGGTCAGCCGAGCATCTTTGAGCCACAAATAACAGTACATGACGTTAAAGGAAGGTTCCTTCAAGTAGTGTACGTCAATACTATCACGTGAATGGACCCTTCTGTAACCTGATGTAATGTTATTCGTGGCTCGAATATGATCTCCTGACCGTCACGCCGTTATTTAAATACTCTCTAAAACAAAAGAAAAACCACGCACCACTAAGGAGTTACACAAATTGGTCACAAATTGATACTCTTACAGGTATCGAGGAAAAGTGCGAAATTGTAAACTTTGGAAGTTGATGACTAAATGTGTGACGCTGCAGCGCAATTTCACCGTGCATCTGGCAAGGATAGGAAACCGGGGACACATCGATAGCAAAGCATAAGGCCTTCGCGAATTGCATCCCGTGTACTCAGTTGGACAGTAACTATGACCCGCAGAGAGGTGCATGAACCATATAAGCAGATGTCAGCATTTGAGAGAGGACGTGTAGTTGGAGTCAAAGAATCCGGTTGAAGTAACCGCCGAATCACATTCTAATAGGAGAAAATCCACTGTTCGATGGGGTTGGCAGGAATGGATGAACTTTGGCCGAACACAACGCCAAGGAGGAAGAGGTCCACCTAGAGACGATACAACGAAAGAACGGAGAAATCGTCGGATAGGCCCCGGATTCACCATTACCAGCGATCCGACATATAACTCGCGCATCAGTGATCAAAAGGACCTTTAATAGGGGACTCACACAAAGGGGCTAGAGTTCAGGGTGCAAGGGGCGCCGACTACCGTTGATCTCTTTTCACCAACAAGCCCGTTTGCAATGGTGTCCGGCACAATCAGCCTAGCATCTCATTGACTGGAATAGAGTTGTTCATCTGCGAACTGAGCCCCGATGACCAGGGAGTACTAGACTGGAGACGCCTCGGAAGGTGGTGGGAGCTCGTCTTCGTGCCTACCAGAACCTACCTTGGCCATCAAGGTCGCCGGATCTCGTCCCAACTGAGAACGTTTGGAGCATTATGGGCAGGGCCCTCCAACCAGCTCGGGACGTTGACGATCTGACGCACCAATCGGACAGAATTTGTCACGATGTCCCTCAGGAGAACATCCAACAACTCTGTCAATCAGCGTCAAGCCGAATAACTGCTTGCATAGAGGCCAGCAGTAGACCAACTCGTTATTGACTTGCTCAATTTGTGAAGCTGTTTCCCGAGAATACATCATTTATTTTGCTGAAAATGTAATCATTTGTTTGACTATATATGTATATCACATTCACCGATTTCCACCCCATTCTGATAATTCTTTCACGTTGCGTCTTTCTTTTCTTGGGGAGAGATGGGGTGGGGAAGTGTTCATTGAAGCTGTGCAGCACGATTTACAGAAAAAAATACTACACGCGCAAACAAAGTTGACACTCGGCACAGTGGCTGATGGGAGCGACCGTAAAGGCAGTTCCCATTTGCAGTCGCCCCATCAGCCACTGCACCGAGTGTCAACTTTGTTTGCGCGAACAATAAATGTCTGTGCAAGCTGAAGACAAACATTCGTACACGACTCATACGAACGAGTTTTAGAGAAATGGCTAAGGATGTCAGATGGTTGATACGATCATAGCTGCTTCTTCCGTTGTTTCTATACTCCTGGAAATTGAAATAAGAACACCGTGAATTCATTGTCCCAGGAAGGGGAAACTTTATTGACACATTCCTGGGGTCAGATACATCACATGATCACACTGACACAACCACAGGCACATAGACACAGGCAACAGAGCATGCACAATGTCGGCACTAGTACAGTGTATATCCACCTTTCGCAGCAATGCAGGCTGCTATTCTCCCATGGAGACGATCGTAGAGATGCTGGATGTAGTCCTGTGGAACGGCTTGCCATGCCATTTCCACCTGGCGCCTCAGTTGGACCAGCGTTCGTGTTGGACGTGCAGACCGCGTGAGACGACGCTTCATCCAGTCCCAAACATGCTCAATGGGGGACAGATCAGGAGATCTTGCTGGCCAGGGTAGTTGACTTACACCTTCTAGAGCACGTTGGGTGGCACGGGATACATGCGGACGTGCATTGTCCTGTTGGAACAGCAAGTTCCCTTGCCGGTCTAGGAATGGTAGAACGATGGGTTCGATGACGGTTTGGATGTACCGTGCACTATTCAGTGTCCCCTCGACGATCACCAGTTGTGTACGGCCAGTGTAGGAGATCGCTCCCCACACCATGATGCCGGGTGTTGGCCCTGTGTGCCTCGGTCGTATGCAGTCCTGATTGTGGCGCTCACCTGCACGGCGCCAAACACGCATACGACCATCATTGGCACCAAGGCAGAAGCGACTCTCATCGCTGAAGACGACACGTCTCCATTAGTCCCTCCATTCACGCCTGTCGCGACACCACTGGAGGCGGGCTGCACGATGTTGGGGCGTGAGCGGAAGACGGCCTAACGGTGTGCGGGACCGTAGCCCAGCTTCATGCAGACGGTTGCGAATGGTCCTCGCCGATACCCCAGGAGCAACAGTGTCCCTAATTTGCTGGGAAGTGGCGGTGCGGTCCCCTACGGCACTGCGTAGGATCCTACGGTCTTGGCGTGCATCCGAGCGTCGCTGCGGTCCGGTCCCAGGTCGACGGGCACGTGCACCTTCCGCCGACCACTGGCGACAACATCGATGTACTGTGGAGACCTCACGCCCCACGTGTTGAGCAATTCGGCGGTACGTCCACCCGGCCTCCCGCATGCCCACTATACGCCCTCGCTCAAAGTCCGTCAACTGCACATACGGTTCACGTCCACGCTGTCGCGGCATGCTACCAGTGTTAAAGACTGCGATGGAGCTCCGTATGCCACGGCAAACTGGCTGACACTGACGGCGGCGGTGCACAAATGCTGCGCAGCTAGCGCCATTCGACGGCCAACACCGCGGTTCCTGGTGTGTCCGCTGTGCCGTGCGTGTGATCATTGCTTGTACAGCCCTCTCGCAGTGTCCGGAGCAAGTATGGTGGGTCTGACACACCGGTGTCAATGTGTTCTTTTTTCCATTTCCAGGAGTGTATTAGCGACACAGATTGCTGAGACAGGTGCTGTTGTCATTTTCCTTGATTTGGACGGCTTGGCTGGTGGACGGCAGCACTTAAAACAGGTTTCTCGCTGTCAGTGCCAAGCTGCTGGATGTGGTGGCTGCTCCCTTAGGACTTCGCTCGTGTCCAAGTAGACGCTGCCACTGTGCAGCCGTGGATGAATTCTGGCCCTGGTGAGAAGGTGAAGGAAGCTTGAGGACTGCTTCTGGCAATAAAATACCAATCTCACAGCGCAGAAGTGATCTCCAAGCACACTGAAGTCATCGACATGTCGTCATGGCGAAAATCACGTTTTCGATAGTAGGTGCCGTAAAAAATGTATCTTCTGTAACGAATGAAAGCACGATGAGTTGGGTTTATCTTCCGATCGGAAACGATAGCCTTAGAATCAAGAGCGCAATGAAAAATTACCAAAATTCGATAATCCAGTATCTATAGACAAATCTACCTTATTTAATCAAGTGCGTGCTGCGCTTCAGCATCACGCTGAGTTACGTAAAACATACTATTATAAACATTGAACTAAACTCGTTACGTATTGAGTTGGAGAAAGCATTATGTTAAGATCTCATCTGAAATCATCTGCCATCAAAAGGTTAAACAAAAAGTGGCAATTGAAATATGAAGGTCCTTTCAGAATAGTGAAAATACCTCATCCTGGGAGTTATGTTCTGTCTAATCATAAGGGTGTGAACAAAGGCATGTATAGTCACCAAATTTATGAATGGCCTAGTTTCACTGCCGTGTCTATAACGTTCATCGCTAAATCAATCACAGTATAGCATAACAATAAAATTACGAAATATGTACAATATTTATTTTTAGTTTTTCTTCTGATGCGACGCTCGGAGAGTGGGCAGACAGTGCGTCTGGGAGAAAGATGGGAAGGAATATGGCCGTGTCCTTTTCGAAAGAACCAGCCTGGAATTTGCGTTAAACGCTTTAGGGAAGCCATAGTAAAACTAAATCTGGATGGCTGGAGGTGAAGTTGTACCGCTATCTTCGAGAATGCAAGGCTTGCCTTCTCGGTAGCGTCATCTCAAATCAGGCTATTACCGTGTCATTACGTTTCCTTCTTACCGATTCTAAGCTGGCTCCTCATTTCTCGATAAATTTGAGTTCTTGATGCCACCATAATACCTTCAATTATTTTCTTCCATGGATTTCACTAGACTTTTTCTTCATAAATTTTACTATCAGCTATTTGAAAAACGTCATCTGGGGACGAATAAACCAGTTACCTGAATTCTCTAAGGTTTTACTGTGAGAGAGCTCACTGCTTTCTCAATGAAAAGGCTTAACAGACACGATGCCATAGAACAACTTTGTCTTACTTCAATTCTAATTTTTGCTTTAGACTATCAAACATTAATTTCTACCAGGGAAAGTCAAAAAGTAATGCCTCCCATTTTTTAAAAAAATTGTCAAGCATTTCAAGTGAAATTACACAGGTTGAAAACAATAACATTGGCGATCAATTTGACTTTTCAGTATAATATTTGCCCATTTTCCACAGTTTTGGTCCATCTCTTAAAAAGGACATGTATTCTAGTGTGGTAAAACGTAAGGTCCCGGTTGCAGAGCCAATGACGCACGAGTGCTTCCTCGGCGTTCCCATCTTCAAAGGTAATCCCACGATAAGCCTTTTTTTAGCGGTTGGAACAGATGGAGGTCTGATGGTGCCACATCAGGGAATGAGGCAAGACTTCCCACACAAGTTTCACAATCTCTTCAGTGGTTGTCATGCAGATGTATAATATCCGCATAGCTGTTGTTGGGCGTACTCACTGAAGTTGCTTTAAGCTATTTGAGGGTTTTGACGTATTGAGGAGAATTTATTGTGCATCCCTGCTCAAAAAAAAATCAACCACAGTCACACCATCTATATCTGAGAATACTTTAACGAAACCAGTTCATGTTTCGTCTCCGGTCACAGTTTTTTTTCCAGAAACTCTTCTCCCTATATCCGGAAGCATTGAAAGGATTGGGAGGCAATTGCCTTTCTTGTCTCTTTATTCTAGTCTGTTAACATTCTTGTTACCCAAGTTGCAGAAGCCTTTGAATATCCTAGTTGCTAAATAGTCATCATCACATTGTCTCAACTGAAGGAGGAAATATCTTCTGGTAAACCTTGCGGGATGTAAGGTCGTGGTCCACGAAACTCTTCAGCTCCTAATGTTTCGTCCAGTGCTTCGCTGGACATCTTCAGAGGGGTTTTTCTCCTCCGGTGAGTCTTGCCGGCAAGACTCACCGGAGGAGAAAAACCCCTCTGAAGATGTCCAGCGAAGCACTGGACGAAACATTAGGAGCTGAAGAGTTTCGTGGACCACGACCTCACATCCCGCAAGGTTTACCAGAAGATATGTCATCCGGTCGTGAAAGCCTTCATACTATGAAGGAGGAAATGCCACACAAATGATCTGCAGTCACCCGGCGGGTGCTACTAATGATGTCAACCGTTTGCCGTCAGCCAGCGGCGTTTGCCCTGCAGTTTCGTTACAGCGACGAATATATTGCCTATAAAAATACTGATGCACATTGCTGCATCACCGTACACATTTCTCTGTTATGTAAGAGCGCGAATGGGCGTTTCACTATCTGCGTTCAAGAATTCTATCACAGAACGTCACAATGCATCACCGTTCACATTCATCAGTCTTGCATGAGGGCGAATGGGCGTTTTACGTTCTGCAGTCAAATATTCTATCACGGAATGTTGTCTAATACGAACACCGATGTCGGCCATTTTGCAAGTTACTGCAGCACTGGTATCTGTTGACGCAGAAAGTTATTGCTGCAGTGTACTGGAGAGGAGCGTTGTTGAACAGAGCCAAATTAAATTTTTAACGAACTTTATTGAAGAAGAAAAAACAGGCGGCGTTACTTTTCCACTGACACTCGTAAACTCACACTGTGGTCCCTTCATATTCAATATCATTACCCTAATCTTTCTAACGTCAGGAAGCACCTAGGGGTGTCGTCCTGTCAGAGGTCTCTTGTAAACAATGAAGGCCATAACCACAACAAATTAACAGTCTTAAATGCTATCTCATACTTGCTTTGTATCACATTAACGCAACAGTCATTGTCTTACGATGTACGAATGCTATGTTCATCTACCGCCTCACCGTGAATGTCTTGTTGATCTGACAAACGTGATAGATACCCTTATATTTCAGGAAACCGCTACAGGTTAATCGTGGGACTTGGAGGAAGAATTTTTACTGTCTCATATTACGAATCATCGTAACGACCCCCACTTCTCATAAGGACTGCCGAAAACCACTGAAAATCAACCTATTGAACAAAATGACGTTACAGATTCATCACAAACTCCAAACAGCCTTGAAACAGCAACTCCGTTGCAGCCACCGCCTCATTCCTTTACGAAACGCCTCTTCGGTTGTAAACAAAACGTTTCAAACACGGTTTTGTCTATGAGAAGATAAAACAAGTCCGCTGATGCGGTACTGCGCCATTAACATACCTCACTGATTGCATAAAAAGCCTCTGCAGACGTTAACAGCAGTGCCGTTGTTTTAGCTGCTGCATGCTTCTGTTATCACACTACTAATGTGATGCGCATTCCAGCGATTTGACCAAGGCTACAGACATCGTTCCGCCGAAAGGAGAATAAGGCGCACTTTGTGGGACCATTATTTCAGTGGTCGCCGTTGTAGGCCGTCTGTAATTTTGTCCATATCTGACATTTCAAAGACGGAAATTTAGAAGCAGATTCGAAACTTGAAGCTAGTCGTTATCGAAGTCGTGATGCATTTTAGCAGAATATTTCTGTCGCTGGGCCACCTAAAGAAAACGTAAGATAAAATTCTCGGATGTCTTAATGAATATTTTTTGTTATTCTAATTTGATTATCTTTTACATTTCACTATAATAAACAAAGAGATTATAAATATTCACCGTTAAAGATGCATTTCAAAAATAAAAACGTATGTCATCGGCCCAGTCGAATGGAGTGGTTTCCTTTGTTGAGCCAGGCTGTTTCCTTGAATGGGCTGTTGTGGGGTCGGGGGGTCGATCCCGAGACTCGAGTTGGCAGAGCTGAAGCCGGGACCCACCGAGCAGTATTTTGTCAGGAGGGCGAGCAAGTTCAAGAGCGTCGAGGGGCAGTGCAGAGTGATACAGCAGTATTCGATAACATTCGTTTATTCATTGAATTTTGATAAAATTTGTCTTTCCCTCGACTAGGACTGACACTAGCGCAGCAGAGCTGTAGTGTAATAGCTGTTAATTATTACACATATAAGTGTCAATACATTGCACATTTTGCATTTTGATGAGTTTTTTGCTGACATCTGAAGACGAACAACATATTTTCGAAAGCAAGCCGGCCGCGGTGGTCTCGCGGTTAAGGCGCTCAGTCCGGAACCGCGCGACTGCTACGGTCGCAGGTTCGAATCCTGCCTCGGGCATGGATGTGTGTGCTATCCTTAGGTTAGTTAGGTTTAAGTAGTTCTAAGTTCTAGGGGACTGATGACCACAGAAGTTAAGTCCCATAGTGCTCAGAGCCATTTGAACCATTTTTTTTTTCGAAAGCAAGGGGTCTAAAATACGAGGGTTGGAACTTCAATAGTGGCAACTATTTATTCACGACCGATACAAAAGAGTTACATGTTTGCACCTGTTACTGTCTTTCAAAGTAGTCACCAGCGTTTAGTAGAACCCGTTGCCAGCGATATGGAAGGCGCAGTATACCGTTAGCAGAGCCTGTTCTGTTGATGGTGCGAATGGAGCGGTCTACTGCCTGTCGAATCTCTGCAACAGTTCTGAAGCGAATGCCACGAAGTGGTTCCTTCATCTTCGGAATCAAATCAAAATCACAAGAACTTAAGTCCGTGGAGTATGGTGGATGGTACAGTAATTCCCACTCCCATCGACCGAACAGAGCAGCCACAGCTTGCGCTGTATGCGGCCGCGCATTGTCCTGCAAAATGATGGGTGGGTTGCGCAGAAAGTGTCTCCGTTTCTTTCGCAAAGTTGGTCGCACGTGATGCTCCAAAACCCAACAGTAACATTGTGCATTGACGGTCTGCCGTGGAGGAACGTAATGCTTTAGGATAACACAATCACAGTCGTAAGTTAGACAGCTCGCTCACAAGTGACTGTTTCACTCGATTGTCCGCAAGCCGGTGACGTGGGGCGGGCGAGTCCATTTGTTTGGAGGTAAGGTAAGCATGTCAACAACGTGTGCTATCAGCGACAATAGTATATTCCACTGCATAGTGTCTCCACAGCAGTGTTGCCACTAGTTTAAAAAAACGCATTTGGCTGAGTGTCAAAACACAAACTTCTATAAAACATATAGTAAAAACCATTGCGCAGTGGCCTACTTCGGGCTAAGATTAGACAGAATTCGAGGTGGCTCATAAAAGCAACTCGCACTGCATCACTTAAAAATACCTAGTCTTCGTGCACATCACGTAACTTTATTTTGTGAATATGACAGAATGGTGTGAATTGCTCGCACTTTCCAATGACGCCTGCAGAAATTTAATCACTACTACGACATTATTGTCAACCATTAATACTAGCTTTTTACATGAACACAGTGCAGATCGTCCCTCCTTTTACGTCTTCGTAGGACGACTCACCGCCAAGGTGGTGAATATTTGGCAACACGACGTACACTTAATGACCAGTAGTAAGCGCCTATTACCAATATCCACAGAGAAACCAATCCAGTCCATTGATGGCAACCTCACGCTACATACGAATGCTAAAGGTAAGTTTAGTAGCCTGGCGATGACCTGTTGATCCGAACTGGTAGCACCTTAGAGAGATTCACAAACAGCGTTCTATGCGTTCTCCATCATGACTAATCATATGCATATTGTCATGCGTCTAATGCGTCGAGTAAAGTCCATTTAATCCGCATGTATCTTCTAGTTTTCCAGTTTTCAGAAAAGTTTGTGTAGTACTCTCGACAGTTGCAGTTGCTCTCGGCTACGAGAAATTTACTTCTCTCTATACATTTACACTCATCAAAAAAGTTAAGCATATTTTCAGATTACCCACCAACAGTCGCTATGGATGTTCGTTTTGTGTTTATGTAGGAAGGTGGTTGAGTACATATGCGAACTCGTTCGTCGTTGCCACTCTACCTCATGAGGGGTAGTCAAGACTTACAAGCAAACGCAGTACACCAGCTGAGTTCTTGTGAAAGCACAGTTGTTCGTGTGCCTCGTAGTGCAGCACGATGCCTTCGGAACAGGCTCTCCATGGCAGATCGTATCCATCACGCTGATGGGACATAACATGAGACAAGTTGACATTGCTAATAATGTTCACGTTAATCAAAGTGTCGTCTCCAGACTGTGGAAAAAGTTCCAGAAAATGCATTCAATAGCGAATCGACATCGCGAAGGTCGTCCACGCAAAACTACAGCAGCTCAGGACCGATGCGTAACGACATCTGCACGGAGACACCTTACAAAGACGGCGACTACTCTGCGTCGCGAACTTAGAGAGGCCACACGGGTTACCGTAAGAACCCAAACTGTGCGGAACGGACTCCATGATGGGGATTGTACAGCCGAAGATCCCTGAAGACAGGACCACTCCGTCCACATCACAGGGTGCTCGTGTAAGATGGGCGAGAGCACATGAACATTGGACACGAGACCAATGAACCTAAACACTATTCAGACGAAGTGCGAATAGGGCTGCACACTCACAACTCTGTTCGCATAAGGATGCGAACAGGGGAGCGCAATCATCCCTGTGGAATGTCACCAACAATCCGATGGCCTTATCCTATTCTGGGCAGGTGACATTTATGGTCGCCGCACACCACTCGTTCCAACAACTCTGTTCACACAAGGAAGCGAAGAGGGGAACGCAATCACCCTTCAATGACTGTGGAAAGTCACCAGTAATCCGGTGGCTCAGTCCCATTCTGGGCAAGAATCATGGATGGCCGCCGCCGCACACCTCTCTTTCCAACCGAAGGCAACACGACTGTTCCAGTGTATGAAAACAACGTTCTCCGACCCAAAGTCAATGGTTTTGCAGAGACTGTAGGGGAACGGTTCTCTCTACAGGATGATAACGCCCGACCTCATCATGCTCGCAGTGTGTGTCGGTATCTGACAGGACGTGGGATGCGAAGAATGGATAGGCCAGCATGCTCACCGGATATGAACTGCATGGGGCTTGCTCGTCGTCAACATCCTCCATTAACATTTGAAGCTCTCTGGAGTGCAACCATTGAGGAGTGAGGCAATAAGAGGCCTGCAGTGAGTTGGTGCTGAGCATGTCCCGTCGCATTAGAGTGCTTGAGGGTTCGTTGAGGTCCTACACGTTATTGAACAGTGCACTGAACCCACTATTTTATGTCTTTGGATGTTGTGGGAAATTGAAGCTTTCTGTTTATTAAAATAAGTTTCCTTTCTCGTTTCGTAGTCGGTTCAAAGGGAAGGTTGTTTATCAAATGGCTCTGAGCACTATGGGACTTAACATCTGTGGTCATCAGTCCCCTAGAACTTAGAACTACTTAAACCTAACTAACCTAAGGATATCACACACATCCATGCCCGAGGCAGGATTCGAACCTGCGACCGTAGCAGTCCCGCGGTTCCGGACTGAGCGCCTAGAACCGCGAGACCACCGCGGCCAGCGGTTGTTTATCATTCTGTATTATCAAAGAATACGGTATAAGACATCTATCTCATTTCAAGATAGGAGAACCAATTATTATGCTTAACTTTTTTTGATGGATGTATACGTGTGCTGTCTGTCCTTTCGGATGTGTCCAAAAGTACAGACGCAACACATAAAATTGCATAGATGCGTCTCGATGGCTGGCCGCTGTGGCCGAGCGGTTGTAGGCGCTTTAGTCTGGAACCGCGTTGCTGCTACGGTCGCAGGTTCGAAACCTGCCTCGAGGACGGATGTGTGTGATGTCCTTAGGTTAGGTAGGTTTAAGTAGTTCCAAGTCTAGGGGACTGATGACCTCCAATGTTGAGTCCCATAGTGATCAGAGCTATTTGAATCAATTTTTGAATTCCTTGATGGGTGATACAACTAATTCAATGCGGATGCGTATCATAGTTCGTCCCCTTACGGGAAGTCAGTAAGGCTGCGAGCAACAGGGTAAAATGAACGGGGTCATAACGCCAGTGGTGAGCAGTACATGGGAATTTGAGTCGGACGGCAAGCGTTCCCGGATGGCCGAGGCGGTCAAGGCGAAGAATTCATGGTCGAGTCCTGATCCGGTCACAAATTTTCAAATGCAGCTGTTGAATTTTTTCAACCCTCACAGGAGCTAAGCCACACAAATTTTCACTCTGTTTCATTGGCGGTGAAGATGCTCAAAAACAATTATACAATAAAGAAAAAGCGACTTCTTTATTTACGAAACTACTCAAACATGATCCGATTTGTCGACAGTTTAACTAAGCCTATGGGACAAGTCACGGCTCGACGAATCAAAGGTGCATTTTACTGAAGGTGCGCGGTCATACAGCTCCTTCGAGTCCAGATAGTTGTGAACCGGCGGCGTTAATTGCCAGTGGCAACGTCCTGCGCTTGATGTCTAAGAAATAGGCAAGAAGTTTCAGTCAAAGCTAGGGTACATTCGTGGCCTACTAGCGTAGTGTAACGCGCTAGCTTGCGATACAGGGAGGTGACCAGATCGAGATCGGATCCGGAGGACGGATTATCGACTGTTTGTGTGTTACTACGGCCAGTCTTAGTGTGTTTTTTTAGATGATTTTTCGCGTTCGCAGTTAAAATACGATAACAAAGGGAACACACATTGGGTATTATTAACCGCTTCAGCTGTATTTAGCCCTCGATGGTTTTCACTATCAGAAACTTATGTAAGAGACTTCGGTGAAAGTAGAATCAATGGGCGTAGTGATGTTTGCAGCACTTTGTGCAAATTTGTACGAATTTATCGGTTCATAATGGGGCGTTCATCTAGAAGTCATGTTAGTGATAGATATCTAGAATGTTCGAATGTTGAAATGTGTGTGAATTCCTAAGGGACCAAACTGCTGAGGTCATAGGTCCGTAGTCTTAGACACTACTTAAACTAACTTGTGCTAAGAACGACACATACACCCATGCCCGAGGGAGGACTCGAATCTCCGGCGGGAGGGGACGCGCAGTCCGTGACATGACGCCTTAAACCGCGCGGCCAATCAACGCGACGATAGGAAAAAAAATGCTGTTAACTGTTGTAAAACACAGCATGATAACTGTGGTAGGTGTTAAAACATTAACATAAGTAGTCACCCTTTCCCTCATTTACTGCTTAACATTTGTTTTTTGTTCTCCAGATATGCAGCTGTTGTTGTGTGTCGATATCCCTAATTCCGTTCCCCCACGTAACGACGCGAAAGGGCCTCAAGTGTCTCGTTTCCACACCATGGACTGTGATTTTGCGTCTCTCGTATCATCCATTACCCATTTCCATGCAGGGAACGTTTTACAGTGATTTTTTTAAAATTTTCAGCACTATATATTTTTTAGTTACTTTTCTCAGAATTTTTCTAACATACGATCAAACTTGCCGGGCTGTTGACATGCATTACGGTAAATCGGGCTTGTGATATTCGTGTCCAGGATTTTCTTGTATTGTAGAGGTAAGAATCGTGTACGCTATAGAAATTGTGATACTAGGTAGTTGTAAAATCTTATTTAATTTGGACAGCCATAATAAAATTTTTTCCTGGTCTGATACGTTAACTTCAGTGTTCGCAGTCATGCATACCATGGAAATAAAAAGAAGAAAAAATGCTGGTTTTAATGCCATTGCAAAGTATAATTTGAAAAGAATGGGAGATAAAGAGCATCGTTTCTCATTATCGTGTTAGTTATTTCCTTTAGATATGTATCACCCCTTTTCTGTATGTATATATGTTTCTGAGTGTCTGTATAGGACCCCAAACGCCTTGATCAAAGAACGAAATTCTCTACGAATAAGGACGAACCATATGACACTGCTAACAGGTTGAGAGTCCGTGCATAAAGTATTTGTAGAATACTGCAGAAAGGAGGTAGAACTGTAGAAAGAATTTGCCAGAAGTGGAATAACAACTGCAGTGTTATCACGTTGACCAGGAAGAAACTGAAACGTTTGTGTGATACGTCACAGTATATCATGCTTTACAGTGAAAAATTTAGTGAGCAAGTCGTAGAATAGCAGGAGCCATATTACTCAAAGTTAAACAACAAAATTTATCATAAAAACTGGAGCATAAGATTTACAGCCTCAATAGTATTTCAAACGGCTAAACGAAAAATCAGTATTATGGTAATAAGTCCCACTAGTTCCGTTAAAACAGAAAATGGTCTTCCCGCCTGTTTGCTGGCCGCAAGTAAAAAGTGAGAATATATATTTTGAATGATCGATACTACGCATGCTATTTTAACCATTTCGTAGGAAAATCAACCATCTTCATGTGACAGATTCCTTGATAGTTTACTCATTGTCACTTTTCTGCTGATACTGATACTTTATTCGAATGCTTTCATATTTTATGCGAATGTCTTCCTGTACTACGCCTGCATCAAGAGTCAACATGCGTATGCTGCCGAAACTCTGCTCCGTGCACAATCACATAGCTTTTTGACCTGTGTGAAAACTCAGAGAGCACTGTCATTGTACCATAAATTAAATTTATCCGCCTCCATGAAAAGCATATGAAGCGGCGTCACATTCGTTTTTGAGGGATGCCGATGAGTTTCAACAACCCTCCGGTGACCTAGTGTAGAGTGGAGCAGAGTGCGACGCACTGTTGTTCTTTGTGGAGTGCAGAGGTGCAGGTGACGTCACTTCAGCTCCCGACAGCATCGCCATAGCACCCGCACAATGTTAATGTGGGCCAGGTGTGTTTTAAAATCTAATTACAAACACACACACACACACACACACAAAACCACCCATCAGCAGACCGCGTAGTTTTGCATATGCCGCTGGTCATGAAATGGGAACTTATTAAACAGTCGACGATTTGGCTCGTTAATTAAAACATTAGACACGTATTGGTGACATGCAGAGTTCGGATCTCCGTTCTTCCCTAAATTTACTACGGGTTCTCTAAATCACTTGGGACGAACGGCAGGACGATTCCTTAGAGAATTGGCACTTTTCGCTTCCTGTCGTTGTGCGTTCTGAACTAGTGCTGCACCTGTAACGAAATCGACATCGACGCTACTTTCTGCGAACTGATAATGAATCGTATTGGGCCTCCGTTTAATGACACCGCTAGGTCAAATTAACAGCGGAAACTTTTTTATCATTTTTACTCGTATGCGGCGTGCTGTTTCCATAACTCACTGACATATGGACCACTGCTTTTTTTTTTTTTTTTTTACCCGTTAACTTCCAAAATTTGGGACTTACGACAACTGCCTAGTGTGTAATTAATCGGTGACGATATGTCATAATTATGATAATGGTAAGCAATATATATGCCACTGACCGAATAACACCTGTTTTCAGTCGGCAGCGATTGCATTATTATTATTATTATTATTATTAAACGGGAATTAAGACTTGTGTCGTCCGAACAAGACACAGCCAGGGCAAAAGCACCACAGGCGCAAAGATGCGAGCTGGTGCCATTGCCATAGAGACTCGCCACTTGCGCGAGTTCCACCAGCGCCACGGGCGGCCCTGAGGATGAAGATATCGACTTCGCCTCGGCCCATTGCCAGCCGAGTACAGTCCGCCAATGACAGAACAACAACGGACAGAAGCCTACTCGGAAGATACAAGAGCAGCTCTCGCCCTCTTGGTTATAGATCATTGTCTAGGGCTGACTTAGACAGGGAACGTCGTTTACTCTTAGAAGTGAACAGACAGTTGTTGTAAATTGCATTTGCTGTGTACTGTGAAGTTTACCTACGATTATTTCTATTTAGCCATTGAGAGCCTTTTTTCTGTTATATTACAGTGCTGCGGGCTTCATTACTCAACAAGTCACAAAGATAAGTAAACCTTTTAACTTATTTGTGTGACTTTGTTATTAATTTATTGGTGTGTTGTACACTACTGGCCATTAAAATTGCTACACCAAGAATAAATGCAGATGATAAACGGTTATTCATTGGACAAATATATTATACTAGAACTGACATGTGATTACATTTTCACGCAATTTGGGTGCATAGATTCTGAGATATAAGTACCCAGAACAACCACCTCTGGCCGTAGTGACGAACGTGATACGCCTGGGCATTGAGTCAAACAGAGCTTGGATGGAGTTTACCTGTACATGCAGCTTCAACACGATACCACAGTTCATCAAGAGTAGTGACTGGCGTATTGTGACGAGCCAGTTTCTCGGCCACAATTGACCAGGCGTTTACAATTGGTGAGAGAGCTGGAGAATGTGCTGGCCAGGGCAGCAGTCGAACATTTTCTGTATCCAGAAAGGCCTGTACAGGACCTGCAATATGCGGTCGTCCATTATCCTGCTGAAATGTAGGATTTCGCAGGGATCGAATGAAGGGTAGAGCCACGGGTCGTAAACCATCGGAAACGTTACGTCCACTGTTCAAAGTGCCGTCAGTGCGAGCAAGAGGTGACCGAGACGTGTAACCAATGGCACCCCATACCATCATGCCGAGTGATACGCCAGTATGGCGATGAGGAATACACGCTTCCAATGTTCGTTCACCGCGATGTCCCCAAACACGGATGCGACCATCATGATGCTGTAAACAGAACCTGGATTCATCCGAAAAAATGACGTTTTGCCATTCATCCACCCAGGTTCGTCGTTGAGTACACCATCGCAGGCGCTCCTGTCTGTGATGCAGCATCAAGGGTAACCGCAGCCACGGTCTCCGAGCTGATAGTCCATGTTGTTGCAAACGTCGTCGAACTGTTCGTGCAGATGGTTGTTGTCTTGCAAACGTCCCCATCTGTTGACTCAGGGATCGAGACGTGGCTGCACGATCCATTACAGCCATGCGGATAAGATGCCTGTCATCTCGACTGCTAGTGATACGAGGCCGTTGGGATCCAGCACGGCGTTCCGTATTACCCTCCTGAACCCACCGATTCCATATTCTCCTAACAGTCGTTGGATCTCGACTAACGAGAGCAGCAATGTCGCGATACGATAAACCGCAATCGCGAGAGCCTACAATCCGGTCTTTATCAAAGTCGGAAACGTGATGGTACGCATTTCTCCTCCTTACACGAGGCATCACAACAACGTTTCACCAGGCAACGCCAGTGAACTGCTGTTTGTGTATGAGAAATCGGTTGGAAACTTTCCTCATGTCAGCACGTTGTAGGTGTCACCACCGGCGCCAACCTTGTGGGAATGTTCTGAAAACCTAATCATTTGCATATCACAGCACCTTATTCCTGTCGGTTAAATTTCGCGTCTGTAGCATGTCATCTTCGTGTAGACCCTGTGGCGTAGCTGTGTAATAGTGGCAGGCAGAGGCGACCTTGGTGGCCGAGCGGTTCTAGGCGCTTCAGTCCGGAACCGCGCGACTGCTACGTTCTCAGGTTCGAATCCTGCCTCGGACATGGATGTGTGTGATCTCCTTACGTTAGTTAGGTTTAAGTAGTTCTAAGTTCTAGGGGACTGATGACCTCAGATGTTAAGTCCCATAGTGCTCGCAAGGGAACCTCCCCATCGCACCCCCCTCAGATTTAATTCTCAGTTGGCACAGTGGATAGACCTTGAAAAACTGAACACAGATCAATCGAGAAAACAGGAAGAAGTTGTGTGGAACTATGAAAAAATAAGCAAAATATACAAACTGAGTAGTCAATGGGCAAGATAAGCAACATCAAGGAGAAGATGAGCTCAGGAGCGCCGTGGTCATGTGGTTAGCGTGAGCAGCTGCGGAACGACAGATCCTTAGCTCAAGTCTTCCCTCGAGTAGAAATTTTAATTTTTTGTTTTCAGTTTATGTCACAAAGTCTTATGTTTTCATCCCTTTTTTAGGAGTGATTATCACATCCACAAGAAAACCTAAATCGGGAAAGGTAGAAGAATCTTTTTACCCATTCGCCAAGTGTACAAGTTAGGTGGGTCGACAACATATTCCTGTCATGCCGTCACCAGTGTCGTATAGAATATATCAGACGTGTTTTCCTGTGGAGGAATGGGTTGACCTATGACCTTGCGATCAAATTTTTTCGGTTCCCATTGAAGAAGCACGTCCTTTCGTCGACTAATCGCACGGTTTTGCGGTGCGGTCGCAAAACACAGACACTAAACTTATTACAGTGAACAGAGACGTCAATGAACGAACGGACAGATCATAACTTTTCGAAAATAAAGAAAGTAAACTTATAACTCGAGGGAAGACTTGAACCAAGGACCTCTCGTTCCGCAGCTGCTCACGCTATCCACGAGACCACGACGCCCATATGCTCAGATTATCCTTGATGTTGCCTATCTCGCGCATGGACTACTCAGTTTGTATATTTTGCTTATTTTTTCATAGTTCCACACAACTTCTTCCTGTTTTCTCGATTGATCTGTGTTCCGTTTTTCAAGGCCTATCCACTGTGCCAACTTATAACTAAATCTGAGGGGGATGTGATGGGGAGGTTCCCTTGTCAGAGCCATTTGAACCAAGTCGCACGCAGGAATTGTCTTAGCGGTGTACTGCACCAGAAGCCGTTTCACGAACTCACAAACTCGGTTTACCGCAACAACAGTGGCCACTCGACCTCCACAACAGTAGCGACGTGGCCTTTACAAAACTGGCGACAGGGATTTACAAAAAAGATTAAGTTATTTAACAGCAAACGTTTAGACTTCCGTAAGTCTCATAAAAGTGAAAATTGTCACACGAGAATGCACGGGATGGCAAAATGGTTAAATGTTCAACCTTAGGTCATTTCAAAGATGCTAATTAGATTTAACTTTAGTATTAATTCGCAACGGAGGCCTTGAAGAATTCATTTTCACTACCAATGTGAAATGTAAGTACGCTTTGACACTGACGTGTGTTGCTGGCGACACCAGGAGCAACGCTTTATATGAACCATTCGAATTTTAGTGTGCCTTACCAGTGAAGGAGGTAAGAAAGAAAAATATTTTAATTGATTCAGTTGTGGGTTCTTGGTGAAATAATGCATATTGTGTTAACTAAACGAAACATTTTTTGAAGGAATACACCGCCATTTGAGTGTATAATACTTTTTTTTTTTTTTTGTACAAAGCTGCTTTGGGCTGACTTTACCAGATACGACGTGTTACTGGTCTAACAACATTGTACTCGATAAAGGCGATAAAGATTAAATCTAGATTTTACAGAAGAAAATTACAGTATTATACAGTCATATGCCTGTGCATTCTTTCAAAAAATACTGTATGACTGCAGCTCAGCTCCATCGAAAACTTTTACGCTTTGTGTCAAAAAAATTTATTGTTTGTGTACGAGCTATGTTTCTGTTGTAAGCTCTTTTTCCAACATTCAGTTGTTTCCAAAGATGGCAACCAAATAAGGATAAGCACATGTCAACCTCTTAATCTATCAGTTCTCAAGTTACACTGTAAAAGTTATCTCTACTGAATACCGTGACACAGTTAATGTTTGTATTACACTACTTTATGGCATTCACGAGGACGGAATTTACAGTAACAATGAATAAACGTACACTGGAGTAGTTATGTGTACATTAATCGGTATTTTTGTAATTACCCATTTATGAATTAGGGTGTCAAGGTTCTTTTTCTATGTGGGTGTTGTAACATTATCTAGAAGGGATGAATAATTCAACTGCGTGTACTCTGAATGTGTTCTCACTATATTTCAAGTATTGTATTCCAAAGTATTGGACTTTTACGAGGATGATGGCAGCTGCTAAGAATGGAGTATATACGCAGCAAGTAGTTTAAGTGCTACATTCGCCACGATAAATAGAACGAGAGGCGGAGTCGTTAGCTCTGTATGTTGACGGCTGCGGCCTTCAGCTGCTAGCCGACCTAGCTCTGAGCTTCTCCCACCTCCAGCTCTGTCAAAGGTCGAGAAATGGACGCAGTTCTTTCACTTTCACACAGTGAAGCGTGGCAGAGTAGCCTCGTGCAGGCCGCCCGCGAGTAGTCGCTGAGAGACACACAGCTTTCTCTTTCTGCGCCAACCACATCACTGCAGTGACTTTCGTCCCCTAGGTCCTGAACGAAACAGAGCATCAAAACAGTGCATAGTATGGAGACTCTAGTTTGAATATTTGCGGATCCCATCCCAATACAAAGCGTGCACTTTGTTATGCTTCGTGCATTACCTTAAAAATAAAGCTGTTTTGTTTGTTTGAAGCTGAGCCATTCAATGCTTTTGTAAAGCGTACATCCTCTGTTCTGACTATCGCAAAACTATTTCTACAACAACAAATATAGATTCCACTGAACTGGAGTCTTTTGCCCATCAGTTGTTCTTTACTGGCGAATGTGAGCTGCCTAAGTATCGGTATCCCGTTCAACCAAGTAGTTCTAAATACAACGAATGTGAGATAAAAATTTAAGAATGATGAATATTTACCTGCCATTTAAGAACAGCAAAACATCTTTTACATTTATGATCTTCCAAACTGATGATAGGCTATACTGTCTTTCTTTAAAACGGCCGTGATGAGACATTTCAAAAGAACGAGTGCACTACACTATAGAAAGGTTTCTATTGGATAGAGATATTTTAGGAGAGGGATGGCTTACTGGTTATGAGGTTGGTAAAGTGTACACACAACGGAATCGGGAATATTTGGATGTGCAGTACTTGTAATGGGGCGAGGTCTGTGGCAGGACACAGGAGTTGGGGTAAAGAGGAAGGAAGGGACCTATGGGTACGAACTGGGCGTGGTTAAATGTAGTAACTCGCGATGCAGTATTGATCCTACGAATCAAATTGTGTCTGTTAAAGAAAGGCAAACCTGCAGTTATAGCGTGTTAGATATAGTTGGCAACGGCTGTGATGAGACATATGTTGAGGGTGGATTTCATAGTCTGGGAAGTCTGTTGAAATTTCATTGAGCGCTGAAGTAGAATGTGTCTAGTTCTGGGGGGGAAGTGTAGGTATAAGTGGACGGGAGCAATTTGTGGGTTGTTCTAATCTGACTTCCAAGATGCAAACGATGTACATAGGTGTTTTTTGTGGTCGAAAAGTGAGAGGAAGTTGATGAGTTGACTAACTGGTAAATAATTTATATAGGTGAGGATAGGTGGATACGGAAAGTTAAGTATGAATGTATGGCGTTTGTAAATTTAGTGTAAATGCGAGCAGCAGTGTTGGTAGTGGAGACGGTATGTCAGTTGAAGTCTTTTTTGGTTGTGAATGTGGTGGAGGGAATCGTCTCAATGTTAATCTATTTAGTAGGTGTGTTCTTCAACTGGATGGGCAATAGCCGTGTTTCCATGTTGATTTACTGTTGGTTGTTAGTTCAAGGTATGTAGTATTTAAAACAGTCTTCGACAGCAAATTTCTTCTTTTGTGTTATAACTGGTTTCGATCTAGATGATCATCATCAGATATTTCTAGAATGAGATTTTCACCCTGCAGTGGGGTGTCCGCTGATATGAAACTTCCTGGCAGATTAAAACTTTGTGCCGGACCGAGACTCGAACTCGGTCCCGAGTTCGAGTCTCGGTCCGGCACACTGTTTTAATCTGCCAGGAAGTTTCATCATCAAATATGTCTCTCGCTAAACCAGTTACAAAATATTAAAAATCTTTAGCCAAGGTAGGCATCCTTAAAAGATAAAAACATAGTACAACAATAATGAATATAAATGATCCGCAGTGCAGGGTCAGCGTTAGCAAACGGTGCACCAGAGCGTTTTGGACAAACATAAAGGCATAAACCGGCCGTGGTCTACTCGAAGGAACCATCCCGACTTTCGCCAGGTATGATTTAGAGAAACCATGGTAAACCTCAATCAGAAAGATTGGAAGCGGATTTGAAATCTACTGGTCCCAAGTAGTAATACAACGTCATAACTACACCATTTCGTTGGGTACGTTGAATGTGTGTCGCGATTTCGCTCATACCAGTTGAAACATCCTTTTTTCCTCAATGAGAATAAAATTACAGCTATTCCATAATTACATGAGATGCAGCCCAAGGCAGCTTGATTATTGGAAGGAGCCCTGCCAACTTGCCTGCTTATAGTTTCCAAGTAGATGTTCCGCTTTAGATTCATACATTCCATAGCTTTAATTGCAGTGGACGCATTGAGCTGATATTTGAATAAACCTGAGTCTGAGAAGTTTGCCATATGTCCCCACCAGTGGCGTTACTAAATTAGCTGATGCCCAAGGCACTCTTCAAAATTGCATCCTCTCCTCCCCGTCCCTGCCGGTATCTCGTCATTGTCCGTCGTCAGCGCTGCTTCAGTTGTTGCTTATTGAAACCAGCACGACTTCGTCGCAATAACATAAAAAGTACTCGTTTTAATAACACTTGTTTCGTCATCACCGTTGCTTAGCCACTTTATTTGCTTATTCAGATCAACACATTTTTACAATGAGGATACACATTTGAATAGTTGTTCGAAGTCGCTTTGCTTGCAACAATAGCACGATTCTCATTATTTAATTGCCGTCCAGTCCAAAATCGTAATAACTAACAACCACAAAGTAAACTCTTTACCGTTACATTGGCTCACTTAAACTTGTTAGCATAGCGAGACTGACTAATTCTAGTAGCTGAAAACCCAACATGCATCCCCGTGGTATTGAAACATAAGTCGTATGGAAATGTTGCTCAGCACAGTCAAATTCCATCTCATCGTGATTTCCTTTCATACATCTCGGCGCCCTTACCATTTCAATGCCTGAAGGCATTCCAATCATTTTCCTTCTTTTTTCCACTACTATACTGCTGCTACTACTACTACAACTACTACTACTACTACCACCACCACCACCACCACCACCACCACCATCACCACCCTGTCGTATTTTGCTTTCCTTGTTGCCTTTGCATTTTTATTATTTTTGTTATTTTCGCATTTTTCTCCAATAAAGTGGGGAAAAATTTTTCTGGAGGCCTTCAGAATAACTAAAGAACTGAAACAAGGACGCCGTCTGTGTCCCGCATCTGTCTCGCGCACTCTGAGTGCAGAAGGCACTGGATCTGTGGTGCAGAAAGTGCATGGCCATGGAGACTGAAGTAGGGAACCAGTGAATGTACACACTTTCGCACGCTGATGATCACTTCGTAGCAGCAAACGGTGAAAAGGATATATTTTACATGCTTACGAAGTTGTCGGAAGAGCATACAAAGTGGGGATTGCAAGTTAATTTTGAAAAGACAGGATACCTATGTTGCGGAGAGAAGTAGCTCGGACTTTGACGGACATCATGTTAAAGTGCGTATGAAGTACGTAGATAGTATCCTGTCACGCGATGGAAGATGTGACAGAGATATTCAGCAGCGAATCAGACGGGGAAGGACGGCCATTCAAAATGTTAATTCCTTTACTTTGATCCTAAGAAATGAGGTTAAAGGTTAAAATGCATTTGTAAAAATCCATCGTGGAACCAGTAAAAAGGTATAAGTATGAGCGCTGTGAACTCAGAGAAAGAAATAAAAACAGCCTTAGAGTTTTAGAAATGGACCACTTGAGGAGAGCATGTAGAATTTTCCGACTTGACCATGTAGGTAAAGAGGAAGTACGAAAAAGGATGCAGGCTCAATGTTGTATTACGGATAAAATAGAAGAATGATAGGTGGTTTAGGAAATGTCAAAAGTATAGAAAAAGAAAGAAAGTCGAAGAGAGTACTTCCATGGCAACCTCGTGGAATCAGAAGAAGAGGAACCAACGGAAAAGGTGGATAAGGGTATCCAAGAAGGGATGGAGAGAAGAGGAATGGAAGAGGACGAGGAGGAATGACGAGATCGAGGCGTTTGGCGACAGAGATGCGGGATGCAGGATGCAGGGACAGCTGTCGGACGCCCGCACCAAGAGGAGGATTATTTTCGCCGATCACATAACTGCATCCACGTGGCGCACCGGGTATACTCCAGTTACACCCCCGGTTCTCAAGTAGAAATGTAATAAAAATAACAACAGACAGTGAAATTTTTCTTGAGCCGTTTACGACATGATGCGGAAAGTCTCTCTGAATCTTCTTGAATCTGGAACTCAGTGAGTAATCTGCAGATACCCCGTTTTCTTACAGCGTATACAGAGGGCGTATCACCATTAACAGCGAAATCCTGTTCACTCACTCTTTCTTCGCTTCATGCTAGATCAACAGTATCACTGTAGAACAAACACAGTAATGTACTTTTCATTCATAACAGTGGAGACTGAAATGGGCAAGGAATTCGATAGAAGCAGTAACGTAACAGTAAACAAGGGATCGCAAACGAGCCGTTTTCGAGATAATTAAGATTGTGTGGTTACGAGCCGACACTTACTTCAGTATTAAGTCTTGTCTTGGTTAAAACAAATGTATTTGAAATGGCCCGGCCCGATAGCTGAGTGGTCAGCGCGGTGGTCTGTCACACCAACGGGCCCGGGTTCGATTCCCAGCTGGGTCGGAGATTTTCTCCGCTCATGGACTGGGTGTTGTCTTGTCCTAATTATCATTTCATCATCACCAGTGGAAGGCAACGGGAAACCACCATTGGCATCACTTCCCTAGACGCTCATACGGTGGACCTCTCTGACGGGGCTTCCCCCATGGCAAGATCTGCCTTAAGGCAGAACACAAAGGAAGTAAGTGATTTGAAATGTAAGCTTTCCGACCAAATCCCCATCTAATAGGACTCAAATTTCACCCGCAGCATACCTTAACAGATCATATAATGTTGTGTGTATTCAGACTGAAGTGATGAATGAAAACTTGTATCAAGGCCGGGATTCGAACCCGGATCGCCTACTCACTACGTCACCCTGGCACAGTGGCTTTGCACAACCGCACAGAGTACCATAGCGCGCCTACCCCCTCAACCTAAATTCCCATTCACACCTAAGTCCGCTTGGTATTCACCCTAAAACCGAACAGCATTTCAGTAGCTTTCCAAACTTACTGGAATGGTACCTCAGTATCGAACGATTCTTCGCTGCAGTCTACATATGTAGGGTGTCCCTAAACACGCCGACAAACTATAGGGACAGGTTCCTTATAATGAAATAACTAAAAAATGCCTAGTAAACTTTGGCTCTAAAATGCATATTTAGGAGGTATGAGAACTTGTTTCCCTTCGATACTATGAAACAGATCTCATCTACTGCAAAGTCTTTGCTTTCCATATTTTTGGAGGAGCTAGTATTACTCAGGTAGTATTGACTAAAACAACAACAAAATGTATAATGTCTAGAATGCGTACTTTAGGGGTTATGAGCACTTGTTCATCTTCGCTAGTGTGACACACATCTCTACTTCTCAACAAGTGCTCATAGCTCTTAAGGTATGCATTATAAAGGTTGTCGTCTTTTTTTTAGGGGGGGGGGGGAGATACCCTGTATACATCATAGGCGTCTGAGACTTGGAAAGGTCTCTGGAACCACATAGTTTCTTGATTAAAACACCTACGCTTGAGTTTCAGGGAGGATGCTCCGTTTCATTGGATGCTGTGGTGATATTCCTATACAGTTGGAGAGCCCCTGCAGTGCTGTTAGATGTTTAAGACTTGAAACGGTCTCTAGAAACATGTAGTTTCTTGACTAAAACACATACGCCTGGGCTTTAGGCTCGATCCCCCGTTTGTTCGAAGCTTAGTGCTATTACTGTACATCTGGGGAGCCACTGCAATGCTGTTAGTTTATGGAGAATACCAAGTAGACTGACTGTGGAGGAAGACTTGTAGGGTAGTCCGTGCAGTTGTGCAAAGAGGTTGACGTAGTGGTTAGCGCATCAGCCAAGTGAGCAAGAGACCCAGGTTCGAATCCCGGCCTTGATACAAATTTTCATTCGTCGCTTCCGTCTGCTTATATTTACATCATAGATGTTTTAGACTTGAAAAGGTCACTGGAAGCGTATTTTTCATTGAAGTATAATGCTACTTCAGCATGTTACATGTTGCATTATACTATACACTCGTTCTCTTTGATGTTGTTCCACGTCTAGTGCTTCCATTCGGCTGCAATACTGCACTCGTGTCTGCAGTGAGTTACGATTTCTTTCAAACACTCCCAGGATCATCTCGTAAACCCTGACAAGTCTGTAAACTTCGATGTCAGTTTTTCATCCGTATCAGTGAGAGTGCTACAGAAAAATGCAGATGAATGAAGTAAAGTGATCTTGAAGTTGAGGATGCACGTCCATCTCGGCGGATTCATCTTCGTCCATGGTGGCGGATTAGATGTCGTCCTTCATCAGCACCAAAATATAAAAAAAAAAAAGCAGGCGATTGCCACATTCTCCAACCATGGGCCACGGTGAAATATGAGCTCAATAAGGTGGAGGCTCAATTGAGAAGTTTACATTTCATATACGTTGGTGCTAACTAGGAAGATGTTTCATACTGATGTCAGTGAATAACACGGAGACTTTTTGAAGGCATACAACGCGCATGGTACGGCCGCAACGGCTGTCCATAGCAGTCCCTGTTACAAAACAGAGCCAAATAAAGTTAATTTCATCATTACAACCACAGACTCGGGTTGTTACAAAACTTCGGTGTGATCGATAATAATCTCAGACCAGACGTATCATGAATATGTCATAAAACTTAATCCATCATTGTATGCAATTAGATAAATTTTCACCGGCCAACGCATACCACCGATGGATTGCCCAAATAGAGAACGGAGGGTGCGAAATAATTTCCACGTTCAACATTTGTTTAATAAATAAAGTGGTTAATATGGCGAAAGTCTGCAAAAGTTTCTGGTAGTTTGAAACGTCTTGATTAAAATTCTTTTCTGCTTCTATTGCTGAATGAAATGGTAAATTGAAGCTTCTACGTTATTTGATTCTGAAACAGCTGAATAAAACTGAACGTACTGAGCCTACTTTCTCTTTACTTTTTTTTATTATGTCAACACTGACCCACAATATTCTAGCGCAACGCAATCTGACCGCTCAAAAAAATTACAGCCTGACTTCAAATAATTCATTCAAAAGAATGGCCCTAACTAAAAAGAAATCTTAACAATAACCTATACATTTCATTAAGCACTTAACTCACAAAAATCTTCATTACGCGAACTAATGCAACACAGAGAGCGTCAATACTGCCAGCTAAATAAAAGATTCTAATTACTAAAGCCACTAACGACTAATAGGCATGTGGTTAGCAAAGGAAAGATTTTGTTGCAAACCAAATAATGTATTTTTACCTTAATAATGTGACATCCAGTTCAGACACGAATCTAAATCGTCATCGACATCCAGTACAAAGATACACAGGGCTATTACAAATGATTGAAGCGATTTCATAAATTCACTGTAGCTCCATTCATTGACATATGGTCACGACACACTACAGATACGTAGAAAAACTCATAAAGTTTTGTTCGGCTGAAGCCGCACTTCAGGTTTCTGACGCCAGAGCGCTCGAGAGCGCAGTGAGACAAAATGGCGACAGGAGCCGAGAAAGCGTATGTCGTGCTTGAAATGCACTCGCATCAGTCAGTCATAACAGTGCAACGACACTTCAGGACGAAGTTCAACAAAGATCCACCAACTGCTTACTCCATTCGGCGATGGTATGCACAGTTTAAAGCTTCTGGATGCCTCTGTAAGGGGAAATCAACGGGTCGGTCTGCAGTGAGCGAAGAAACGGTTGAACGTGTGCGGGCAAGTTTCACGCGTAGCCCGCGGAAGTCGACGAATAAAGCAAGCAGGGAGCTAAACGTACCACAGCCGACGGTTTGGAAAATCTTACGGAAAAGGCTAAAGCAGAAGCCTTACCGTTTACAATTGCTACAAGCCCTGACACCCGATGACAAAGTCAAACGCTTTGAATTTTCGGTGCGGTTGCAACAGCTCATGGAAGAGGATGCGTTCAGTGCGAAACTTGTTTTCAGTGATGAAGCAACATTTTTTCTTAATGGTGAAGTGAACAGACACAATGTGCGAATCTGGGCGGTAGAGAATCCTCGCGCATTCGTGCAGCAAATTCGCAATTCACCAAAAGTTTACGTGTTTTGTGGAATCTCACGGTTTAAAGTTTACGGCCCCTTTTTCTTCTGCGAAGAAAACGTTACAGGACACGTGTATCTGGACATGCTGGAAAATTGGCTCATGCCACAACTGGAGACCGACATCGCCGACTTCATCTTTCAACAGGATTCATGTCATGGCCTCCACGCTCTCCCGACTTAACTCCATGCGATTTCTTTCTGTCGAGTTATGTGAAAGATTCAGTGTTTAAACCTCCTCTACCAAGAAACGTGCCAGAACCGCGAGCTCGCATCAACGATACTTTCGAACTCATTGATGGGGACATGCTGCGCCGAGTGTGGGAGGAACTTGATTATCGGCTTGATGTCTGCCGAATCACTAAAGGGGCACATATCGAACATTTTTGAATGCCTAAAAAAACTTGTTGAGTTTTTGTATGTGTGTGCAAAGCATTGTGAAAATATCTCAAATAATAAAGTTGTTGTAGAGCTGTGAAATCGCTTCAATCATTTGTAATAACCCTGTATAATCATGAACAATTTTCAATCTCCAAGTCGCATACCTCCTGGTCGTTAGCCTACGCTAACACTTCAGACCTCTACCCTCCATCAATGCTAACTGCTCACATTTAACATCCATCACTGCTGGCCGTTCACGTCCAACTGTCCAACAGTGCTTCCATCACTGCTGGCGACTAACTTCCAACAGCCCAACACTACCGGCTATGAACTTTAAACAATGAGTCCGACCAGCCACAGAGTCTCTTACAAAGAAAGTGCAGTCAGAGATCCAATGCAAAGCGCTACACAGCGCTGCCAACACAGAAGCAGCCCACTTACAAGTTACATTTGAATTTAAGTTGAAGCCACCCAGTAGCGGAGGCATGCCAGTTCCTCCCTCGCTCGGGGAACTGGTGTCCAAACAGGTGTCCCAACTTTAAAGTCTGTGCCGCCCGCGGAAGCGAACTTACATCAACGGCCCGTTTTCTCCTACTTTCATCATGGCTGGAGTAACCTATAATAGTTACCAATGGGGGCACATTATGGTGCGGCACCTGAGTTTGCAAATAGCACAGAGACTGACTTTTCAATCCATTTGGTTGCTGAACTCGGACGAGTACACAACGCAGATAGCAGGAGTACTCCACTTACAGCCGTCTTGATAGGCATGCGTTGCCTTCCATCACCTTGGGAGCAGCCTTGTGTTATGACCGTCCGGTTTGGTCAACAGCGTCAGACAATGCGCAGGAACTGCGGCGGTTGGTTTCGTCGATTACGCTGCTTTTCACTGGGACTCCACTGTTCACAAAGTGGTAAGTTCTGTCGCTCAGCCCCTCCGTGCACAGAATACGAAACTCATAGCTCAGTTTCTTGATTCATTTCTGTCACAGTGCTCTCTCTCTCTCTCTCTCTCTCTGTCTCTCTCTCTCTCTCTCTCTATATATATATATATATAGGGTGTTTCAAAAATGACCGGTATATTTGAAACGGCAATAAAAACTAAACGAGCGGCGATAGAAATACACCGTTTGTTGCAATATGCTTGGGACAACAGTACATTTTCAGGCGGACAAACTTTCGAAATTACAGTAGTTACAATTTTCAACAACAGATGGCGCTGCAAGTGATGTGAAAGATATAGAAGACAACGCAGTCTGTGGGTGCGCCATTCTGTACGTCGTCTTTCTGCTGTAAGCGTGTGCTGTTCACAACGTGCAAGTGTGCTGTAGACAACATGGTTTATTCCTTAGAACAGAGGATTTTTCTGGTGTTGGAATTCCACCACCTAGAACACAGTGTTGTTGCAACAAGACGAAGTTTTCAACGGAGGTTTAATGAAACCAAAGGACCGAAAAGCGATACAATAAAGGATCTGTTTGAAAAATTTCAACGGACTGGGAACGTGACGGATGAACGTGCTGGAAAGGTAGGGCGACCGCGTACGGCAACCACAGAGGGCAACGCGCAGCTAGTGCAGCAGGTGATCCAACAGCGGCCTCGGGTTTCCGTTCGCCGTGTTGCAGCTGCGGTCCAAATGACGCCAACGTCCACGTATCGTCTCATGCGCCAGAGTTTACACCTCTATCCATACAAAATTTAAACGCGGCAACCCCTCAGCGCCACTACCATTGCTGCACGAGGGACATTCGCTAACGATATAGTGCACAGGATTGATGACGGCGATATGCATGTGGGCAGCATTTGGTTTACTGACGAAGCTTATTTTTACCTGGACGGCTTCGTCAGTAAACAGAACTGGCGCATATGGGGAACCGAAAAGCCCCATGTTGCAGTCCCATCGTCCCTGCATCCTCAAAAAGTACTGGTCTGGGCCGCCATTTCTTCCAAAGGAATCATTGGCCCATTTTTCAGATCCGAAACGATTACTGCATCACGCTATCTGGACATTCTTCGTGAATTTGTGGCGGTACAAACAGCCTTAGACGACACTACGAACACCTCGTGGTTTATGCAAGATGGTGCCCGGCCACATCGCACGGCCGACGTCTTTAATTTCCTGAATGAATATTTCGATGATCGTGTGATTGCTTTGGGCTATCCGAAACATACAGGAGGCGGCGTGGATTGGCCTCCCTATTCGCCAGACATGAACCCCTGTGACTTCTTTCTGTGGGGACACTTGAAAGACCAGGTGTACCGCCAGAATCCAGAAACAATTGAACAGCTGAAGCAGTACATCTCATCTGCATGTGAAGCCATTCCGCCAGACACGTTGTCAAAGGTTTCGGGTAATTTCATTCAGAGACTACGCTATATTATTGCTACGCATGGTGGATATGTGGAAAATATCGTACTATAGAGTTTCCCAGACCGCAGCGCCATCTGTTGTTGAAAATTGTAACTACTGTAATTTCGAAAGTTTGTCTGCCTGAAAATGTACTGATATATATATATACTGGACTCATTCTCGTTTGAATTTCTCATTGTGATTTTTTTTATAGCTTCTTTCCTTGTCCCACAGCATGGCGGCATCTCGCCAACCCACCCGGACTGAGGATGCTTTCTGTAAAGCACTGTGACAGGATACTTCGCATTTGTGTGTCTTCCTGCTGTACACATTGTCCAGTCACATTAATGTAGCTACCGACTATGTTTTCAACGTGAAATAATCACTCACAGACGGCAGGTGTCCGCACTAACACTGGTGGGTATATAAAACCTGTCGAGGGAACGCGGAAAGCAGCTCAGTCGCTACAGCAGTGCGGAAACGGAGCGGTATATCTGGCGCCCAAAAAGGCATGATCACTGGTTGTCACGCCAAGGATGGAAGCATTTCCGAAAAGTTTATAAACTATTTGCACTTGATGTATATCGTGCATGACAAAATGGCGCTATCCAAAACCAGTGCCGAAACCACCACGGGCCATAGATGTTACGGGCGAACGACGGCTACGGATACGTGTACGGGCGACTGACCGCCAAGATGAACCATGGGGCTACCAACAGTGCCTCATCAACGACCGACTAGCGAACTTTGCTGCGTATGGTCCTCCGCACAGGTGCCTGCTTCGTGCACTCTTGCTGACCGCTGATCATCGGTGAGGATCGTTGGAATTTGGATGTCAGTACTGAAACTGGACATGTACTGAGTGGCGGTAGCCGCACCTTTCCACAGATGGGTGGTGGCATGTACGGTGTGAGAGGTCTGGAAGCAAATACTCTGCAGCAGTCGTCAGAAGGGTCCAGACCGGAGGAGAGAGCGTTATGGTCTGGGGAAAGTTTTTGTGAGTTTTCTTGATGATCTCGTTATTCTGATAGGAAAAATGAAGCAACAAAAGTAGGCATCTATCCTTGGGGACCTTGTCTACCCCCTACATGCAGTTTGTTTCTCCTCGGCGCGCTGGCATCTGCCAGCAGGACAATGCAACTTGTCACACAGCTCGTAGTGCACGTGTGTGGTTCGAAGAGAACCAGGATGTGTTTACCGTGCTCCCCTGGCCACCAGACTCCCCGAATTCAAACGAATCTCAGAGACCACCTCGACAGGGCAGTTCACGCTATGGATGCTCAACCGAGAAACCCAGCGCAGCTGACCACGGCACTGCAGTCGTTAAGGCCCCTCACATCCCTGTCGGTACTTTCCAGAATCTCATTGATTCTCTTCCTGTACGCGTCGCGGCGGTCCGCGCTGCAAAAGGTTTTTGAGAGGTGACCACATTGTGACTGGACAGAATGTATATTCAAATTTAATCGTAGTTACTGGCTATCTTTGTTGTTTAGCTTTCCCACCGTCCTTATTTCTTTGGATTAAAGAATCAATTAGGCGATGAAACATCTGCCAATAGAAGTCCGACGTCTTTACGGTCAATGAGCAGGAGACTGGCAGGTGACTGCTGCTTCTGATAGGGAAACTGTGATAGGCGGCGATTTTCCCAGCTTCAATCATCCTGTTCATCGACTACAGACCGGCCGGTACAAGTGGCGGCGCGTCGGATGACATTCACAATTGTCTCGCAGACGGTTAGTTTGCTGATCCATGTGTGCTGGTAGTTTTTGCTTCTATTGTTATACGCTTTCAACCGCGGTTTTTAAATGTATCCTGTACGAACTTTTCTTCGTTTTAGGCACAAAAGGGCCATGCTGGCCCTTTACACGCTTCCTGTGTAAACTCTCGGGATTGAGTGGATGTTTCCTTAGTGACGGTGTTGAAAAGTAGGATTTCAGACAGCGCCACACTTGCTGCCTAGAACAGGTTCAGCTGGGAGCGACCTCGAGGCGTCGCGGAGGCGAACACTCGCCAGCTGAGCAAGCTGTCGGCGCTCTTGCGTCAGCTACGCGCTGCTGCCAGCCGATTCGCAATGCCAGCTGCTGCAGTTGTCACTATTCTCTCACCATATGCTGCAAACATGGCTGCTTATGAAAAGAATTTTATACTTCAATTGTCCGTCTCTTTGCAAACCGGTCCCTGTGGCCGAGCGGTTCTAGGCGCTTCAGACCGGAACCACGCTGCTGTTACGGTCGCAGGTTCGAATCCTGCCTCGGGCATGGATGTGTGTGATGTCCTTATATTAGTTAGGTTTCAGTAGTTCTAAGTTCTAGGGGACTGATGACCTCAGATGTTAAGTCCCACAGTGCTTAGAGCCATTTGAGCCATTTTATCTTTGCAACGAGGTGCTTTTTTCTGTTGATGTGAAAACTTGAACACATCATTTAAGCCAACAAGGCCGAAAACCAATGAGAGCAGTAACAAACTAAAGGTCATCATTACCCACGGGGAGATATAAGTACTGTTCATATGCTCCTCCAATACTGCCGTTCAGTGACAGGGGATGATGAGGGGTCGGCAGGTAAGGGATTCAATTTCCAATGAACCATAACTAGATACGTGCGTGCGTTGGCAGGTGACGGAATAATATCGGTGTGCTCCGACACGCCTGGAGAAATAATACACTTTTGCACCGTCAGCATTTTGAAGAAATATTAGAACATCTTGTTGAACACACCTGTGCCCTTTCCTTATAAAGAGGTTTAAAGGTTTGTAATGCTGGGAAGTGCTAAACAATTAGTGCTCTCTCTCCCTCCCACCCTCTCCGGAAATGACTGTTATAACGATATTGCTGGTTGTAATATAAACTGAAATCTATCTGAAGGGATGGGGTGGTGCTGTTTGGTAAGTTTCCGTTACTCTGGTAGTCGAGACCAATGTTCTTAAAAGTCCTCGATACTAACTTCCAAGTGAATTATGAAATCCATGTGATCACTTATAAATAATTATTTCGTTCAGCATGTATTGTAACTAATCAAAGCATTTCTTTTTAGCTATACACAAGCAAAACACTCATGTTTTTAATATATATAAGATCGTCATTACATCATTAATTTTAAATCAGAGGAAATAATTAAAAACAAACGGGGCAACTAATGATTCTAATAACACTTTAATTTTCTTCTGTATATCAGATACGTAGAAATTGTCGAAATTTTAGTAAAGATGTTTCACGTTAAACTTTATTATTGTGCATTTCGTGATCAGTCTTCTGATATTAATACGCTAGTTAGTTTCACTACAAACGTTTTATTTAAAGAAATGTGGTGAAACTGCAGTACCTACAAAGTATGTGTTGCCTAAAGTTTTTACACGGCTGACAGCTGTTTTGTTACACTTGACGTACCTCGACTGAAACATCCGTTTCTCCACTTTTGAAAGAACTATTTTCTTCTTCCAAAAGATAACTTGTTTGAAAAGTTACTGGCGATAAAAACTTCCACATTCTGAAGTATTCTTTTGTAAAATTAAATAAAGTTTGGATGACCAAGGCTGCTTCTTTGGCCTCTAAAAATTTGTAACTTTGTCAAAATTAATGTGCTAATTACAAAATTATTGTAATTAGCAACTTCCTCATTCTCACAGGAAATGTGAGACTATATATATTGTCGTTGCGCACCATTTCCCCGAGTCTGTGTTTAGCTTTTGATACGTAAAGACGCTATGTCAATGAGTCCTCAGTTGACTTGCTGCTTGAGAGATGCTGTGCCACTCGTCCGAAGATATTTGTCTCACTTGTCTTTAGAAGTGTAGTAAATAACTAAAAATGCGAATAAATGTATTTCAGTCATCGTATAACAAACAAGATCTTAGACAACGAACAGGAAGCAAGAGAGAGAGGCGCACCAATTTTGTTTGTAGTGACGTATAATTTCTGTGAAGATGTAACAAAGAACGGACTAAAGGTGAGCAGAGCGCACGATACCCAACACCACGCCACCATAATGAAACTGGCACGGTCGTAGCGTGGTCCGTGTCGCAAGAGCTACGCGCTGGGTGGCATTTCTCTCCTAGACCACCACCCAGCGCGGCCGAGACTGTGGTGTCATAACACCGTCACTCGAACTGCTTGTGGCTTCTCTTGTAACCGCTGACGACCTTCTTCTTTCCTCGCTCGACATTCTACTGTTGAGACACACACTCTTCTCTCTCTCTCTCTCTCTCTCTCTGTCTCTCTCTCTCTTTCTGGCTCTGCGGCAAAGAGAATTTGCCAACTTCATCATCTGTTTGAAATATGGTAATATGTAATTATGCTGTATCCAGGGCTCAGGATAGTCAACAGTTAATCCTATTTACCTTTTTGGCCGCAAATTTGACAAGAAGCAAGAAGATATGTCATTCAACTAACGAGAATTGAGCCGGATAGCTTCCTCGACAACAGTCTGTATTTCTTCAGGCGAACGCTCGAATTTTAAAACACGAATGAAAGAGAGGTGGCTGGGCGTAAAATCATCACTTCGTGAGCGCGGCCACTCCAACGAGGAACCAAAAGGCGACGTATGCAGAAAGGCAGTAAGCAGCGCAAACAAGCACCATCACTCGACCAAAAAATGACTTCAGACATTATCCTTGGTGCAATATTATTTAACAGCGAGTGAGCAAGTACTGGTAACTCAGCCTCTCTCGTGTTTAACCGGAACCAGAATCTCTCCCTGCCACTTACACTTAATGATACAGCATTATTAAGTTGTTTACGGTGTGTATCTCTTTCTTCATACTTCTTCTTTTGGTTCCTAGTTGATGTTGAAATTCACAGCGATCTCTCGTTTCATTTGTGCCTTGAAGATGACGGTCGAAACATAGGCTGCAGTCCTGAGTTATTTGAGCATGTTAGCTACGTTGGGAACAGTTAGAGTTTCACGATAAGATATGTATTTTCCAAAGTTGTATTATTTGCAATAAAAAATACAGTACCGTATATAAACAATACGTAGTAGTTTTCTACAAATTTTTAGTCAAAATCCTGGAAGTAATACTAGTAATTGAAAGTCCATTGATATCTCATTTCTTACACTTGAGAAATACGTGTATAAAACTGAAACTATTGGCGGCTACATTCACAATAAAAATATTAAAAAATACATTTTGACTGTGTCTAGTAAATATCATTGGCTCTTGAATAAAACAATGAAAAGTCTGTAAATGACACCCTGAACATTAAAGACGCTACATAGATCTTGGGTCACATCATGGTCACGAAAGCGAATATTATGAGCTATATGTATGTATACAAACACACACACACACACACACACACACACACACACACACACACACATCAAAAAAGTTTTGCATCACCCTGGTTCCCAGAGCTCCTGAATATAGACGTTGACTGTGGATATTGTATCACAGACATAGTCCCTTTGACTGTTCAGAGATGTCACTAAACTCGCGCAAAGGTGTAAACAAACATGCATGAGAAGCGACTATTAGACGGAGGGGGTCCAACAGCCGATAAGTTCCAGTCATTCCACCAGGAAGGAGATCCACGGCTCGTGTTGTCTGTAGTTCAACCATGCCTAGATGGTCAATACCGCGGTTCGATCGCGTCCGCATTGTTACTTTGTTCCAGGAAGGGCTCTTAACAAAGGAAGTGTCCAGGCTTATCGGGGTAAACCAAAGTGATATTGTTCGGACATGGAGAAGATAAAGAGAGGCAAGAACTGTCGATGAAATGCCTCGCTCAGGCCGCCCAAGGGCTACAACTGCAATGGATGACCGCTACCTACCTTATGTCTCGGAGGAACCCTGACAGCAACGCCACCATGTTGAATTATGCTTTTCGTGCGGAGACAGGACGTCGTGTTACGACTCAAACTGTGCGCAATAGGCTGCACGATGCGGAACATCACTCCTGATGTCCATGGCGACGTCCATCTTTGCAATCACGACACCATACAGCGCGGTACAAATGGGCCCAACAACATGCCGAATGGATCGCTCAAGATCGGCATCACGTTCACCGATGAGTGTCGCATATGGCTTCAACCAGACAATCGTCGGAGACGTGTTTAGAGGCAACCCAGGCTGGTCGCCGTAGACACATTGTACAGCGAATGCAGCAAGGTGGACGTTTCCTGCGTTTCTGGGATGGCATTATGTGGGGCCGACGTACGCCGCTTGTGGTCATGGAAGGCGCCGTAACGGCTGTGCGATACATGAATGCCCATTCTCCGACCGATAGTGCAACCATATCGGCAGCATACTGGCGAGGAACTCGTCTTCCTGGACGACAATTCGCGCTGCCATCGTGCACATCATGTGAGTGACGTCGCTCGACTAGAGCGGCCAGCATGTTCTCTAGACATGAACCCTATCGAACATGCCTGGGATAGATTGAAAAGGGCTGTTTATGAACTACTTGACCCAACAACCACTCTGAGGGATCTACGTCGAATCGCTGTCGAGGAGTGGGACAATCAGGACCAACAGTGCCTTGATGAACTTGTGGATAGTACGCAACGACGAATACAGGCATGCATCAATGCAAGAGGACGTGCTACTGGTTATTAGAGGTACTGGTGCGTATAGCAATCTGGACCACCACCTGTAAAGTTCTCGCTGTGTGGTGGTACAACACGAAATGTGTGGTTTTCATGAGCAATATAAAGGGCGGAAATGATGTTTATGTTGATTTCTATCCCAATTTTCTGTACAGGTACCTGAAGTCTCGAAACCGAGGTGATGGAAAACCTCTTTTGATGTGTGTGTGTGTGTGTGTGTGTGTGTGTGTGTGTGTGTGTGTCTGTGTGTGTGTATAGATATATACTCCTCGCATCAGTTTAATTATCTCGGCAGAATGAAACCTTACATTTATTGGTCGATATTACTAAATTGTTGCTTCAAGACCTTACATTTCTATTTCAAGAAACGTAGCGAGGATTCTCAAGTTCAGTGGAAACATTGTTAGTATACCATGTTATAAGGCCTATGATCAGATCTCCAGTCAATTGACAGTAACTACTGGACACACATGTATCATAACGCCTTCACTCACCCTCCCCGCCCCCCCCCCCCCTCCCCACCGGCCCCCATAAATATGTACAAACTTAACTTACAAATGGGTATACAGTTCACGACTTCCCGCGACAGCTATGAATGTCCTCCATGAGAACTCAATTGTATGCACTGTTTAAGTTGTGCTGTCTGAAGAAATAATAGGATGTACCATCCCATCGAGGTTAGACAAGGGTGGAGAATCTAATCGGCCACTTTACAGGGTGGTTATAACTAAACTATCGCTACTGGAGCCAGTGTAGACCAGAAATTATTTACCATATAGGGGTGTGTGTGTATTGTGTATTGAACTGGGGACCTACAAACGACGCCGGCCGAGTTGGCCGTGCGGTTAAAGGCGCTGCAGTCTGGAACCGCAAGACCGCTACGGTCGCAGGTTCGAATCCTGCCTCGGGCATGGATGTTTGTGATGTCCTTAGGTTAGTTAGGTTTAACTAGTTCTAAGTTCTAGGGGACTAATGACCTCAGCAGTTGAGTCCCATAGCGCTCAGAGCCATTTTGAACCTACAAACGACGGAGATGCTCCGTCTCCGCTGTAGCCCTCAGTGGTTCACAACCGAACAACAGGCTACAGCAGTCCACTCACCCCACTGCTGGCCACACCGAACCCAGGGTTATTGTGCGGTTTAGCCCCCAGTGGACCCCCCGGAGGAACGTCTCACATCAGACGAGTATAATCCCAAATGTTTGCGTGGTAGAGTAATTATGGTGTATGCGTACGTGGAACAGTGTTTGTGCAGCAATCGCAGACATAGTGAAACTGAGGCGGAATAAGGGGAACCAGCTCGCATTCGCCGACGCAGATGGAAAACCGCCTTAAAAACCATCCAGAGGCTGGCCGGTTCACCGGACCTCGACACTAATCCGCCGGGCGGATTCGTGCCGGGGACCGGTACGCCTTCCCACTCGGGAAGCAGCGCGTTAGACCGCGCGGCTAGCCGGTCGGGCTACGGTATAGGTACTCAACTATAAGTGTGCACTCTTCAGCCTGTACGCTGGAGTATTTGCGTTGTTAGTAGTGTTAGTGTTAAGACTTGCCGTTAGGCGCCGCGCCGGTACTGCTACGATGACGTAGAAGGAACTCGACCCGCAAGGAACAAGGACATGCAGCGTGAACGACGCACGTTATTCGTCAACGTGTGATCCCTGCTGTACTGTAGGGACGCGCTTTCGACTCAACTGTTTCGATGCGATGCGAGATGGAGCTCCACCTCACATAGCTCGAGTGGTCTCTCGACTACTCAGTAACGAATTTACAGTAAACCGAACCATTGGCCGATCGTTCTAAACTGCTTGGCCACCGGGATCACCATATTTGAACTCTTGTGATTTCTGGCTGTGCAATTATCAAAAGAACAGGGTTTATCAGCGGGGCACCAACACGTTGGAGGCTGAAGGTCAGTATAGCGATGGAGGTAGCCAACATCCCGCCTGAGATGTTTCGGACAGCAGTAGAGCAATCTCGTGTGCGGTTCCAGGCTGCCATCGATACAAATGGTCTTCACACTGAGCAATGTTAGTAACCTGGATCGTGAAGATGGTAGTAGTTAACATTCCCTCTCATGTGGTGATGAAGACATGTGTCTCTCAACGGTTTATTCGTTACTTATTTTCCCCATTTCCTTACAGGTGTTTCCACAAAATTTCATTTTCCTACCAATACTCGTTTTTAGGGGGCGTCGCAAGTAGTGAAAGTTTAATTATAACCACCTCGTATTTTTTAAGGGAATCGTCCTGTATTTGCCTTAAAACAGTTTGAGAAAATCAGAGCGAAACTGGGATTGGGAAGTGAAGACTGGAAATCAATTATTTCCGACTGTGAAACCGTTGCACCAAGTTACAGTGTATTACGGAATGAATTTTACTGAATGAAAAAAGGAAAGCTTCTGACACGAAGTATGAATCTTAAGTTGCTCCGCAGTGGTTAAGAGAAGTACGAATGACTCAATTTTACCTTGCACACCAGAATTTTCGTTTTTCAGCATGCATTTTGTAATGTGCATTTATAAAACGAGGCTACAAAGACAGGAAAGAGTGTATCATGCGAGATACTGATGCCCTAGTCACCTCGAGAGCTGCTGCAGTTGCAGGAGGTACCTCTTGCTTGTTTTGATCTGACGGTTAGCAATAACGGGCGAACTGGAGACCGTTCCAAGCACCAGTAGTCTTTGTGACCTCACGTGAAGTTTAATTTTGCGGGAGAGGTTCTGGCTGCTTGAGCACTGTGCTATAACGGATTTAGAGACGGCTATCTTTGGTAAGTGTGCATTTTGCGAGCGGGTAATGTGGATGTTAACGAAGAGCAACGATCATTTCTAATAAATAATTCGATTGGCTGGACTCGAAAGCAATTAAGACATTATTGATTGTACAGGGTATTGTAAATAACAAAGTTATGAATCCCTTTTTTCTGATTTACGTTGTTACTTACAACTGTACTTCATGAACTTCAGATTTCCTAGAAAACTGAAAATTTTAACATCGTGATGATGATCTGGTGTAGAAACCGGTCGTGGAATACATATATATTTTCAGACATGAACATTATAAAGTATTTATTGGCTGTTATCGACCACCTCATATTGTAATTAGTATGTACACTCCTGGAAATGGAAAAAAGAACACATTGACACTGGTGTGTCAGACCCACCATACTTGCTCCGGACACTGCGAGAGGGCTGTACAAGCAATGATCACACGCACGGCACAGCGGACACACCAGGAACCGCGGTGTTGGCCGTCGAATGGCGCTAGCTGCGCAGCATTTGTGCACCGCCGCCGTCAGTGTCAGCCAGTTTGCCGTGGCATACGGAGCTCCATCGCAGTCTTTAACACTGGTAGCATGCCGCGACAGCGTGGACGTGAACCGTATGTGCAGTTGACGGACTTTGAGCGAGGGCGTATAGTGGGCATGCGGGAGGCCGGGTGGACGTACCGCCGAATTGCTCAACACGTGGGGCGTGAGGTCTCCACAGTACATCGATGTTGTCGCCAGTGATCGGCGGAAGGTGCACGTGCCCGTCGACCTGGGACCGGACCGCAGCGACGCACGGATGCACGCCAAGACCGTAGGACCCTACGCAGTGCCGTAGGGGACCGCACCGCCACTTCCCAGCAAATTAGGGACACTGTTGCTCCTGGGGTATCGGCGAGGACCATTCGCAACCGTCTGCATGAAGCTGGGCTACGGTCCCGCACACCGTTAGGCCGTCTTCCGCTCACGCCCCAACATCGTGCAGCCCGCCTCCAGTGGTGTCGCGACAGGCGTGAATGGAGGGACGAATGGAGACGTGTCGTCTTCAGCGATGAGAGTCGCTTCTGCCTTGGTGCCAATGATGGTCGTATGCGTGTTTGGCGCCGTGCAGGTGAGCGCCACAATCAGGACTGCATAAGACCGAGGCACACAGGGCCAACACCCGGCATCATGGTGTGGGGAGCGATCTCCTACACTGGCCGTACACCACTGGTGATCGTCGAGGGGACACTGAATAGTGCACGGTACATCCAAACCGTCATCGAACCCATCGTTCTACCATTCCTAGACCGGCAAGGGAACTTGCTGTTCCAACAGGACAATGCACGTCCGCATGTATCCGGTGCCACCCAACGTGCTCTAGAAGGTGTAAGTCAACTACCCTGGCCAGCAAGATCTCCGGATCTGTCCCCCATTGAGCATGTTTGGGACTGGCAAGCCGTTCCACAGGACTACATCCAGCATCTCTACGATCGTCTCCATGGGAGAATAGCAGCCTGCATTGCTGCGAAAGGTGGATATACACTGTACTAGTGCCGACATTGTGCATGCTCTGTTGCCTGTGTCTATGTGCCTGTGGTTCTGTCAGTGTGATCATGTGATGTATCTGACCCCAGGAATGTGTCAATAAAGTTTCCCCTTCCTGGGACAATGAATTCACGGTGTTCTTATTTCAATTTCCAGGAGTGTATATTGTAGTGGATTACAATGAAGTGGATTATTTGTAACTCCCTCAGTTCGATAGCATAATGAATTCATCACGACGTAACTGAGCTACCATAGTACAGCCAAATAGCAATATACTTAAAGGTTAAACCTTGATCAAATGACTCTGAGCACTATGGGACTTAACATCTATGGTCATCAGTCCCCTAGAACTTAGAACTACTTAATCCTAACTAACCTAAGGATATCACACAACACCCAGTCATCACGAGGCAGAGAAAATCCCTGACCCCGCCGGGAATCGAACCCGGGAACCCGGGCGTGGGAAGCGAGAACGCTACCGCACGACCACGAGCTGCGGACTAAACCTTGATCATCTCTGATGAATTTATCCATAGAAAAATATGTCGAACATTCAGCACGGCACGTGGATATATAGTAATTACCTCCAGCTGTAACTAACACACTGAGACGCCAGACAAACTGGTATAGGCATGCGTATTCAAATACAGAGACATGTAAACAGGCAGAATACGGCGCTGCGGGCGGCAACGCCTGTATAAGACAACAACGGTCTGGCGCAGTTGTTAGATCGGCTACTGCTGCTACAATGGCAGGTTATCAAGGTCTATGTGAGTTTGAACGTGGTGCTACAGTCGGCGCAGAAGCGATGGGAATAGCACCTCAGAGGTAGCGATGAAGTGGGGATTTTCCCGTACAACCATTTCACGAGTGTACCGTGAATATCACAAATCCGGTAAAACATCAAATCTCCGACACGCTGCGGTTGGGAAAAAGATCCTGCAACAACGGGACCAACGACGACTGAAGAGAATCGTTCAGCGTGGCAGAAGTGCAACCATTCCGAAAATTTCTGCAGATTTTAATGCTGGGCCATCAACAAGTGACAGCGAGCGGAACGTTTGACGAAACTTCATCGATGTGGGCTTTCGGAGCTGAAGGCCCACTCGTGTCCCTTGATGACTGCTCGATACAAAGCTTTACGCTTCGCTTGCGCTCATCAACACCGACATTGGACTGTTGACTGGAAATATGTTGCCCCCATTCTGTCTGTGCATGGGAGCCTCCAAGCGTTACGGCACCTAAAAAATAACATAAAATAAAAACTTCGCAAGTTCTTCTATACACGGAGAACTTTCTGAAATGCAACGAGTGCGAAATTACAAAACAGACTACTCAGTTAAAAATTTCTTCTGTGTCAGTATTCATCTCTTTACATTAGTCCTGCAGGACAGTTTAATAAATGTTCATAGAAAAGGAATTACATTCACACAGAATTTTGTTCCATTAGAACGAAATTAAGACACGAAGCCCACGCCTACTACAGTAATACAAGTTTATATGCCAACCAGCTCTGCAGATAATGAAGAAATTGATCAAATGAACGATGAGATGAAAGAAATTATTCAGGTAGTGAAGGGAGACGAAAATTTAATAGTCATGGGTGATTGGAATTCAACAGTAGGAAAAGGAAGAGAAGGAAACGTAGTAGGTGAATATGGATTGGGGCTAAGAAATGCAAGTGGAAGCCGCCTGGTAGAATTTTGCACAGAGCATAACTTAATCATAACTAACACTTGGTTCAAGAATCATGAAAGAAGGTTGTATACATGGATGAACCCTGGAGATACTAGAAGGTTTCAGATAGATTATATAATGGTAAGATAGAGATTTAGAAACCAGATTTTAAATTGTAAGACATTTCCAGGGGCAGATGTAGACTCTGACCAAAATCTATTGGTTATGAACTGTAGATTAAAACTGAAGAAACTGCAAAAAGGTGGGAATTTAAGGAGATGGGACCTGGATAAACTGAAAGAACCAGAGGTTGTACAGAGATTCAGGGAGAGCATAAGGGAACAATTGACAGGAATGGGGGAAAGAAAAACAGTAGAAGAAGAATGGGTAGCTTTGAGGAATGAAATAGTGAAGGCAGCAGAGGATCAAGTAGGTAGAAACAAGAGGGCTAGTAGAAATCCTTGGTTAAAAGAAGAGATACTGAATTTAACTGATGAAAGGATCATCATCATCATCATCATTTAAGACTGATTATGCCTTTCAGCGTTCAGTCTGGAGCATAGCCCCCTTATAAAATTCCTCCATAATCCCCTGTTCAGTGCTAACATTGGTGCCTCTTCTGATGTTAAACCTATTACTTCAAAATCATTCTTAACCCAATCCAGGTACCTTCTCCTTGGTCTGCCGCGACTCCTCCTACCCTCTACTGCTGAACCCATGCCTGTTCGCCCTGACTGCTACATCTATAGAGTTCATTCCCAGTTTTTCTTTGGTTTCCTCATTGTGGACACCCTCCTGCCATTGTTCCCATCTACTAGTACCTGCAATCATCCTAGCTACTTTTATATCTGTAACCTCAACCTTGTTGATAAGGTAACCTGAATCCACCCAGCTTTCGCTCCCCTACAACAAAGTTGGTCGAAAGATTGAGCGGTGCACAGATAACTTAGTCTTGGTACTGACTTCCTTCTAGCAGAAGAGAGTAGATCGTAGCTGAGCGCTCACTGCATTAGCTTTGCTACACCTCGCTTCCAGTTCTTTCACTATGTTGCCATCCTGTGAGAATATGCATCCTAAGTACTTGAAATCGTCCACCTGTTCTTTGTTTCTCCTATTTGGCACTCAATCCGTTTATATCTCTTTCCTACTGACATTACTTTCGTTTTGGAGATGCTAATCTTCATACCATAGTCCTTACATTTCTGATGTAGCTCTGAAATATTACTTTGCAAACTTTCAATCGAATCTGCCATTACAACTAAGTCATCCGCATATGCAAGACTGCTTATTTTGTGTTCACATATCTTAATCTCACCCAGCCAGTCTATTGTTTTCAACATATGATCCATAAATAATATGAACAACAGTGGAGACAGGTCGCAGCCTTGTCTTACCCCTGAAACTACTCTGAACCATGAACTCAATTTACCGTCAACTCTAACTGCTTGCTGCCTGACTATGTATATAAAGACCTTTAATTGCTTGCAAAAGTTTGCCTCCTGTTCGATAATCTCGTAGAACAGACAATCACTTCCTCCTAGGAACACGCCCATATGCCTTTTCTAGATCTATAAAGCGTAGATACAATTCCCTGTTCCACTCATAACACTTCTCCATTATTTGCCGTAAGCTAAAGATCTGGTCCTGACAACCATTAAGAGGCCTAAACCCACACTGATTTTCATCCAATTGGTCCTCAACTAATACTCGCACTTTCCTTTCAAAAATACGTGAGAAGATTTTACCCACAACGCTGATTAAAGAGATACCTCTGTAGTTGTTACAATCTTTTCTGTTTCCATGTTTAAAGATTGGTGTGATTACTGCTTTTGTCCAGTCTGATGGAACCTGTCCCGACTACCAGGCCATTTCAATTATCCTGTGTAGCCATTTAAGACCTGACATTCCATTGTATTTGATGAGTTCGGACTTAATTTCATCCACCCCAGTTGCTTTATTGCACTGCAATCTATTGACCATTTTCTCCACTTCCTCAAACGTGATCCTATTTCCATCATCATTCCTATCCCATTCTACCTCGAAATCTGAAACATTACTGATCGTATTTTCACCTACATTGAGCACCTCTTCAAAATATTCCCTCCATCTGCCCAAGGCATCCACAGGATTCACCAGCAGTTTTCCTGACCTGTCCAAAATACTTGTCATTTCCTTCTTACCTCCCTTTCGAAGACTGCTAATTACACTCCAGAATGGTTTTCCAGCAGCTTGACCCATAGTCTCCAACCTGTTTCCAAAGTCTTCCCAAGATTTCTTCTTGGATGCTGCAATTATCTGTTTGGCTTTGTTTCTTTCTTCAACATAACTTTCTGTGTCTACCTGAGTTCTAGTATGTAGCCATTTTTGATACGCCTTCTTTTTCCTTTTACAGGCTGCCTTCATTGTGTCATTCCACCAAGCTGTTTGCTTCCTCCTACCTTTGCACGCTACTGTTCCAAGACATTCTTTAGCCACTTCTAGTACTGTGTCCCTGTACCTCGTCCATTCCTTTTCAACTGACTGCAATTGACTACATTCAACTAATTGGTAAGTTTCGGAGATCATTGTTATGTACTTGTGCCGGATTTCCTTATCCTGCAGTTTCTCCACTGTTATCCTCCTACATATGGACCTGACCTCCTGCGCTTTCGGCCTCACAATCTCAATTTCACAGCAGATTAAATAATGATCAGTGTCATCAAAGAATCCCCTGAATACACGTGTGTCCCTTACAGCCTTCCTGAATTCCTGATCTGTTATTATATAGTCAATGACAGATCTGGTTCCCCTAGTTCCCCTGCCTTCCTAAGTATAACGGTGAATGTTCTTTTGTTTAAAAAAAGAGTTTGTGATTACTAAGCCCATACTGGCACAGAAATCCAAGAGTTGTTTCCCGTTCCTGTTGGCCTCCATATCCTCTCCAAATTTACCCATAACCTTTTCATACCCTTCTGTTCGATTTCCAATCCTGGCGTTAAAATCACCCATGAGCAGAACACTGTCCTTGTCCTTTACTCTAACAACTACATCACTGAGTGCCTCATAAAAACTATCCATCTTGTCTTGATCTGTCCCTTCACAATGCGAATATACTGACACAATCCTAATTTTCTTGCTAGACACTGTCAAATCTATCCACATCAGTGGTCCGTTTACATACCTTATTGCAACTATGCTGGGTTCCATTTCTTTCCTGATGCAAAGCCCTACACCCCATTGTGCTATTCCTGCTTTGACTCCTGACAGGTAGACTTTGTATTCTCCCACTTCCTCTTCTTTCTCACCCCTTACCCGAATGTCACTAATAGCTAAAACGTCCAGCCCCATCTTACCTGCAGCCTCTGCCAGCTCTACCTTCTTCCCAGAGTAGCCCCCATTGGTATTAACAGCTCCCCATCTCATTACCATTTGTTTGCCAAGTCGTATCTTAGGAGTCCCTGGTTTGTCAGTTAGAGGTGGGACTCCGTCACCTCCAAAGGTCCGAGGCATTTTACTCTGATTGTTTCCAGCATCATATTTCAAGTACCAGAGAAGCAGGTTGCTAGCCTTACTTGCCCCGAGTCCCATTGGGTTTTACCCCTAACGGCTGAGGGACTAACAGGTGGATTTGGTAGTCTTTGCCGAGATGCCCAGCCTTATTCCAAAGTAACTGGTATCCCGACTGTCGGGACCACTTACTTGGCCACTCATACTTTGCCTGTGGTTCATGAGCTAGGACATGACTACGGGAACCCACACCATGAACCAAATGAAAGGAGAAAATACAAAAATGCAGTAAGTGAAGCAGGCAAAAAGGAATAAACATCTCAAAAATGAGATCGACGGGAAGTGCAAAGTGGCCAAGCAGGGATGGCTAGAGGACAAATGTAAGGATGTAGAGGCTTATCTCACGAGGGGTAAGATAGATACTGCCTACAGGAAAATTAAAGAGACCTTTGGAGAAAAGAGAACCACTTGCATGAATATAAAGAGCTCAGATGGAAACCCAGTTCTAAGCGAAGAAGGGAACACAAAAAGGTGGTAGGAGTATATAGAAGGTCTACACAGGGGCGATGTTCTTGAGGACAATAATATGTAAATGGAAGAGGAGGTAGATGAAGATGAATTGGGGGATATGATACTGCGTGAAGAGTTTGACAGAGCACTGAAAGACCTAAGTCGAAACAAGGCCCCGGGAGTAGACAACATTCCATTAGAACTGCTGACAGCCTTGGGAGAGCCAGTCCTGAGAAAACTCTACCATCTGGTGAGCAAGATGTATGAGACAGGCGAAATTCCCTCGCACTTGCAGAAGAATATAATAATTCCAATTCCAAAGAAAGCAGGTGTTGACAGATGTAAAAATAACCGAACTATCAGTTTAATAAGTCACAGCTGCAAAATACTAACGCGAATTATTTACAGACGAATGGAAAAGCTGGTAGAAGCCGACCTCGCGGAAGATCAGTTTGGATTCCGTAGAAATGTTGGAACACGTGAGGCAATAGTGACCCTACGACTTATATTAAAAGAAAGATTAAGGAAAGGCAAACCTACGTTTCTAGCATTTGTAGACTTAGAGAAAGCTTTTGACAATGTTGACTGGAATACTCTCTCTCAAATTCTGAAGGTGGCAGGGGTAAAATACAGGGAGCGAAAGGCTATTTACAATTTGTACAGAAACCAGATGGCAGTTGTAAGAGTCGAGGGGCATGAAAAGGAAGCAGTGGTTGGGAAGGGAGTGAGGCAGGGTTGTAGCCTATCCCCGATGTTATTCAATCTGTATATTGAGCAAGCAGTAAAGGAAACAAAAGAAAAATTCGGAGTAGGTATTAAAATCCACGGAGAAGAAATAAAAACTTTGACGCTCGCGGATGACATTGTAATTCTGTCAGAGAGAGCAAAGGACTTGGAAGAGCAGTTGAACGGAATGGACAGTGTCTTGATAGGAGGATATAAGATGAACATCAACAAAAGCAAAACGAGGATAATGGAATGTAGTCGAATTAAGTCAGATGATGCTGAGGGAATTAGATTAGGAAATGAGACAAAGTATTAAACTAGTTTTGCTATTTGGGGAGCAAAATAACTGATGATGGTCGAAGTAGAGAGGATATAAAATGTAGACTGGCAATGATAAGGAAAGCGTTTCTGAAGAAGAGAAATTTGTTAACAACGAGTATAGATTTAAGTGTCAGGAAGTCGTTTCTGGAAGTATTTGTATGGAGTGTAGCCATGTATGGAAGTGAAACATGGCGATAGATCATTTGGACAAGAAGAGAATAGAAGCTTTCGAAATGTGGTGCTACAGAAGCATGCTGAAGATTAGATGGGTAGATCACATAACTAATGAGGAGGTATTGAATTTGGGAGGAGTTTGTGGCACAATTTGACTAGAAGAAGGGATCGGTTGGTAGGGCATGTTCTGAGGCCTCAAGGGATCACCAGTTTAGTACTGGAGGGCAGCGTGGAGGGTAAAAATCGTAGAGGGAGACCAGGAGATGAATACACTAAGCAGATTCAGAAGGATGTAGGTTGCAGTAGGTACTGGGAGATGAAGAAGCTTGCACAGGATATAGTAGCATGGAGAGCTGCATCAAACCAGTCTCAGGACCGAAGACCACAACAACAATAACAAAAACAACAAAACGTAATACGTTCTCTACTCAACCAAATTCCATTTTACGAACACTGTATTTGTCGCGGGACCGCAACCGTGCGCCGTTTATCCATTCGCTTGTGCACTTGCGCTGCTTCCCTGAGGAGGAGATCCACTTAATGTCCAATCGACATCGGTACTAGGGGACACGGACGGACAACTCTCATCAACAAAACTGGGAAAACGCATCTGACGTGGTGTGGTTCACGAAACCGTCGCAGCATCCGTCTCAGGCGTCTCTTATCCTGCTGAAGGCGAATGACTCAGCCAAAGCGTCAAAACGCTTCCGTCCCTGAGAGTGACCACTTCCTCTAGCGCTTGGTATTCCCATTTAAGTAACTGCCATCTACTTCTGCCACTAAATGGGAACTGCTACGCCCTCCATAGGAGAGACATTTCCAGAGCAGAAGCTGGCAAATTTTCCCATAACAGGACCACACTTCCACAGAGCAACAATCTGTGGGGCATGACAGCAAAACTACTATTGTTGGTTATTGTTCATTTCAATTGAGCGAGCTCCGTGTACAACTGAAGCAGCCCATTTTATGATCTGTCTTACAGGTTTCGCCTGGACGTATTATGAAACATTCTCAATGACCTGAAATATACAAATATTTACTGTATATTCAGTACTTTTCTAGTGCAGATTTTAATAGCGTGTAAATATTTTTTCCGTTCTGTTCTGTTTATGTGATGCTATCATGTGTAGAATGCGATCGTTTAATGTGATCAACCATTTAATTATTTATGAGTTGGGTGTTACAGTGTAGGAATTTCAACTGCTGGCCATTAAAACTGGAACAGTGTGAAAGTGCTGTGCAATAAACGTCCATTTGCGCAAAGTAGGCAGGTGTAACACAATCTACAATCTGTTTATAAGAAACGATTGTGCAACGGGTTTCTCATCCGAAAATCGCATTTGAATGTTTGTTTTTTTGTAAGAAAAATCTCTACCAGCAGATGCTTGACTTCTACATGCGGCAGGGTCGTGGCTTATCTAGACAGCACTTAGCGTTGCGCGGTACTGCTGCTCCCGTTGGTCTAAAGGACAGACACCTGCTTCGCCTCAGTGGGCAATGGATCCACCATCCTCAGTGTGGATGCACAAATACAGCCGACCACCTGCGGGAATCTCAAGGTAGTGAGCATGGAGCAAATGGACGGGGACTGAGGATAGGTGGCCGTGGGGGTGTGGGTGGGCTGTGAGGCGAACTGATATAGTCTGCACAGCTGCAATAGCACTTGTGTCCCGGATGGTGCTGTAGTTAACCCACCTGCCCAGAAAGCTGGAGATCCCAGGTTCGAATCTCAGTCCGGTACACATTTTTATTCATCGCTGCTGATTCCGCGTAATCTCCCTATCCTAGCTGCCACAACTATTCCCTTCCATTTCCTACCTTTCTCCCCCTCCCCCCTTAAATTTACGTGTAATCACTCATCAAAACGTATAGGGTACTTCCCATAGGCCTAGAATCGTTAAATTTGACAAAAAGGAAGGTTCCACAGTACAACCAAAGCAAAAATCCGAAACCTGTAAATTTGTTTTTAAATAATACGCATAAAAATTTTGTCATTTCACTTCTGACCCTGTTTCTTCGTCAGTTAAGACCCCTTTTTCTTAGAAACGGGTCTACGTATCAAGTTGAAATTTGTCACATTTAAAGTTCTATGGTCCCTTGGCAGTGTAAAGAAACTGAAGCTTTGAAGTCAATGCAGTCAAAAGATATGGCAATTTATGTCACTTATGTTGATACGTGCAAATTCATTCATCAGAACATGTAGCGTTCTTACCTTTGGCCTAGAATCATGAAATTTGGTAAGAAGCAAAGATTCACAGTAAATTCAAAGGAAGAATCCTAAAACTGCAATTATATCATACGAAAAATTTTTTTGTTACTTGTTATCAGTCCTTCGGTCTGTTAAAAACCCTTTCCTCAGGAACAGATGGACGTATTAAGTGGAAATTTGGCAGATACTAAGATCTACAGTCCTTAGGCGATGTAATAAAAGTTATCTTCTAAGTCAATGCAGTCGAAAGGTACGGGCACTTACGTCCCATATTTTGATTCTAACAAACTCACTCATCAAAAGCTACTGGACCTACAGGAAAACCTACAGGACCTTTTGATCTATAGTGATCAAACTTGGCAAGAAGTAAGGGTTTACATTACAAGTAAAGGAAAAATATCCGAAAAATCTTTAATTTCTAGTTGTATAACATGAAAAAAATATTTCTTTTGTCGTTTGTTGTTCCTTTTGTCGTTTGTTGTCCGACGTGAAGCTTGAAAGTAAAAGAATCAGTAGTTCTGCATTCAAGCTGGCTGGGTCGCAACGGTAAAAGTCAAACATCAGACAAGGAATGACTTTATTGCTGTTACGATGCTTTTCGGAATTTATCCATCAAGAGCTATCCAGGAGCGCTTACTACACATAGATATGCCGTTTCAGATTGTATGCGAAACAAACATTCGCAGACTGGTCTGGAATTATGAGACGCGTCAAATGAAGCATAATGCCATTCCTTGTCTGATGTTTGTCTTTTACCATTGCGACCCAGGCAGTCTGAATGGAGAACTACTTATTATTATAATAATGGTAGCCTGCCGCCTGCATGACTTTATCATGTTTACGTAATTGAAATTAAAACATTCTCGAAAATCTTGGAACCCATGGGACCGGTATCTTACCAGTATCAACGTCGCTAACACTCAAAAGTTGTCGAAATTGTCGATTCCCAGGATCAATTAACTGTCTTTATACATCGTTAAGTTTGTACCGATCCTGCGTGCGCGAGGCCTACTCGCACCTGGCCATTTTTTTTTTTTTAACTACTTGTTATTCACCTCTCCTTGAAACAAGATAGCCGCGCGCGGGATTTGCCGAGCGGTCTAAGGGCGCTGCAGTCGTGGACAGTGCGGCTGGTCCCGGCGGAGGTTCGAGTCCTCCCTCAGGCATGGGTGTATGTGTTTGTCTTAGGATAATTTAGGTTAAGCAGTGTGTAAGATTAGGGACTGATGACCTTAGCAGTTAACTCCCATAAGATTTCACACACATTTGAACGTTTTTTGAAACAAGATACGTTATTCGTATGTGAAGATAATGACTGTTCCCGAAATAACAGTTACCATTGATGACCGTGCAGCTTCTCTAGAATAAATGATAATTAATCGAAACCCTCAGCTGCCGACAGGTGTTGTTGATAGAGCGCAATGAGGACAGCTGAAAATGTAAGCCCCGACCGGAATTCGAACCGGGGATATCCTGCTTACATGGGAGACGCTCTATCCATCTGAGCCACCGAGGACACACATGAATAGCGCGACTGCAGGGACTTATCCCTTGCACGCTTCCTGTGAGACCCACATTCCCAACTACAACCGTAATGTTCCTAATAGATCGTTGCCCATCTACTTATACTCGCACCACCTAACGTGATGATTTCCGTAAGAGTTCGGGCAACCTGTGCGCTTTCGCACAGACAGAGGTCAATGGCCGGGATAAGTCCCTGCAGTCGCGCTATTCATCTGTGTCCTCGGTGGCTCAGATGGATAGAGCGTCTGCCATGTAAGCAGGATTTTCAGCTGTCCCCGTTGAGGTATATCAACAACACCTGTCGGCGGTTGAGGGTTTCGATTAATCATCATTTATACGTTATTCGTCCCTAAAGTAGTTCACAACCCTAGTCACGGTTCGTGCATAGCCGAAAAGGCTGGAAAAGGCTGTAAGTGAAATCACTCCAACACGGAGACGGAGTCAAAAAATTCATATAACTGTCAGAGATCTATGTCAGTCACCTATTTCACATTGAGAGAAACCACTCAAAGCGATAGACTGAGAGAGAAACATTCATACAGACGACGTGGCCGTAGAGACTAGTTTCATTGCGTTATTTCATTCTACTGAAGAACGGGAATTCAAGAAGAAACTTGTGAAAACCAGTCGGTTGTCCCGTCAGTAGGTATTGAGGCGCTAGGGAGCGCGGCGCGGAACAGGCTAGATAACCCAGTGTATCCTGCTACGAGAAGTGACACGTCTGCTAATTTGATTGACAGACCTAAATGTGCAAGGATTCAATGTGTGCCTGTGTGTAATGGTCGTGCGGTAGCGTTCCCGGGTTCGATTCCCGGCGGGGTCAGGGATTTTCTCTGCCTCGTGATGGCTGGGTGTTGTGTGCTGTCCTTAGGTTAGTTAGGTTTAAGTAGTTCTAAGTTGTAGGGGACTGATGACCATAGATGTTAAGTCCCATAGTGCTCAGAGCCATTTGAACCATTTTTTTGTCTTTGTGTAAACTTCGAAACATGATTCTACAGGGTGAAAAGTATTTAAACCGACAAACTCTGGGAGGTTGTAGGGGACATCGAAACAAATATTTTTCCCTTACGTCATTTTTTCCTATGAGGATTATTTAAACCGGAGGTGGCCCGTATTACGCTCTTCAGTTGTGAGAGGTGGTATTACGATCTTCAGTTGTTAGAGGGCGTATTACGCTCTTCAGTTGTAGACAACTGCTGTCCACCAGTGTAGTAGTGCACTGTCTCTGTTTATTAATGTAGCGATACACCTGGAGTGAGTACACTGATATGGTTGGTGCGTACTACGTAGCGCACCACAACAGACAAGCTGCACAGCGGGTTTATCGACAACAATATCCTAATCGCCGTATCCCGCATCATACGACCTTTGCTGCTGCATACCAACGTCTGCATGAGACCGGGTCATTTTGCAGATTACCTGGACAGAGACGCCGTCGCACGGTAAGAACGCTGCAAGTTGAGTAAGCTGTCTTGCAGCGTGTGGAGCGGGATCCTTCAATCAGCACTCGTACAATTGCACGTAACATGGGGACGAATCAGACGAATGTAAGAACAGTCCTTCGAGAGCAATTGTTATGTCCATTTCACTTACAGCATGTCCACAACCTGGAACCAGTTGATTATGCACCCAGAGCACAGTTTTCGCAGTGGTATTTGGGACAGTGTGAAATGCATCCTACATTTCCAACCTCTGTGTTGTTTACCGATGAAGCAACGTGGGGGGGGGGGGGGGGGTGATGGAGTCTTCAACATGCACAATTCGCATGTTCGGAGTGAGGATAACCCACATGCCGCAGTTACTAGCGCTCATCAAGTGCGGTTCTTCGTTACTGCGTGGGTCGGTGTTGTTGGGGACTGTTTAATTGGGCCGTATCTGCTACCTAGTTGTTGTCTCTTGGTCATAAAAAATGGAAAAGTGTTAGTTGGTTTAATTAATTTGCCGCCAGCGAAATCTTCCTCTACCGGTTTAAAAACTCCTCATAGGAAAAAGTGACGTTAGGGAAAAATATTTGTTTTGATATCTCCTACAACCTCCCAGAGTTTGTCGGTTTGAGTACTTTTCACCCTGTATATTTATTTTCCATAGGGGTCGTGGGATTGATATGAAACTAGCACTTGGGACGCGGGTAAACCAGCGGCCTGTGGTGCAGGTAGCGGTGACCGGCGCCGCACATGAGAGCAGAGCGAAGCGCGGCAGGGAGAGCGGGAGCTCGCACACAGCTCAGCGGGACATCCTGTTTTGGGAGAGACAGCCAGTGAGCGAGCGAGCCGCGGCTGCGATCCCGCCCGGCACTCTGCAGAGTGTGCGCCGAACCGCGAGCCCGCGCCAGAGCAGGGCCTGGATACGCAGCAGCCGCTCTAGCCGACAGCTGTCGGCGTCGCAGCACGAGAGCCGCGAACGCGTACCGCACAGCGCACGGCTGATGTTTACAAAAAAAAAAGTCATTTTGAAAAGTCCCGTTACAAAAACTATAAATAACTGTACTTAAACTGACACACAATATTTTTTTAGCGCAACGCAATCTGACTTTCAATAATCCCTACAAAAGAATGGCCCTGACTAACATTAACCTATACCTTTCACGAATCACTTACCTCACAAAAATCTTCGTTACTCGAACTACTGCCACTACTGCCACCTAAATAAAAGATTCTGACTACTGAAGGCACTAATTACTGATAGGCATAGTTAGCAAATGAAAGATTTTGATAGAGAACAAACAATGTATTTACCTTAATAGTGTTCAAAAGTCATAATATATATATCAGTTCATGACATCCTGTCTTACAAATTTACTGTCTCTGATGGACACACGTCCTGATCATCCGTTCTCAAAACTCCGCCATCTCTCTCCCCACATCCACCACTGTTGGCGGCTCACCTCCAACTGCGCAACGCTACGCGTTGTTAACAGCCAACTGCCCAACACTACAATAGCAAATTCCAACAATGCCACCCAGCCACAGACTGCACACTAGAGATGGGCAAACTGAAACACGTAACTGTTTCGAAACAAATGAAACCGTACAATGTAATGTTTCGATACGCTGTTTCGAAACAGTGAAACAGTTTGTGTTTTGTAATCTAATAAACCCACACATTATCATTTTGAATTTATGTCCATATAAACACAAATGAGGTGCGAGAGCGCTAATCATATCGCAGAAAGTATGAAACTATCACTTAGGCGTCTTGGCAGTTTCGTATTTCCTGCAGCAAATGCGCTGCTTTCGTGTCGTGTGACTTTCATACTTTTCAATTGGCTGAGGACAACCATAGCTGAAGACAGAAGAACCACCACGAACGGAACTGGAGATGGGAGCAAACGGCAGAAACAACGGATATGCTACTGGGATTCCCACATTCCGTTAGTATGGGTAATATACCCATCCCGCTAATTTCCGTGCACACAAAGGGAATCATTGTGGATAATAGGCACAGTGACTATATACCTACAAATAACGCCAAATAATTCGAATAAATAACAAAGTATAACAGAAAAAATTTTGTCTAGCAAGGTGTTTCGAACCGTTACTATAAATTCACCATGCCTCCCAGCCCTTCCCGTTCACCATTACACTATCAGTGACATGTCAAACAGATTGCTTGCAATTATACCTACATCAAGTTCATGTATATGTCTAATAACTGTCACTCTACGCCTTTTTTTATTCAAAATGTTGTAGGCTTACTTGCGTTTCTTAATATGATTACTGTACATGAACAGAGAAGCGTATGTTATATAAAAAAAGTATAATTTAACTGAATGATTTTCACATATTTATTATTCTGAATGTGAATAATATGCGTTGTTTTAATGTTTGGTTAGTGTTTATAAAGCAGATGTTACGCCATTTCGGAATAGGAAAGTCAGCTAGAAACGAAGCTTTATTTTCGGATATCTTAAGCTTCATGCTATTGCTTGTCAAAAAGATTTCGACACTCTTGAAAGTGTCTCATGAAGTGGTATGTTGTGTTTCAGTACCTGTGCCGAGCCCGAATCTCGTCAGACACAGAGCGGAATGAAACATCACTGTTTCGATACAATTAGTCCGTTCTAAGCACAGGTGGACTGAAACAGCCTTATTTTGAAACAACGGTACAGTTTCTGTGTCTGGCTCGCGATCGAATCTGGTCCGGTTATCCGAGACAGGGGCGGAATGAAACACCACTGTTTCGAAACAGTGAACCACAGCCGTTCCGAAACACTGAAACAGTTCCACGTATCGATACACTGTATCGAAACATAGAAACAGTGGCCAAGTCTACTGCACACAGCACAGCCAGTGATTTTCATACAGAGCGCTACGTGGCGGTGGTGTTACCAATATACGAACCTAAACCGCCTACTTACAATTTTTACAAAACACCAAGAACTACTGATAAAATAAGACTTTATTTGCAAACATTTGGAAACGATCACCGATCAACAGATAAGTGTTTGCGGTTTACACTGTGGGACAAAAGTCATGTGAGGGCGATTTGCACTTACAGAGATTGCGGTAGTACCGTGAACACAAGGTATAAAGGGACAGTGCATTGACAGAGCTGTCATTTGTAATCACGTGATTCATGGGATAAGGAATTCGACGTGATTATGGCCGCCCGACGGGAGTTAACAGACTTCTAACGCGAAATGGTAGTTGGGATTAAACACATTGGACATTCTATTGCGGAGATTTGTGGAGAATTAAAGTACCGGGTGATCAAAAAGTCGGTACAAATTTGAAAACTTAACAAACCACGGAATAGTGTAGATAGAGAGGTAAGAATTGACACACATGCTTGGAATGACATGGGGTTTCATAGAACAAAAAAAAAGTATTGCTAGACGCGTGAAAGATCTCTTGCGCGCGTCGTTTGATGATGATCGTGTGCTCAGCCGCCACTTTCGTCATGCTTGGCCTCCCAGGTCCCCAGACCTCAGTCCGTGCGATTATTGGCTTTGGGGTTACCAGAAGTCGCAAGTGTACCGTGATCGACCGACATCTCTAGGGATGCTGAAAGACAACATCCGACGCCAATACCTCACCATAACTCCGGACATGCTTTACAGTGCTGTTCACAACATTATTCCTCGACTACAGCTATTGTTGAGGAATGATGGTGGACATATTGAGCATTTCCTGTAAAGAACATCATCTTTGCTTTGTCTTACTTTGTTATGCTAATTATTGCTATTCTGATCAGATGAAGCGCCATCTGTCGGACATTTTTTGAACGTTTGTATTTTTTTGATTCTAATAAAATCCCATATCATTCCAAGCATGTGCGTCAATTTGTACCTCTCTATCTACATTATTCCATGATATATTCAGTTTTCAAATTTACACAGACTTTTTGATCACCCGGTATGTGCCTATAATACCTTATTTCAGACATGACAACGGACGACGCAGTGTTGGATGGCCTTCACTTAACGACTGAGAGCAGCGCCGTTTGCGTAGAGTCGTCAATGCTAACAGACAAACAACACTGCTTCAAAAAACTGCAGAAATAAATGTGGGACATGCGGCGAGTGTATCCGTTAGGACAGTGCGCCGAAATTTGGTGTTAATGGGGTACGCCAGCAGGCGACCAATGCGAGTGCCTTTAACAGCATCAGTTGGTTGCCTGGCTGGCTGGCTTGCTCGTTGATCTGGGGGAGAGGACCAAACAGCGAGGTCACCGGCCCCGCAGGATTATGGAAGGATGGGGAAGGAAGTCGGCCGTGCCCTTTCAAAGGAACCATCCCGGCATTTGCCTGACGCGTTTTAGGGAATCACGGAAAACCTAAACCAGAATGGCCGAACGGGGGTTTGACCCGTCGTCATCCCGAATGCGACTCCAGTGTGCTAACCACTGCGCCATGTCGTTCTGTCGGAATCAGCTGCAGCACATCTCCTGGGCTCGTGACCATACCGATTGGACCCCACACGACTTGTCAGACGAGTACCGATTTCAGTTTTAAAGAGCTGATTGCAGGATTTGGGTGCGGTGTAGACCCCAAGAGCCATGGACCCAAGCTGTAAGCAAGGCACTTTGCGTGCTGGTTGTGGCTCCATAATGGTGTGAGCCGTGTTTACATGGAACGGAATGCGTCTTCTGGTCCAACTGAACCGATTATTGACTGGAAATGGTTATCTTCAGCTACGTGGAGACCATTTGCAGCCATTCATCGATTTTTATATATGACAAAGCGCCATGTCACCGGCCCACAGTTGTCAGCGATTGGTTTGGAGAGCATTCTGGGTATTTCGAAATAATCGATTGGCCACCCAGGTGGTCCGACATGAACCCTATTGCACATCCATGGGACATGGAGAAGCCAGTTCCTGCACAAAATCCTGCACCGGCTACAGAGGTACCATGGCTCAGTATTTCTGCAGGGGCTTCCAACGACTTTTTGAATCCAAGCCACATCGAGTTTCTGCATTAATCCGAGAAAAAAGGGCGTCCAACACGACATTCCCATGACCTTTGCAACTTCAGTGCATATAGTCCAGTATGCTGTGAATAGCAAAACTAAAATTAGTACTTGCTACTCTAAATTACCACAAAATTTGAATATTCCGCCCAAAGAATCACCAGCACAAACTTCGGCTGCTAGGCCGACACATCCGCATACCCCTAAGCAGCGCGGAAATGAAATGAAATGATCGCATGGCATTTATTGGCCGGGATATCCCCTTCGGTTTCGGCCGCTGTATTGCAAGTCCATTTAGTTGACGCCACTTCGGCGACTTGTGTGTCAATGATGATGGACACACAACAGCCAGTACCCTTCTGGCAATGGAACCCGGGTCCGCAGCTCGTGGTCTTGCGGTAGCGTTCTCGCTTCTCGCGCACGGGGTCCCGGGTTCGATTCCCGGCGGGGCCAGCGATTTTCTCTGCCTCGTGATGACTGGGTGTTGTGTGTCTTTCATCATCATTTCATCCCCATCGACACGCAAGTCGCCGAAGTAGCGTCAACTCGAAAGACTTGCACCAGGCGAACGGTCTACCCGACGGGAGGCCCTAGCCACACGGCATTTCCATTTCCAATGGAACCCGGGCCCCCATGCTTGGTTGGCGGTAACGCTTCCGCTGCACTACGGAGGTGGACAGCGCGGAATTAACCGCTAGACGTCACGAGAGGTGGACCTACCCATATAAATGGTGGCGGGGAATCAATGCGTTGTCGGCAGAGAAGCAGTAAAGGCTGAATGAATCGGCCAGCACAGCTCAGTGACTTGGAACGTGGTTTGGGTCATTGAAATTCACCTGAGCATCAAGTCCGTCAGGGGCATTTTAACCCTTCTAAAGCAGCGATGTGACTGTGAAGTGGAAAAGTGAAGAAACGACCTTAGCTTAAACAAGACCAGACGAGTCTCATGTACTGATTGTCAGGGACCACCATATATTGCAGAGGATGGTTTAAAAAAAAAAGTATGACGTCAGCGGAAGGGTGAGAAAAGTGCTACCAGCTAACACAGTCACTGTGCATATGGAGTTAAAAAGAACGGGGTACATAGGTCAGGCAGCTCCTTATAACCCACTCATTTCTCAATCCAGTGCTAAGCGACGCTTGAAGTGGTGTAAATAGCGACGGCACTGAACAGTGAATTAATGGAAATTAGTGATTTGAAGTGATTAATAACACAAAATTGTGAGACAATTGGATGGAAGGGAGAATATGTCACGGCCTCTTGCTACACACCTAACCTACTTCTCCAATGAACTTGCAGCCAATAGAACGTCAATAGAATGTAATATTTTAAAATTTTTGTTCTACTTCTTTTCCTCAATAATATTATGCGCTTCACGACCCCAATTTACTTCCTTTGTTCTGTCCTGTCACCGTCCCGATGGTAGCGGTTATCTTCCTCTGCTCTGAGATGTCATTTAATGCCGTTCGTTTACAAGATGATTTATCAACACTGATACGCCCGCTAAACCCACAGGACAGGACAGGTAGTTTAAAGTGTGTAAAGGGGCCAAAATAAGCGGATGTCAGTTACATTCGAACATACAACTTTATTTGTTTGACCAAACATTGCAAGAGCCAAGAAAATTTAAAAAAAAAAAACAGCATAAATTTTTGGAACTTAACTACCAGCTGAATGCGCCATACAATCTCATGCCTTAGAGGCAAGACGACTTTAATTTGAAATCGGCTGAAAGCCAATAACTTAAACCAAAATAAATTTTTGAAAGGCCAAAAGGCCTTATCTTAAAACAGTTCTTTAATTAGGGTGAAGGCCCAAACAAACTGACACCTTAAGAGCAAACAACTTTAATTTAAAAATCGACTACAAGCCATAAAAATACAAACAACAAGAACAAATAAGAAAAGACAGTACACCGAACGGCGCTCAGAAGTTTCCGAGGGTCGGCCTGGAATTCAAACGCTAACACTCACTTAGATGAGACAGGCAGTCGGCCCAACCATTCTCGATCCAACGACAACCTAACCGACAGACAGTCAACGGGCCCACCGACGAGATAACTTCCGCTCCACCCGACCAGCACACAACAGGGAGTTCAATGGAACAACGTAGAAGGTATCGGCGCCCACAAGCAATTATACATTTGTTGTTGTTGTTGTTGTTGTTGTTGTGGTCTTCAGTCCTGAGACTGGTTTGATGCAGCTCTCCATGCCACTCTATCCCGTGCAAGCTTCTTCATCTCCCAGTACCTACTGCAGCCTACATCCTTCTGTCTCTGTTTAGTGTATTCATCTCTTGGTCTGCCTCTATGATTTTTACCCTCCACGCTGCCCTCCAATACTAAATTTAGATCCCTTGATGCCTCAGAACATGTCCTACCAACCGATCCCTTCTTCTGGTCAAGTTGTGCCACAAACTTCTCTTCTCCCCAATCCTATTCAATGCTTCCTCATTAGTTATGTGATCTACCCATCTGATCTTCAGCATTCTTCTGCAGCACCACATTTCGAAAGCTTCTATTCTCTTCTTGTCCAAACTATTTATCGTCCATGTTTCACTTACATACGTGGCTACACTCCATACAAATACTTTCAGAAATGACTTCATGACACTTAAATCTATACTCGATGTTAACAAATTTCTCTTCTTCAGAAGCGCTTTCCTTGCCATTACCAGTCTACATTTTATATCCTCTCTACTTCGACCATCATCAGTTATTTTGCTCCCCAAATAGCAAAACTCCTTTACTACTTTAAGTGCCTCATTTCCTAATCTAATTCCCTCAGCATCACCCGACATAATTCGACTACATTCCATTATCCTCGTTTTGCTTTTGTTGATGTTCATCTTATATCCTCCTATCAAGACACTGTCCATTCCATTCAACTGCTCTTCCAAGTCCTTTGCTGTCTCTGACAGAATTACAATGTCATCGGCGAACCTCAAAGTTTTTATTTCTTCTCCATGGATTATAATACCTACTCCGAATTTTTCTTTTGTTTCCTTTACTGCATGCTCAATATACAGATTGAATAACATCGGGGAGAGGCTACAGCCCTGTCTTACTCCCTTCCCAACCACTGCTTCCCTTTCATGTCCATCGAGTCTTATAACTGCCATCTGGTTTCTGTACAAATTGTAAATAGCCTTTCGCTCCCTGTATTTTACCCCTGCCACCTTTAGAATTTGAAAGAGAGTATTCCAGTCAACATTGTCAAAAGCTTTCTCTAAGTCTACAAATGCTAGAAACGTAGGTTTGCCTTTCCTTAATCTTTCTTATAAGATAAGTCGTAGGGTCACTATTGCCTCACGTGTTCCAGTATTTCTACGGAATCCAAACTGATCTTCCCCGAGATCGGCTTCTACTAGTTTTTCCATTCGTCTGTAAAGAATTCGTGTTAGTATTTTGCAACTGTGGCTTATTAAACTGATAGTTCGGTAATTTTCACATCTGTCAACACCTGCTTTCTTTGGGATTGGAATTATTATATTCTTCTTGAAGTCTGAGGGTATTTCGCCTGTTTCATACATCTTGCTCACCAAATAATAGAGTTTTGTCAGGACTGGCTCTCCCAAGGCCGTCAGTAGTTCCAATGGAATGTTGTCTACGCCGGGGGCCTTGTTTCGACTCAGGTCTTTCAGTGCTCTGTCAAACTCTTCACGGAGTATCGTATATCCCATTTCATCTTCATCTACATCCTCTTCCATTTCCATAATATTGTCCTCAAGTACATCGCCCTTGTATAGACCTTCTATATACTCCTTATACCTTTGTGCTTTCCCTTCTTTGCTTAGAACTGGGTTTCCATCTGAGCTCTTGATGTTCATACAAGTGGTTCTCTTATCTCCAAAGGTCTCTTTAATTTTCCTGTAGGCAGTATCTATGTTACCCCCAGTGAGATAAGCCTCTACATCGTTACATTTGTCCTCTAGCCATCCCTGCTTAGCCATTTTGCACTTCCTGTCGATCTCATTTTTGAGACGTTTGTATTCCTTTTTGCCTGCTTCATTTACTGCATTTTTATATTTTCTCCTTTCATCAATTAAATTCAATATTTCTTCTGTTACCCAAGGATTTCTACTAGCCCTCGTCTTTTTACCTACTTGATCCTCTGCTGCCTTCACTACTTCATCCCTCAAAGCTACCCATTCTTCTTCTACTGTATTTCTTTCCCCCATTCCTGTCAATTGTTCCCTTATGCTCTCCCTGAAACTCTGTACAACCTCTGGTTCTTTCAGTTTATCCAGGTCCCATCTCCTTGAATTCCCACCTTTTTGCAGTTTCTTCAGTTTTAATCTACAGGTCACAATAGATTGTGGTCAGAGTCCACATCTGCCCCTGGAAATGTCTTACAATTTAAAACCTGGTTCCTAAATCTCTGTCTTACCATTATATAATCTATCTGATACCTTTTAGTATCTCCAGGGTTCTTCCATGTATACAACCTTCTTCCATGATTCTTAAACCAAGTGTTAGCTATGATTAAGTTGTGTTCTGTGCAAAATTCTAACAGGCGGCTTCCTCTTTCATTTCTTAGCCCCATTCCATATTCACCTACTACGTTTCCTTCTCTCCCTTTTCCTACTATCGAATTCCAGTCACCCATGACTATTAAATTTTCGTCACCCTTCACTATCTGAATAATTTCTTTTATCTCATCATACATTTCTTCAATTTCTTCGTCATCTGCAGAGCTAGTTGGCATATAAACTTGTACTACTGTAGTAGGTGTGGGCTTCGTGTCTATCTTGGCCACAATAATGCGTTCACTATGCTGTTTGTAGTAGCTTACCCGCATTCCTATTTTCCTATATTAAACCTACTCCTGCATTACCCCTATTTGACTTTGTATTTATAACCCTGTATTCGCCTGACCAAAAGTGTTGTTCCTCCTGCCACCGAACTTCACTAATTCCCACTATATCTAACTTCAACCTATCCATTTCCCTTTTTAAATTTTCTAACCTACCTGACCGATTAAGGGACCTGACATTCCACGCTCCGATCCGTAGAACGCCAGTTTTCTTTCTCCTGATAACGACATCCTCTTGAGTAGTCCCCGCCCGGAGATCCGAATGGGGGACTATTTTACCTCCGGAATATTTTACCCAAGAGGACACCATCATCATTTAATCAGACAGTAAAGCTGCATGCCCTCGGGAAAAATTACGGCAGTAATTTCCCCTTGCTTTCAGCCGTTCGCAGTACCAGCACAGCAAAGCCGTTTTGGTTATTGTTACAAGGCCAGATCAGTCAATCATCCAGACTGTTGCCCTTGCAACTACTGTGAAGGCTGCTGCCCCTCTTCAGGAACCACACGTTTGTCTGGCCTCTCAACGGATACCCCTCCGTTACACCTACGGTACGGCTATCTGTATCACTGAAGCACGCAATTATACATTGGGCAGTCAAATTACACACCGTGCTGGACAGCGACAACACGATGAGGAAAATACACTGCCTGAATTTAGGTGAACGGCTAGGCAGGTAACCGGAACGTTAACGGCCACAAGGCAGAAGATTCCGCTGGTGCACCTCAATTCAAAGAAACCAAGCACAGTTAAACTCCACCGGAGGGTGGCTAAAATTTGCCAACTTGGAAACACGCGTTGTTGCTCGCGGAATGTCCCAACAGCCAACAACGAAATCCAAACGACACAATGTGAACAGTCGTGACTTGCTGGTAGATTAAGTCAAAACTCAACTTTCGTGTCCAGGATCGGTGAGCCACGGACCTCGTAGCAATGGGAACAGCACCACACACTCCGACCGCGCATGGACGCCGCCAGCGGCCTCGGCCAAACTACGAGCCGCGGAGATTTCGTCGCTGCTCCACACCAACCGACCAACTGGTAGCACACAGCACAGCCGGAAACTATAAGCGCCATTCCAAACGTAGTACAAGGTGCGAATATCGATACACACCGTTGCTGCCACTCGCGGACAGAGAGGATAACAGCATAATCGCGATAACCGCGGGAGACTAAACACAGAGTAGCAACCAAGTTTTAATCCAACGCATAACATGAGCCAGCCACAGCTCAATCAAAATATATTGGCATTACATTTTGTTATTAACGCATACCGCAAAACTTTCTCTCACATACTCACTTACAGGCTCTCAGATAGCAAAATCTTTAACATCAAGTATTTGCGAAACTGTGGGGATTTTCAATAAGCGATGCAACACTTTTTTTTCAGAAAACAGGTAGGTTTTATTTAGGGTTCCAACACTTCCACCTCCTCTCTTATCGCTACAAAACACTATTCTTCAACTTGCCGGCAAGACTCAGCAAAACCAGGAGCGCCTCCGAAGATGTCCAACGCAGCCTTGGACGAAACGTCAGGGATAGAAGAGTTCCATGGACCACGGCCATACAACCCGGAAGAATTCTCGGCAGCTGAAACATCCGGTCGTGAAAACCTTCATTGTATGATTATTCTTCAACATGATCTCCGTTCAGCGTGACGGTCAAACGCCACCTTACGGTGAGGATCTGTATTCCCACATGGTACCACTCTAGGCTGCCGACTTCGAAATTAATGTCTTGCTGCGTCAGTAACCTTCCCATCGTTCACGTACTGCTTCCTGTGGAATGCATCCTTCATTGGGCCAAACAGATGGAGCTCGAAAGGTGCGAGATCCAGATCGTACGGTGGGTGAAGATGAACAGTCCAACTTGTGTGAGGCCTTGCGTTGTCATGGAGAAGTTCGTTTGCATTTTTGTGGCGACGAATACGCTGGAGTCTTTCTTCAGTTTCCTGAAGGTAGCACAATACACGTCAGAATTGATGGTTCGACATGAGAGAGGATATAAAACAGAATAAACCCTTCAGGGTTCCAGAAGACAGTCGTCATGACTGTACTGCCCTTGGATGCGACTTTGAAACTTCTCTTCGGAGGAGAGGTGGCTGGGCGCCACTCCCTGGATTTCCGTTTCTTTTTTTTCGATTCGAAGTGATGAACCCAGGTTTCATCGCCTGTGGTGATGTTCGACAAAAAATAGTCACGTTCAGCCTCGTAACGTGCAAGCAATTTCGCACAGAGATCTTTCGTTGCTCTTTATGGTCTTGTGTTAGATGGCGAGGAACCCAGTGCGCACCTTTGAGTACAAGTTATAGACTAGTGTGCCAACACTACCAACAGAGACGTCCAGTTGTGGAGCAAGGTGTTTGTGATCCGTCGATCTCGTCGGATAAGTGTGTCCGCACGTTCCGACATGGCAGGACTCACAGCTGTGTGCTGCCGGCCGGTACGCGGGAGATCGGACACGTTTGCGCGACCTTTTTGCGATGGCGACAGACGCCTCGCCCAACGACTTGCCGTACTTTTGTTCATTGCCAGGTCTCTGTAGACGTTCTGCAAGCGCTCTGAATATCTGCGATGCTCTGGTTTTTCCGCCATAATGAATTCGGTGAGACATCTATGCTTGGAGCGCACCTCCACTACAGACGCCATCTTGAAGGCTACTTATGGCGTCGACACCTATCGGAACTTCTTGAAACTATAGGAACTGAAGCAGGAATATTTCGCGATGAATTCCGCATTTTTTCCACAAATTGGCCGAAAAAAAAAACGTGCTGCATTAGTTACTGTATACCCCTCGCAGTTTCGTTTCTCCTGTAGGCAGTGACTCAGAGAACAAGACTGATCACTCGCTACCACAACAGGCGGCGCCACATACTTGCAGCAAGTAGCGAGCACACCGTAGAGGGCTAGAGCCACGGCCTTCTCGGACAATCACCTCACATGGGGTGATCGTATGCTCTCCAGAGTGAGATAAAACAGCACCACAGTGACAAGAAGCCATTGCGTATTCAGACTACATGCTTACAGCATACTCGCCGGCCGAGATCTTGGGCTACTTTTGTTGACAAAGTAACATTAACTACAGAGATATCTTGAAATCTGGTAAGTCGTTTCGGAAACATTATAATATCTAAAACTTAAGATTCCTTCGTTTTGATCATAAAACTGACTGCATTCCTATGCGGAATTTCGTGATATCATACGGAACTGTCGAAGCCGCGTGACAGGTCGCTCTAAGGCAAACTGAAAATTAAGAATAGAAGACGGAGAAAATGCAAAGCTACACCTCTCTGCCCTTTCGTTTCCTCCTCATCCGACGCCACGTATTGCGGTATTTTGGGTATGAAATAACAGCAACAAAAGACTGATTGCATTTTGATGTTCAAAACAGAGAAGTCCTACTCATTTAATTTTGAAGAGTAAAGCGCAGTTGTGTTCTTCAGCAGAAAATACTGCAATTCCATTCCAACAAGATTTATTTTTTTGTTTTTACAAATATCCCTATAACTAATACTACTTAATAGGAAATGATACGCCTATTAGTAGGGAACATCTGACAGTTCATATGGTTGAAAACAAAATTACCAAAGCTTAAACGGTTCTCTAAAAAATACCCTGTACGTTGATCGAAACTAAAACCCTTCCATAAATGAAAGCCAGAGAAACACAAGGACCATATTCTCTTGCATATATTTCAGTGGTTTGCAGAGCATGGCTGTAGGTGTAAAGGAAATCATTTATTAAAAAAGTATAAAATTTACATACTGTTTTGTACTTAGCCAGCAACAGTTAAAAAAGTACGACGTTAATATTTAAGAACCTTCGAACCGTTATTTTTAACAGAAAAAAGGTCTTACAAATTGATTGGATTCACAGTGAATGAAGACTGTCCAAGCCACTTCAGCAGCTTCGCACCGTTACAAGCGCATCCTCAGGCAATGCACTGTTAACTGAAATACAGCCTTTTAGAAAAGGACATGATAAAAGGGGAAAAAATTATAAACATTCTTAAAAATATTTGTTAAGTGTGGAAAATACGTAAAAAAGTTTTTAAAAACCATTACTCGCATTATTAGCGCTCAAACAACCGAGAAGCTACGATGTCCCATCGTTTAGTTATAAATCGAAAATGTTAATACATTAAGAGCTTTTGCCAGTAGTAATATTGGCATGAAGCACCAGTAGGTGAATGTCAGACTGGACACGTGAGTGATAACTCTTAGTCTTAAAAAAAATTATTACTGCCATTAAAATTTATGGTTAAAGCGAGTAAAATACTTAATGTTCGCAGTATGTAACGTCTGCAGGTTCTACAAAAGTAAATAATAGCAGCCTACAAGAAGTGCTAGTGCACTCAAGAATCGCTCACCATTAAGCAAATGTGAAAATGACGACTGTTTACTGCTTGTTATGCCAACGCTGCAAACTGGTAATTATTGATGGTGGAGCACTGGAAGCTCAAATTGGCAAACATTCATCCCGAGTTCGATGCCCTGAATCATGTGATTTCCTATGACGAAAAATTGTGAAAATGAGTTGTAAAAGAGTACCTGAACTTCTGACACCAATTGTAAATGTATATGATCCCACTTCTGACACCAATGTTAATGTATAAAATGGCAGGGAATGGCGAAGAAGGTTGTTAAATATGCCTCGAGGCGGAAGTGTGCACGAGTGGTCAGGATTTAATAGTGGGCATCCAGGGCTGCCGTTAAATGACAAAACAGGGAATTAAGTACAATAAAGAAGATACATTTCAATATACGGAGAACAAAGAGCGCACCTAGGGTCGGAAGTTAGCAGGTTTATGCCAGTCTAGGAAGTCGCACAATTAATTAAAATGGGCAACGGAAGGGGAAGCGGTTCGTGTTAACTTACGTTGGTGGCCGGTCGTGAAAAGCAGAGCCAGAGGCTCTGCCTTCCAAAAAGACGTCTGTCCTGCTCGAAGTCTGGATTACAAGAGAGAGAAGCAACTGTGTTATGCACCGCAGGACGCTCCGGCGTTCACACAGGTGATCGGTATCCCGCGCACGCTATTGGCTAAAATCAATGGCGTGAATTCGCTAGCAGTTTCAGCAGAGGGCTCAGGGAGTCTCCTGTCAGTAGTTTTAACTGGACAGAACTGCTTCGGTTTTGAAAGATAAGCGACTTGTATCACGTAGACACGGCGTGAATTACTCTGGGAGAAAACCTGTAAAGATTCCACTGATCCTTTGAAATAAATTACTTAAACGAATTCTCTAAAATATTCCTTGACTGGCTGCCATCCTGTACAGAATGAAGGTATGGCAAGGAACCGCTTGCAATATACAAAAAGGTGACAAAAGTCGTGGGATACCTCCAAATATCATGTCGAACCTCTTTTTGCCCGGCGTAGAGCAGCAATCCGACATGGAATGGACTCAACAAGTCGTTGGCAGTCCCTGCAGAAATGAAACTTCCTGGCAGATTAAAACTGTGTGCCGGACAGAGACTCGAACTCGGGACCTTTGCCTTTCGCAGGCAAGTGCTCTACCATCTGAGCTACCCAAGCACGACTCACGCGCCGTTCTCATAGCTTTACTTCTGCCAATACCTCGTCTCCTACCACCTTCCAAACTTTACAGAAGCTGTCCTGCGAACCTTGCAGAACTAGCACTCCTGAAAGAAGCCGTGAGGACGGGGCGTGAGTCGTGCTTGGGTCACGGTTTTCCAGTCGTCTAGGCCTAACAGGAATGGTCACGAGCCCAAGAGAAGCGCTGCAACCAATGTCGTGCAAAGGCACTCGCATCAGTCGTTTGCTGTCATAGTCCATTAAAGGCAAACTTCGGCACACTGTCCTAACGGATACATTCGTCGTACGTCCCACATTTACTTTTGCAGTTATTTGGCGCAGTGTTGCTTGTCTGTTAGCAATGACAACTCTAAGCAAACGCCGCTGCTCTCGGTCTTTAAGTGAAGGCCGTTGGCCACTGCGTTGTCCACAGTGAGAGATAATTCCTGAAATGCGGTATCCTCGGCACACTCTTTACACTGTAGATCTCGAAATATTGGATTGCTTAGCGATTTCGGAAATGGAATATCCCATCCCTCTAGCTTCAGCCACCATTTCGCGTTCAAAGTCTGTTAATTCCCGTCGTGCGGCCATAATCACGTCTGTAAGCTTTTCACATGGACCACCTGAGCACAAATGACAGCTCCACCCATGCACTGCCCTTTTATACCTTCTGTACGCGATACTTATGCCATTTGTAAATGAGCGTATCACTATCCCATGACTAAGTCACCTCAGTTTATCTGACCGACCTTTGTGTTAAACCAGCGGCAAGTGCCATAACAGTGAATGTAAAGATAGTTACCAAGGTTTTTTTTTGTTTTTGCAGAGACGCTCTCATAAAAGTATAAACTAATTTATTCCTATGGTAGGTGGTTGTTCTGGCAGACGTGGAAGCAGTCCGGGAAACATCCGTGCTGCAGGTGCTGTAGGGGGAGTGCGGTTGACTGGGTCTTGAGCATCTGAACATGAATTGGGCTTGGATTATGGCACTGAAGAACCGCACATTCATTTTAATGAACAGTGCATCGCCTGAGGATGCACCTGTAACGGTGCGTAAACGGTAGTGTTCCCAGAAAAGGACTACAACACAGATAAAGCGGTTTAAAGCGTCTTCATGCACTGTAAATCCCATGAATTCTTAATACCTTTTTTTAGTAAGAAACTGTTTGAATGTTCTTAAGTATTGACATATTAATTTTAAAATCACTTCACTTCATTACCACCTCAGTCCACTGGTGCAGCAACGGTAATAGACGATTAGAACAGAAAGTCTTGATTGCACAAGATTGGCTATTTAATCTTCACTTGAGACGAGTTTCACTTGTTCTAGGCATCATCACACAATTTGGGGAAATTACAAACTGATGTAAGTATAAATTGCTATTAAAGGCAATAATAAATGAATAAATTGAAAATAATAAGAGGAATACAGACACGGAATGGACTACGGAGCAAAGGGCCACAGCTGTGTTTCAGGGAGTTTTGAGGAGTATAAATTTCAGCTCGTAAAATATTGTACCATGACTGAGGTTACCGATAAAAATTCTTGGTTAATAGTAACCGAGGCGTCCCGGCGGAGGTTCGAGTCCTCCCTCGGGCATGGGTGTGTGTGTTTGTCCGTAGGATAATTTAGGTTAAGTAGTGTGTAAGCTTAGGGACTGATGACCTTAGCAGTTAAGTCCCATAAGATTTCACACACATTTGAACATTTTGAAGTAACCGAGGCGTCGAACGTAAGTACGAGTCCCATAGAATTGGGAGGTAACAGACAGCCACTGGCAATGCTTCATTAAATCACCAATAACATTCTTCCTACTCGTAACTGAGGCGTCAAACGTGATTAAGTCACAAAGAACTTCATATTAATTTTGTTCGCCTCGCCGAATAGTAATTCCATTCGAACAGTAGGTATTTCAGGCGAACAGTTGAAGACTCGCACACGGGGTAATGAGAATGTCACCAGAGCTTTGCGGACGCAAGATCGCATCGCTGGCAGAAATGGTTTGTATCGAACAGGGGGTGACCTGGCCGTCGCGTGGCGGGGTTACTGGCAATCGCCTCCGTGACAGCCGTGACCCCGGCAGCGGCAGCGGCTGCGGCAGTGCAAACAGCCGTCAGTCAACACGATGATATGTTTGTCCTCTGCACGGGTGTTTGCCCAGTCGTTACCCGCCATGTGTCCAGTCGGGCGTGCACTCTGGGAACCCCACCCGTCCAACGAGCGAAAGCAACCAGCTGTTGCGTTGCCACCTACCAGTCGACATCAGACATGTTTATTTATTTATTTAATCTGCTATAATTATATCTCGTCAGCCATGTCATGCACAGGTAGGGCTACCAGATGTCTCGGTTTTCAGATTAAAGATATCAGTGTTCCGAAAAATACTTTCGGAACGGCAGTTTGTCCCGGATTTCAGATTTCAGTAAAATAGCCTCATACTATTTTTCTTCAAATTCTTGAGTACATCTCCAGCTGTTAAACTAAAAATTATTGTTGCCGCAGCTGACGGAGTCCCTTAAGTAATAACGCTGCTGAGTTTCGATTGTCACTTCTCTCACTTCAGTTTAAGACTTGGACCAACGTGATTCTATTTCTGCCTCAGTGACATCGCAGTTTCTTTGTTTTATTAAAGATTTCATCGTTTCAAGTGAGCTCAAAATGACAAAGAAGTAGTGTTCATTCCAGGAAAAAAATTCAGAAAAATCGTTATTCATAAAGCGAGGGAGAAGGGAGTATGAAGTAGAATGTGAAATATGTGTCATGCTTCCAGTGGATGTTGTTATACACTGAAGAGCCAAACAAACTAGTACACCTGCCTAATACCGTGCAGGGTCCCCGCGAGCACACAGAAGTGCTGCAACACGACGTGGCATGGACCCGACTATTGTCTGAAGTAGAGCTGGAGGGAACTGACACGGAATCTTGCACTGTTGTCTATAGATCTGTAAGAGTACGAGGGGATGGAGATCTCTTCTGAACAGCACGGTTGCAAGGCATCCCAGATATGGTCAATAGCGCTCATGTCTGGGGAGTTTGGGGACCAGTGGAAGTGTTTAAACTCTGAAGTGTGTTCCTGGAGGCACCCAGTAGCAATTCTGGACGTGTGTGGTGTCGCATTGTCCTGCTGGAACTGCCCAAGTTCGTTGGTATGCACAATGGACATGAGGTGGATGCAGGTGATCAGGTAGAAGGCTCACGTACATTTCGCCTGTCGGAGTCGTATTTAGACGTATCAGGGGTCTAGTATCACTCCAAATGCATATGCCCACACCATTACAGAAACTCCATCAGCTTGAACAGCCCCTGCTGACATGTAGGTCCATGGGTTCATTAGGTTGTCTCCATATCCGTTATGTTATGTTAACCGGGGACCTAGAAACGACGGAGAGGCTCCGTCCCCGCCGCAGCCGCTGTGATCCACAACCCCACGACGACTACCGCAATCCACTTCACCCCTCCGCCGCCCCACACCGAACCAGGGTTATTGTTCGGTTCGGCCCCCGGTGGACCCCCCAGGGAACGTCTCACACCAGACGAGTGTAGCCCCTATGTTTGCGTGGTAGAGTAATGGTGGTGTACGCGTACGTGGAGAACTTGTTTGCACAGCATTCACCGACATAGTATAGCTGAGGCAGAATAAGGGGAACCAGCTCGCATTTGCCGAGGCCGATGGAAAACCGCCTAAAAACCGTTCACAGACTGGCTAGCTCACCGGACCTCGACAAAAATCCGTCGAGCGGATTCGAGCCGGGGACCGGCGCTCCTTCCCGTCCGGAAAGCCGTACGTTTGACCGCACGGCCAACCGGGCGGGCCCTCCATACCCGTACACGTCCATCCGCTCTATACAACACGACTCGTCTGACCAGGCAACATGTTTACAGCCAGCAACAGTACTATGTCGGTGCTGACGGGCGCAGACGAAGCGTAAAGCTTTGTGCGTGCAGTCATCAAGGGTACACGAGTAGGCCTTCGGCTCCGAATGCCCATATCGATGATGTTTCCCTTGAAAGGTTCGCAAGGTGACACTTGTTTATGGCCCAGCATTGAAATATGCAGCAGTGTGCGGAAGGGTTGCGTTTCCGTCAAGTTAAACGATTCTCTTCAATCGTTGTTGGTTCTGTTCTTGCAGCATCTTTTGCCGGCCGCTGCGATGTCGGAGATTTGATCTTTTACCGGATTCCTGATAGTCACGGTACACTCATGAAATGTTTGTACGGGAAAATCCCCACTTCATCGCTACCTCTGAGATGCTGTTCCCATCGCCTGTGCGCCGACTATAACACCACATTCAAACTCAGTTAAACCTTGATAACCTGCCATTGTAGCAGCAGTAACCATCTAACAACTGCGACAGACACTAATCGTATATGTGCGTTACCGACTGCAGCGTCATCTTCTGTCTGTTCACATATCTCTGCATTTGAATATGCATGCCTATACCAGTTACTTTGGCGCTTCATTGTAATTGAAGAGCAGCTACTCACAGAGATCCAGTATGGGAAAGAAATTTGGTAGATATGCTAACGCGTTAATGCGGAACTTATTTGTACGGAAAAAAATTATATCCGATTTTGGGCATCAACCACTAGGAGCTTCAGAGCTTACCCATTAGATACCCACTATATCATTTATGTCTCATATAAACAGTAAAAGCCCTATAACGTTCTTGGGGTACTCCTGAAGTTACTTTTACATCTCTCCATTTCGGCCCCGTTAAAACCGGCGCGTTGTATGAGCCACGAAGTCCAGTGCGCGTAACCGTCGCGGCGCGGTTGATTGTTCATGATGCAGAAAGCGATCACCGAATGCAAGTTCTCACGCTCGCTACAAGATATTGCCACTTGTTTGCTCTTTTATGGTAACTAATTTTTGCTGATTCACATTAGTTCATTCTGAGAGACCGAACACGGCGCGGATGATTGATACTCGCCGGCCGCGGTGGCCGAGCGGTTCTAGGCGCTTCAGTCCGGAACCGCGCGATTGCTACGGTCGCAGGTTCGAATCCTGCCTCGGGCATGGATGTGTGTGATGTCCTTAGGTTGGTTAGGTTTAATTAGTTCTAAGTTCTAGGGGACTGATGACCTCAGATGTTAAGTCCCATAGTGCTCAGAGCCATTTGAACCATTTGATTGATACTCCACGGCACGACACGCAACGACAGGATACACAAATACGTTATCATTTTTTAATTACATCTTGACGCACTTTCCTCTGAATCCTTTCCGTATTTCATCACTTTACTGTAATAGCACTTGTAACAACACTTTAACTTCCATACTGACAATGCCTCTGACATGGACAGCTACACACAACACAACATAACAGTACCGTGTCCCGTGCTGGACTCGACAGACGCGTCTGCCCGCAAAAGGTACTCCACAACTAAGCCAGCTCACAACCTATCGAACTTAATGAAACTACAGGGGCTGAAACGAGAATATTTCACGATGTCTCACAACCATTTTCGCATTTTTTCAACCGAGAAAGAGTGTGTCGCATTACTTATTGAAAGCCTCTCGTGTTAATGCGAGAACATAAAACTTGTTCCATAATTCTACAACAGATAGTCGTCAGCGATATAGGCCTATAATTACCTGCATATATCCAACGACGCTTCTTGAAGGCGTGTCGTAGAAGACAGCGGAGCCTTTCAGAACCGTTCGGACGTTTTTTGAATAGGAGCGAAACTCCATTATCCGACAAGTACTGGCGCGTTTAAGTGCAGATCAGTTGAAAGTTTTCCATGAGTTGCTGACTTGATAACTTTGCAAAATTTTTACACTTTCTTGCTAAATGTTTTTTCATCAACTACTCAAAGACGCAGAATTCTGGGACATATGTTCATGCGTATTTTTTTAAGGAAAGGAACCCGCTGCAGAGTTCGTTAAAATATTTCTGATACCATTATACACGAGGGGACTTCAAAGAGCAAGTAACGCATTATTGTGGCATGCCAAGTGATTTTTATTGAATGCTGCATTACACTTCAAAGTGACAGAGATATAGGGCACTATTTTTCAACATAGTCACCAAGTATCTGTAAACAACGTTCGAAATGTTCTAGCATATGGTTCAATACAAACTGTGGTCACGGAGCCATTCCAGAGCCGCCGTGTGAACAAACTCAGCGTTGGGAAATCTCTTTCCCGCGTATGTTCTTTCAGATTTCCGGAAACGTGGAAGTAGGATGTTGCTAGATCTGGACTTCCTGATCACCATCATACACGTCTGTGTGGCCTTGATCAAGCATTGGCACCATTTCAGTACGACTGGAAGCGATACTGCATTAGGCCCGTATACCACCAAAATTTTACGGTGAATCTGTGTGCCAATATAGACGTGCTTCTCGCAAGAATACACTATTGGTCACTAAAATTGCTACACTACGAAGACGACGTGCTACAGACGCGAAATTTAACCGACAAGAAGAAGATGCTGTGATATGCAAATGATTAGCTTTTCAGAGCATTCACACAAGGCTGGCGCCGGTGGCGACACTTACAACGTGCTGTCATGAGGAAAGTTTCCAACCGATTTCTCATACACAAACAGCAGTTGACCGGAGTTGCCTGGTGAAACGTTGTTGTGATGCCTCGTGTAAGGAGGAGAAATGCGTACCATCACGTTTCCGACTTTGATAAAGGTCGGATTGTAGCCTTTCGCGATTGCGGTTTATCGTATCGCGACATTGCTGCTCGCGTTGGTAGAGATCCAATGACTGTTAGCAGAATATGGAATCGGTGGGTTCAGGAGGGTAATACGGAACGCCGTGCTGGATCTCAACGGCCTCCTATCACTAGCAGTCGGGATGAAAGGCATCTTATCCGCATTCCTGTAACGGATCGTGCAGCCACGTCTCGATCCCTGAGTGAACAAATGGGGACGTTTGCAAGACAACAACCATCTGCACGAGCAGTTCGACGACGTTTGCAGCAGCATGGACCATCAGCTCGGAGACCACGGCTGCGGTTACCCTTGACGCTGCATCAACTGTGACAGGAGCGCCTGCGATGGTGTACTCAACGACGAACCTGGGTGCTCGAATGGCAAAACGTCATTTTTTCGGATAAATCCAGGTTCGGTTCACAGCATCATGATGATCTCATCCGTGTTTGGCGACATCGCGGTGAACGCACATTGGAAGCGTGTATTCGTCATCGCCATACTGGCGTATCACCCGGCGTGGTGGTGTGGGGTACCATTGGTTACACGTCTCTGTCACCTCTTGTTCGCATTGACGGCACTTTGAACAGTGGACGTTACATTTCAGATGTGTTACGACCCGTGGCTCTACCCTACATTCGATCTCTGCTAAACCCTACATTTCAGCAGGATAACGCACGACCGCATGTTGCAGGTCCTGTACGGGCCTTTCTGGACACAGAAAATGTGCGACTGTTGCCCTGTCCAGCACATTCTCTAGATCGCTCACCAATTGAAAACGTCTGGTCAATGGTGGCCGAGCAACTGGTTCGTCACAATACGCCAGTCATTACTCCTGATGAACTGTGGTATCGTGTTGAAGCTGCGTGGGCAGCTGTCCCTGTACACGCCATCCAAGCTCTGTTTGACTCAATGCCCAGGTGTATCAAGGCCGTTATTACGGCCAGAGGTGGTTGTTCTGGGTACTTATATCTCAGGATCTATGCACCCAAATTGCTTGAAAATGTAATCACATGTCAGTTCTAGTATAATATATTTGTCCAATGAATACCCGTTTATCATCTGCGTTTCTTCTTGGTGTATAAATTTTAATGGCCAGTAGTGTATGATGTACCGTGTACCTCGACTTTCGAGTACATTTCCAGTTGCCGCTCCGTTGGTGTCGCACCTGTCATCCGTACCGCAGTTGGATTGTCTCTGCAGGAAACCCGGAACATATACTGTTTTCTGACAATTTGCCACTCTTGTTGGCCGAAGGACGAAGCGTGGGACGCCGTGTGTAATTTACTTTCAGAAGTCCCAATGTACAGTCAAACAAAAACTAAATCCTTTATAATATAATCTTGGTCCAATGTTTCCACTCTGTATCTTGAATTTATAATAATTAAATTATATTGCGGTTTTTTTCATTTTCAGTTCTTTCTCTAATAAATTGTCTACTGCACCACAGTAATATATTCATAATAATACCAGCATTAAATAACATCCAGTACTCGTAATTACAGTAAGTGTGGAACTCTGTCACATCTGCTTTTTCTTTTTCAATTTATTTTGTTTTATTTTTTGCATTCTCCCTAGAGTCATACCGTGATCACAAGGTGCGCTCTGTGGACCTACAGTCACCAGCTGTTTCAGTTCACTACGTTGACGCCGTCTGCAGGACGCAAGTTTGTAAAACGCCTTTCGTAACAGGCTGAATTAATGGCTGCATCATAATGAAATATGTCTCGGTTAAAGTAAAAGAGCAATAAACTGCGCTCGACATGATGGCCTCAAAGTACTTTTTATTCCCTTTTCCTTCAGTATTACGTAATAATAATAATAATAATAATAATAATAGTGTCTTCCCTAGGAAGGAGACGATATGCACAGAAGAAATGTAAGGTCAGATAACTCTGCCTGGCTACGTCGAGTTACGTCGGACCAGCTAATCACGCACGTCTGAAATTTTATAATCATGTACTCTTTGTTCCTCCTACGTGAACCACGATGCTCATTAAGATCCATTAGGTTGATGTAAACGTCATTGAACTTTCACAGACGAATATGATGGAGCAATTTTCTTCCTGTTGTTTGGCTCTGAGCACTATGGGACTCAACATCGTAGGTCATAAGTCCCATAGAACTTAGAACTACTTAAACCTAACTAACCTAAGGACGTCACACACACCCATGCCCGAGGCAGGATTCGAACCTGCGACCGTAGCAGTCCCGCGGTTCCGGACTGCAGCGCTAGAACCGCACGGCCACCGCGGCCGGCTGTTGTTTGGGTACCGGATCATCTCATCAGCGTCTGAATATGCCAAGAATGCTACTGACGACAGACGTCAGCACTCACATGGCAAGAATTAGTATTGAGTACAGAAAATGTAAGATTAACAAACGTTACTAAAAAATACTCCAGAATCTAATGTTCCGCTTTACTTTCATCGTCTGAACTATATAATGAACAAACTTCAATTTTCTGACACTAAAGCGTTGCTGAATACGTTGAAAATGCGTACATGTTTGTCAAGTATGCTTCAGTGCACTCTTTTTTTGCATTTATTACGTATTTTACTTTAAATTAACAAACCACGTATCCAAAACTCCTTAAATTTACCTGGGGATGTGTAATGTGTTTTGGGAGAGGTAGAAAATGTTTTATGGAGGAGAGGTCACATAAGACTTCAGACGCTAGCCTAATGCAACCTCTTGTCGCGAAACGCACATGAGATTTTTTGTAATGAACTGTCTTTCTCTCGTTACAGGTAAATAAAAGGCCTATACAGCTCGCCCTTCTCGGATTAATGGCCACAAGACAACGTTCTGGTAAGTGCGTGTAAACACGTCAAATCCCATTTTTTATACATCCGCCGAGTGGAAACTGGGACACAAACTGGGACACTCACATACCGAGGGCAGGTTCTATGTTCCCTGCCAAAGAATAAGACTTCAGCAAACGAGTTAGGGTGAAAAGTAGCAATTCTTAGCTGAGAGCTTATAACCGGTAACTATGGAACACAATGATGAAACATGCAGTTATAGTGAGACAATGGTTTCACGCTTAACCTACCACAGACTGCTCGTCGATACCGCCACTACTAACGTCGTTTCCAACATCACCATCGTCATGATCAACAGATTTAACTGGATCCAACGATAATCATCCGACTTAAACATATATTTTAATTTATACAATTTGTGAAACCTTACATATTTACTGTTGTTGTGGAATCCGCATCAAGTGTGGTAATTTAGAAATAGTATTATTCTGTATTTAGCCAATCTTTTCCACGGTTTCTCATTCCAAATATCCATTTTTAAGTTACGTTACGAATATTCTGAGGAGTGAAAAGTGGAAGGATGTTAGAATACTAACGATGCCAGCTTCTTGCAGGAGCACATGAGTAGCTTCAGTTATCAGTTTTGCGTTCTGCAGTTGAAAGGCCTTAACAGTCCACAGCGTCACGAGTTTACTAATAGAACCGCCTTAAAGGCTTCACACTAATCTGCAAGAGACTAAATACTCTGTAAGACAAGAAAAGCAACTCACCACGAAGGAATTATGCAAATGGGACGGAAATGGGCAAATGTGATTTATCTGTAGAGACAAATGATTACAATTTCAGAAGAATTGGATGATTTATCCAAGAGAAAGAACTTCACAAATTGAGCAAGTAAATAACGCGTTGGCCGGCCGGAGTGGCCGAGCGGTTCTAGGCGCTACAGTCTGGAACCGCGCGACCGCTACGGTCGCAGGTTCGAATCCTGCCTCGGGCATGGGTCTGTGTGATGTCCTTAGGTTAGTTAGGTTTAAGTACTTCTAAGTTCTAGGGGACTGCTGACCTCAGAAGTTAAGTGCCATAGTGCTCAGAGCCATCTGAACCATTTGAAATAACGCGTTGATCCACGTCAAGTCCTTATGCAAGCAGTTTGGCTTGGGATTGATTGAAAGAGTTGTTTAATGTCCTCCCGAGTGACATCGTGCCCAATTTAGCCGAATTTGTTGGCCGGTAGGGTCTGGCCCGTGGTCTAGGAATGCCGGCACGGTAGCTCAGCGTGTTCGGACAGAGGGTTTAGCTACCCTCCGTAATAAAAAAAACTGAGTGAACGGATCAACGTAAACCTGAATGAGTGTCATCGGATGTCCGCCATGACCAAAGTCAACGAACAATATAGAACAAAATGAGATTAACCAAAAAAAAGGTGGCGTCTTTGATTCATAATCAAAATGTCCTCGGTCCCGGAGTCGAATCCCGCCGCTACTTAAATTTTGATTAATAACCAGCATTGGCGGCCGAAGACTTCCGGCATGAGAAGTCACTGTCATTCTGCCAACGGCATTGTCAAAGAGGGCGGAGGAGCGGACATAGGTTCAGAACACTCTCTTGTCCTAGGCGTGGGAAACTGCCGCTAAAGGCGGAAGAATCAGCAATGATCAACTGCATGAGGATGCAGAAGGCAATGGAAACCCCTGCATTAAAGACACGTAACGTGTATCCACAGGACATATGACCTGTAACTGAAGAAGTGTCATGATGATCTCTCCATTGGCAAAAGATTCCGGAGTATAGGGTAACATCAACAGTAGCAGAAAAATGCTATAACGGGAGTAGGTTTCTTTATGAATAGGAAGGTAGGGCAGAAAGTGTGTTATTGTGAACAGTTCAATGACAGGTTTGTTCTTATCAGAATCGACAGCAACCAACATCGACAGCGATACTTCAGGTACACATGACGACGTCGCAAGCTGAAGATGAAGAGACAGAGAAAGTGTACGAGGATATTGAAAGGGTAATACAAATATGTAAAGGGGGATCAAAATCTAACAGTCATGGAGGACTGGAGTGCAGGTGTAGGGGAAGGAGTAGAAGAAAAGGTTACAGGAGAACATGGGCTTGGGGCAAGGATTGAGAGAGCAGAAAGACTAATTGAGTTCTGGAACAAATTTCAGCTAGTAATAGCGAATACTCTGCTCAAGAATTACAAGAGTAGAAGGTATACCTGGGAAAAGCCGGGTGATACGGGAAGATTTCAGTTAGATTACATCAGGGTCAGACAGAGATTTCGAAATCAGATATTGTAAGGTGTACCCAGGAGCGGCTATAGACTCAGATCAAAATATAGTAGTGATGAAGAGTAGGCTGAAGTTTAAGACATTAATCGGGAAAAATCAATACGCAAGGAAGTGGGATACGGAACTACTAAGGAATGACGAGATACGGTTGAAGATCTCTAAGGCTATAGTACAGCAATAGGATAGATTAGTGGGCAGTACAGTTGAAGAGGTATGGACATCTCTAAAAAGTTGGGAAGGAAAACATAGGTACAAAGAAGGTAACTGCAATGAACCTATGGGTAACAGAAGAAATACTTCAGTTGATCGATGAAAGGAGGGAGTACAAAAACGTTCCGGGAAACTCAGGAATACAGAAATACAAGTCGCTGAGAAATGAAATAAATAGGAAGTGCAGGGAAGCTAAGACGAAACGGCTACAGGAAAATGTGAAGACATCGAAAAAGAAATGATTGTCGGAAGGACAGACTCAGCATACAGGAAAGTCAAAACAACCTTCAGTGACACTAAAAGTAAGGGTGATAACATTAAGAGTGCAATGGGAATTCCACTGGTAAATGCAAAGGAGAGAGCGGATAGGTGGAAACAATTCATTGAAAGCCTCTATGAGGGTGATGATTTGTCTGATGTGATAGAAGAAGAAACAGGAGTCGATTTAGAAAAGATAGGTGATCCAGTATTAGAATCAGAATTTAAAATTGCTTTGGAGGACTTAAGACCAAATAAGGCAGAAGGAATAGATAACATTCTATCAGAATTTCTAAAATCATTGGGGGAAGTGGCGACAAAATGACTGTTCACGTTGGTGTGTAGAATATATGAGTCTGGCGACATACCATCCGACTTTCGGAAAGCATCATCTACACAATACCGAAGACGGCAAGAGCTGACAAGTGCGAGAATTATCGCACAGTCAGCTGCACAGCTCAGACATCCAAGATGCTTACAAGAATAATGTACAGAAGAATGGAAAAGAAAATTGAGGATGCACTAGATGACTATAAGTTTGGCTTTAGGAACGGTAAAGGCACGAGAGGGGCAATTCTAGAAAAATCAAGACAGTGTAAAATAGTACAAGATGTTCGAAATTTTGAAAAAAGTAGGGGTAAGGTATAGGGAGAGACGGGTCATACACAATATGTACAACAGCCAAGAGAGAATAATAAGAGTGGACGACCAGGAACGAAGTGCTCGTATTAAAAAGGGTGTAAGACAAGGACGTAGCCTGTCACCCCTACTGTTCAATCTGTACATCGAGGAAGCAATGATGGAAATAAAAGAAAGGTTCAGGAGTGGAATTAAAATTCAAGGTGAAAGGATATCAGTGATAGGATTCGCTGATGACATTTCTATCCTGTGTGAAAGTGAAGAAGAATTACATGATCTGCTGAACGGAATGAACAGTCTAATGAGTACACAGTGTGGACTGACAGTAAATCGAAGAAAGTAGAAGGTAATGAGAAGTAGTAGAAATGACAACAGCGAGAAACTTAACATCAGGATTGATGGTCACGAAGTAGATGAAGTTAAGGAATTCTGCTACCTAGGCAGTAAAATAACCAATGACGGACGTAGCAAGGAGGACATCAAAAGCAGACTAGCAATTGCAAAATGGGCATTCCTGGCCAAGGGAAGTCTACTGATATCAGATATGGGTCTTAATTTGAGGAAGACATTTCTGAGGATATACATCTGGAGTACAGCAATGTATGGTAGTGAAACATGGACTGTGAGAAAACCGGAACAGAAGAGAATCGACGCATTTGAGATGTGGTGCTGCAGACGAATGTTGAAAATTAGGTGGATTCATATGGTAAGGAATGAGAAGGCTTTGCGCAGAATCGGAGAGGAAAGAATATGTGGAAAACAATGATAAGGAGAAGGGACAGGATGATTGGGCATCTGTTAAGACATGAGGGAATTACTTCCGTGGTACTAGAGGGAGCTGTAGAGGGTAAAAACTGTAGAGAAAGACAGAGATCGGAATACATCCAGCAAATAGATGAGGACATAGGTTGCAAGTGCTACTGTGAGATGAAAAGGTAAACACAAGAGAGGAATTAGTGGCGGGCCGCATCAAACCAGTCAGAAGACTGATGCCCCCAACAAAAAGGGTCTGTCAAACACGAAGACAAGCAGCAGAAACTCTCGCTGTGTGTGAGCGGGCACCATCTTGCTGCAAAGTAAGCCCAGGATGGCTTCCCATGAAGGACAACAAAACGGAGCGTCGACTATCGTCGACGTCACACTGTACAGTAAGGATGCTGCGGACGACAACCAAAGGGGACTTGCAATGAAATGAAATGGCACCTCAGACAATGACTCCTGGTTAACAGGCAGTGTGATGGGCGACAAGTTATGTTGGTATCCCACTGCTGTCCGTAGCGTCTGCAGACATGTCTTCCCACCACTGTCCGTAGCATCTGCAGACATGTCTTCCCACTGCTATCCATAGCATCTGCTGACATGTCCTCCTACTGCTGTCCGTAGCATCTGCAGACATGTCTTCCCAGTGCTGTCCGTAGCATCTGCAGACATGTCTTCCCACCACTGTCCGTAGCATCTGCAGACATGTCTTCCCACTGCTGTCCGTAGCATCTGCAGACATGTCTTCCCACTGCTGTCCATAGCATCTGCAGACATGTCTTCCCACCACTGTCCGTAGCATCTGCAGACATGTCTTCCCACTGCTGTCCGTAGCATCTGCAGACATGTTTACCCACCGCTGCCCATAGCGTCTGCAGACATGTCTTCCCAGTGCTGTCCGTAGCATCTGCAGACATGTCTTCCCACCACTGTCCGTAGCATCTGCAGACATGTCTTCCCACTGCTGTCCGTAGCATCTGCAGACATGTCTTCCCACTGCTGTCCATAGCATCTGCAGACATGTCTTCCCACCACTGTCCGTAGCATCTGCAGACATGTCTTCCCACTGCTGTCCGTAGCATCTACAGACATGTCTCCCCACTGCTGTCCGTAGCATCTGCAGACATGTTTACCCACCGCTGCCCATAGCGTCTGCAGACATGTCTTCCCACCGCTGTCCGTAGCGTCTGCCACATGTCCTCCCACTGCTGTCCGTAGCGTCTGCAGACAGGTCTTCCCACTGCTGTTCGTAGCATCTGCAGACAGGTCTTCCCACTGCTGCCCCTAGTGTCTGCAGACATGTCTTCCCACGACTGTCCGTACCTTCTGCAGACATGTCTTCCCACTGCTGTCCGTAGCGTCTGCAGACAGGTCTTCCCACCGTTGTCCGTAGCGTCTGCAGACAGGTCTTCCCACTGCTGCCCCTAGCGTCTGCAGACATCTCTTCCCACTGCTGTCCGTAGCATCTGCAGACATGTCTTCCCACCACTGTCCGTAGCATCTGCAGACATGTCTTCCCACTGCTGTCCGTAGCGTCTGCAGACAGGTCTTCCCACAACTGTCCGTACCATCTGCAGACATGTCTTCCCACTGCTGTCCGCAGCGTCTGCAGACAGGTCTTCCCACCGTTGTCCATAGCGTCTGCAGAAAGGTCTTCCCGCTGCTGTCCGTAGCGTCTGCAGACAGGTCTTCTCACCGTTGTCCGTAGCGTCTGCAGAAAGGTCTTCCCACTGCTGTCCGTAGCGTCTGCAGACAGGTCTTCCCACTGCTGCCCCTAGCGTCTGCAGACTTGTCTTCCCACTGCTGTCCATAGCGTCTGCAGACAGGTCTTCCCACCGCTGCCTGTAGCGTCTGCAGACATGTCTTCCCACCGCTGTCTGTAGCTTCTGCAGACATGTCTTCCCACCACTGTCCGTAGCGTCTGCAGACAGGTCTTCCCACTGCTGTCCGTAGCGTCTGCAGAAAGGTCTTCCCACTGCTGTCCGTAGCGTCTGCAGACAGGTCTTCCCACTGCTGCCCCTAGCGTCTGCAGACTTGTCTTCCCACTGCTGTCCATAGCGTCTGCAGACAGGTCTTCCCACCGCTGCCTGTAGCGTCTGCAGACATGTCTTCCCACCGCTGTCTGTAGCTTCTGCAGACATGTCTTCCCACCACTGTCCGTAGCGTCTGCAGACAGGTCTTCCCACTGCTGTCCGTAGCGTCTGCAGACAGGTCTTCCCACTGCTGTCCGTAGCGTCTGCAGACAGGTCTTCCCACTGCTGTCCATAGCGTCTGCAGACAGATCTTCCCACTGCTGCCTCTAGCGTCTGCAGACATGTCTTCCGACTGCTGTCCGTAGCGTCTGCAGACATGTCTTCCCACCGCTGTCCGTAGCGTCTGCAGACATGTATTCCCACCACTGCCCGTAGCGTCTGCAGACATGTCTTCCCACCGCTGTCCGTAGCGTCTGCAGACATGTATTCCCACCACTGCCCGTAGCGTCTGCAGACATGTCTTCCCACCGCTGCCCGTAGCTTCTGCAGACAGGTCTTCCCACCGCTGCCTGTAGCGTCTGCAGACATGTCTTCCCACTGCTGTCCGTAGCTTCTGCAGACATGTCTTCCCACCACTGTCCGTAGCGTCTGCAGACATATCCTCCCACTGCTGTCCGTAGCGTCTGCAGACAGGTCTTCCCACCGCTGCCTGTAGCGTCTGCAGACATGTCTTCCCACCGCTGTCCGTAGCTTCTGCAGACATGTCTTCCCACCACTGTCCGTAGCGTCTGCAGACATATCCTCCCACTGCTATCCGTAGCGTCTGCAGATAGGTCTTCCCACTGCTGTCCGTAGCGTCTGCAGACAGGTCTTCCCACTGCTGCCCCTACCATCTGCAGAGATGTCTTCCCACCGCTGCCCGTAGTGTCTGCAGACATGTCCGTAGCGTCTGCAGACATGTCTTCCCACTGCTGTCCGTAGCGTCTGCAGACATGTCTTCCCACTGCTGTCCGTAGCGTCTGCAGACATGTCTTCCCACTGCTGTCCATAGCGTCTGCAGACAGGTCTTCCCACTGCTGCCTTTAGCGTCTGCAGACATGTCTTCCCACTGCTGTCCGTAGCGTCTGCAGACATGTCTTCCCACCGCTGTCCGTAGCGTCTGCAGACATGTATTCCCACCACTGCCCGTAGCGTCTGCAGACATGTCTTCCCACCGCTGCCCGTAGCTTCTGCAGACATGTCTTCCCACCGCTGCCCGTAGCGTCTGCAGACATGTCTTTCCACTGCTGTCCGTAGTGTCTGCAGACATGTCTTCCCACCGCTGCCCGTAGCGTCTGCAGACATGTCTTCCCACCGCAGCCCATAGCGTCTGCAGACAGGTCTTCCCACCGCTGCCTGTAGCGTCTGCAGACATGTCTTCCCACTGCTGTCCGTAGCTTCTGCAGACATGTCTTCCCACCACTGTCCGTAGCGTCTGCAGACATATCCTCCCACTGCTGTCCGTAGCGTCTGCAGACAGGTCTTCCCACCGCTGCCTGTAGCGTCTGCAGACATGTCTTCCCACCACTGTCCGTAGCTTCTGCAGACATGTCTTCCCACCACTGTCCGTAGCGTCTGCAGACATATCCTCCCACTGCTGTCCGTAGCGTCTGCAGATAGGTCTTCCCACTGCTGTCCGTAGCGTCTGCAGACAGGTCTTCCCACTGCTGCCCCTACCATCTGCAGACATGTCTTCCCACCGCTGTCCGTAGTGTCTGCAGACATGTCCTCCCACTGCTGTCCGTAGCGTCTGCAGACATGTCTTCCCACTGCTGTCCGTAGCGTCTGCAGACAGGTCTTCCCACTGCTGTCCATAGCGTCTGCAGACAGGTCTTCCCACTGCTGTCCATAGCGTCTGCAGACAGGTCTTCCCACTGCTGCCCCTACCATCTGCAGACATGTCTTCCCACTGCTGTCCATAGCATCTGCAGACATGTCTTCCCACTGCTGTCCGTAGCATCTGCAGACATGTCTTCCCACTGCTGTCCGTAGCGTCTGCAGACAGGTCTTCCCACTGCTGTCCGTAGCTTCTGCAGACATGTCTTCCCACTGCTGTCCGTAGCGTCTGCAGACAGGTCGTCCCACTGCTGTCCGTAGCGTCTGCAGACAGGTCTTCTCACTGCTGTCCATAGCGTCTGCAGACAGGTCTTCCCACTGCTGCCTCTAGCGTCTGCAGACATGTCTTCCCACTGCTGTCCGTAGCGTCTGCAGACATGTCTTCCCACCGCTGTCCGTAGCGTCTGCAGACATGTATTCCCGCCACTGCCCGTAGCGTCTGCAAACATGTCTTCCCACCGCTGCCCATAGCGTCTGCAGACATGTCTTCCCACTGCTGCCCATAGTGTCTGCAGACATGTCTTCCCATTGATGACCATAGCATCTGCTGACATGTCTTCCCACCGCTGTCCGTAGCGTCTGCAGACATGTCTTCACTGGTCGTCTGTTCTCTGTTCGAAGTGGGACTTCCTTCTTGACACTGTGTTCAGCAGTGGTTCACCCGTTCCTGCCAACATCGTGTAATACTGGCAGCACACCTATTTAAATGCCGAGAGGGATGCTGATTACTCCAGCTGGTATCTCTGAGCCCAACTACACGTTCTCTCTCAGATGCTGACATCTTCCTATACTGGCCACACGCGTGTCTGCGAGGTGTAGTTAATGTCCAGCTGAGTACACGGTGGTTCGCAAACACTTTGCGACCTGGTACCGCCATGTCCCTTGTTTACTATTTTTGCCACTTGCGCAATGAAACTGCATTGCAGCGTCATACATTGATCCATCGCCCGCCAAAGTTTACAATTTAGTATTTCCAACAACATCCGTATGGATCACAGTTTGTGAGCAATTTCAATAACTCTTTCGTGATGCGTCGCTTTTTTTTTATTTCATTTTTGACAGCAGGGATTAAAATGCAAAGAAACGATCTCAAATACGGCCCGATTTATGAAATCGTTTTACATTTTGTTTCTTTCAATGTAGACGTTGAGCAAATTACAAGAGCCGTCTAGAAAAGCGATTGTGCCCCACGCCCGGCATCGATCATCCACAATCACGATCGCAAACGTGCCAGTTAGCTCCTTGTCCCGTCTCAGTGTGAGCCGATTTTTGTTGCCGAGCGATCACTCCTCTTTGTTCTGTAACGTTTCGAAGCGGCGGCACCTACGGAAAATCCCCCAGATGCCAAGTGCGTAGTGTCAAAGCATTTTCTGAGTGCACGAAATGTCTGGCCTATCAAAATTTATAGGAAAATAAAGAATGTTTACGGTGATAGTGCAATGGACAGATCTTCTGTGAAGAAATAGTGTACTGTGTTTAATTAAGAAAGAACCAGTGTGTGCGATGAACATCGGAATGGGAGCCCAGAAGTCATTACAGCATCAGCCCGAACACTGATAAGTTGCATATATGTACAGTATTTAATAATCACTTTCTGAATATAGCAGGTGAACTAAATAGAAACCTAGTCCCAACAGGGAATCATATAGCGCTCTTAGAAAAAAGTGTTCCGAGACTGTTACCTGAAATGCTCCTCCATGATACTGACAAGAGGGAGATTGAGTTAATAATTAAATCACTAAAGATCAAGAACCCTCATGGATATGACGGGGTATCTAGCAGAATACTGAAGTATTGCTCTACGTAAGTTAACCCAGTTCTCAGCCATATCTGTAACTTTTCCTTCAGGAGTGGTCGGTTTCCTGACCGATTAAAGTACTCGGTAGTGAAGCCAGTTTATAAAAAAGGAGACATTGATAATGTTGACAATTTTAGACCTATTTCTATGCCATCGGTGTTTGCTAAAGGTATCGAGAAGGTTGTATATACAAGGTTACTGGAGCATTTAAATTCACATAATTTGCTGTCAAATGTTAAGTTTGGTTTTAGAAATCGTTTAACAACTGAAAATGCTATATTCTCTTTTCTCTGTGAGGTTTTGGACGGATTAAATAAAAGGTTGCGAACGCTAGGTGTTTTCTTTGATTTAACGAAGGCTTTTGACTGTGTTGACCACAAAATATTACTGCAGAAGTTGGACCATTATGGAGTAAGGGGAGTAGCTTACAATTGGTTCGCCTCTTACTTTAAGAACACAAAACAGAGGGTAATTCTCCGCAATATTGAGAGTGGTAGATGTTCAGTCCCAATGGGGCACTGTTAAGTGGGGCGTTCCCCAAGGGTCGGTGCTGGGGCCACTGCTGTTTCTTATTTATATAAATGATATGCCTTCTAGTATTACAGGTGATTGAAAAATATTTCTGTTTGCTGATGACACCAGCTTGATAGTGAAGGATCTTGTGTGTAATATTGAAACAGTAACGAATAATGTAGTTCATGAAATAAGTTCGTGGCTTGTGGAAAATAATTTGATGCTAAATCACAGTAAGACTCAGTTTTTACAGTTTCTAACTCACAATTCAACAAGAACCGATATTTTGATCAGACAGAATAGGCATATTATAAGCGAGACGGAACAGTTCAAGTTCCTAGGTGTTCGGATAGATAGTAAGCTGTTGTGGAAAGCCCATGCCCAGAATCTTGTTCAGAAGCTAAATGCTGCTTTATTTACCATTAGAACAGTATCTGAAATAAGTGACACTTCAATACGAAAAGTAGTCTACTTCGCATATTTTCATACGCTTATGTCGTATGGTATTATTTTTTGGGGTAATTCTTCTGATTCAAAAAGGGTATTTTTGGATCAAAAACGGGCTGTTCGAGCTATATGTGGTGTAAGTTCGAGAACCTCTTGTCGACCCCTAATTCAAAAATCTGGGAATTCTGACATTGCCCTCGCAGTATATATTTTCTTTAATGTAGTTTGTTGTTAGCAATATTAGCCTATTCCCAAGAGTTAGCAGTTTTCACTCAGTTAATACTAGGCAGAAATCAAATCTGCATGTAGAATGCACTTCCTTGACTCTTGTGCAGAAAGGAGTGCAGTATTCTGCTGCATCCATTTTCAATAAGCTACCACAAGAACTCAAAAATCTTAGCAGTAGCCCAAACTCTTTTAAGTCTAACCTGAAGAGTTTCCTCATGGCTCACTCCTTCTATTCTGTCGAGGAGCTCCTGGAAGAGCTAAAAAATTAAGCAAATTCCAGTGTTACATTGTTGATTTTCTTCATTTAAACTTACGACTTGTCACCTGAATATGTTTTTTTATATTTCATTTTATCTGTTTCTAATATCGTATTATAATTTAATGTATTGACTCGTTCCATGACCATGGAGACTTCTCCTTAATTTGGTCCCACGGAACAATAAATAAATAAATAAATAAAATAAATAAACTCCAAAAACTTTGAGGTCTTACATGGCGCCATATATTTTTCATTTATTCCCGAAATTAAATGGGTTTTTGGGTGGAAAACTGTTTGCAAACAAGGGAGACCTCAAACACACAGTGACTCTGGCGGTAGAGGTGTAGAGTATGGAAATTAAGAAATTCCCAAGTTAAAATAAGTGCCTTTGACGACTGTGGCGACTACATTGAAAAAGAGTGTTACATACTGGAACATTGTAAATAATTTTTGTGTTGATTATCTTCTATTTTTATTTAGTTATGATAAAACATTCTTTACTTTCCGGACGACCCTCGTAACGTGACCTCTGGGATGTAAACACTTCGTTACGGAGCCTGTTTCCCTTCTTATCCAAAGCACTTTGACTTTTTTCGTTGAACTACAGCATCAAATGGTTCAAATGGCTCTAAACACTATGTGACTTAACATCTGAAATCATTAGTCCCCTATACTTAGTACTACTTAAACCTAACTAACCTAAGAACATCACACACATCCATGCCCGAGCCAAGATTCGAACCTGTGACCGTAGCAGCAGCGTGGTTCCGGACTGAAGCGCCTAGAACCCCTCGGACACACACCATCTCGGAAAGTGTTATGTGACAGTACATTTGCGGTCGTTGTGGTAGTTTATCAAATAAAGAAAACTTGATCAGCTAGAACTACTGTTAAACAGAAAGATTTTTCTGAATAAATTGTTAATTGAACAAACTGGGTTTAACAGCTACAATTTTTTCATCAATTTCTTAAGTCTATTTTTTTCCTAAAGAAGTAAAAATTTAAAGGTTATACCAATTTTACAACAAAGGATCACATCTGATGTCCATAGAAGAAAATTGATATGCAAATGACATCTATTTACAAATAATAATGTAACATTTTTATACCGACTTAGAAATAGCAACATCAGTGTATATGTGAAAATTTTGTTCCTCTGCATTTTATATTCTTTGATTTGTTTGAATTTTACTGGAAAATTTGCTGCGGAACTAATAGGTTTTATATGTACGTAAATACGTCCACACATGCGCTGCGTAGAACCTATTAACTAATGCTGGAAACGATAAGTTATTCTCCTTTTCAACAGGACCAGTGTCTTCAGAAAATGATTTAAACTGATCAAGCACTGGAAGATGATGCCCCAAGGCTCGATAAGTTTCATATATTGAAATAAGAAGCACAATTTGTGACTGAAGCAGCTTCCGTTTCCCTTTTTTACGGAAGTAATGCAACCACGGCAGCAATACTGACGAAAAAGGACAAAAAGAATCATTATTCTTAACCGGCGTTGGGGTGTAGAGGTCAGCAAGTCGTCTCTTGCGTGCAAGTTTACGGTTTCAAATCTAGTTGGGGCTCGCACTTATTTTTCAGGTTCAGAAATCTGCTGTACGCTGTGTACTTATGTAATGCAGCCTGTAAAAGAGCGTAAGAAAACCTTTAGCGTACTCCGGGCACATTTACTCCACGTGTTTTGCTTCCAAATTACAAGTAATGGCGTAGAGACGGAAATACTGATATTAAGCACATGACCTCTGTCCTTTAATTTGGCACCAGAGGAAAAAGCAATAATGTTATTATTTTTTCTCGATTTCTCACAATTTTGACATTTCGTAAATTTTCTGTTGTCTTTCCCTGCTTTCTTACAATTAAATCTATTAAACTGTTAATAAATGAACTTGTAGCACATTGAATTGTGATACTGTATTGTTTAGATGATTAATACTGCAACAATAGTGTATTTTGGTGTGTGTGTGTGTGTGTGTGAGAGGAGGGGGGGGGGGGGGGGAGGAAGCGATGGACGCAGTATATTACTCATCAAACCAGCTAAGCTGACCCTTGTAGTATGCATATGACGTGCAGAATTTTGTAACGATATGTGAACAAATATGTGTTAATAGTCCCCGAGAAGAGGCAGAAAGAATGGAAACATTTTACAGTGCTGTGAACTTTGATTCAAAAGATCCGTTAAGATTCGCGGTTGATGTCCGAACGGAATGGTAGATTAGAAGCCCTTGAACGATATGCTTTGTACAGCACTCCAGTCGTTAATTCTCTCTCTCCTCCCCCTCTTTCTTTCTTCCCTCTCCCTCCCTCCCTCCTCTCTCTCTCTCTCTCTCTGTCTCTCTCTCTCTCTCTCTCTCTCTCTCTCTCTCTCTCTCTCTTACTCTCCCTCTCCCTGCCTGCTTCCCTCACTCCCTCGAGCTACAGTCAGCCCATTCGCGGCCAGAACGTTTGCTGAGCTCGCCTTCGCTCGCCGAGATTGCTCTCGAATAATCAGCGGCTCTGTTACGGCTTCATGGGCAGTTAGCTCTGCCGTACGCGCGGCGACGATACAGTTTCCTCCGCCACGATGACGAGAGCAACTGAACTATATTTAGCTCTGTACGGGGACCACAAGCGTGCATAGAAACACAAACTTGAAGTGGAAACCGCTAACGTATTTTGGTAACTTGTTATGGGAAGCTGGTAGGTTTCAAACAAGGAACTCTTCTCCTCTTTTGTTTTTTTGTAATCTAAGACATGTGCGAAGAGAATTATTATGAAGATTCGAGAAGTTAAAGAGGAGGCATCTAAACCTCGTACTCCGTTGGAAAAATGTGACAAAAGAAGCATTAACGCTTAAGGCATTATTAACGTGGATAGCAGATAGAATGGCATTAAAGAAAGTGTAGTAAATGCAGCTTAAAACGTACGAGGATTGAAAACACGCAGCTATAAATAACAGAAGAGACACTGAAGTTAATAAAGAAAACAACAGAAATGTAATTGTCGAAAGAGAATAGCAGCAGTACAGGTCAGCCAAAAATTAACCGGGAATTCAGAAAAGTTGAATAAGTATGGATGGAGGATAGATGTGCTGAGACAGATTCAGAATTGAGTCAAGACAGCGCACTGCGTGCTGAATACAGAATAATAAAAGAAGATTGGAAAGAGCATAGATCAACGAGCAGAGTGATTAGACCTGAAGCATGTGATTCGGTAACTGAAAACAGAAAGTAAACCGATATAATGGAAACAATACTTCGAGAAGCTTTACAGTTATCCATAATAAATTCCGTCAATTAAAAACGAGGACAGATTACACGAAGATGATACGAGAGATACAACCCCTGTCTCTGAATTTTAAAACGCCTTATACGAACTATAAAGGAACTGTTGTTCAGATACTGGTAAAGTAACAAGCGGAGCACTTACGGGAATGAGGTCATCCACTGCGTAGCCCTTGGGCGGCCTGAGCGAGGCATGTCATCGAAAGTTCCTGTCTCTCTGTATCTCCTCCACGTCCGAATAAATCGCTTTGGTTCACTCCGAGACGCCTGTAAACTTCAGTTGTTGAGAGCCCTTCCTGGCACAAAGTAACAATGCGGACGCGATCGAACCGCGGTATTGACCGTCTAGGCATGGTTGAACTACAGACAACACGAGCCGTGTACCTCCTTTACGATGGAATGACTGGAACAAATCGGCTGCCTGGCCCCCTCCGTCTAATAGGCGCTGCTCATGAATGGTTGTTTACATGTTTGGGCGGATTTAGTGACGTCTCTGAACAGTCAAAGGGACTGTGTCTGTGATACAATATCCACAGTCAACATCTATCTTCAGGAGTTCTGGGAACCGGGGTGATGCAAAATCTTTTTTTTTTTATGTGTGTATGTCGAGTATGTCCACAAGCCGCGCCGTTCTGTTTGTGTGCATACAGGACACATATCAGCTAGCACTCACTTCAGTTCATTGAAAATCCGACTCAATCCCTGTCCATTTTCAGCGACCACTGACGTTTCATCTGCAGAGCGTATCACACTGGTTTTCTGAGCGTGATGGACATATCACAGATCGAGGTAAGTATTTAGCTCCCTAACAGCCTGTTCAAGACAGTGGTGACAAAGAGCAACGCTGGCTTACAGTTTTCCTGGTTTTGGCCATTCCGGCAGTGCTATCACTTGAGTGTGCCAACGTAAAGAGAATGGTTTACCGTTCTACGTCTGTTCTTTGTAGTATACTGCCTGACAATAAAATTTTTTGTTCCATTCCAAATTGTCAAATGCCTTCTCCACACCTATTAATTCAACGAATTTCCTTGTACAGGGTGTCTCAAATCTTTTGGGTCAAATTGAAACAGATGATAATGCGTGTACAAGCCATTATGTTGAGACAGTGAACCCATGGTAGGAAATGCATATTCATTATGTTATGGACATACACAGCGTACACCGCAAAACAACAGAGTGACTCATAGTAACTGTTCAAAGTGACGACCGCCAGTCTCAATGCATGCATGGAAAAGGCACATGAAATGCTGCCGCACTCTCTCAAATATCCTTGGTATCTGTTGTATCAGGAGACACAGGCATATTGGACCCTAGCAACCATCTCTTCATCCGTTTCTACGGGGATTTCATACACCAACGTCCTGCCGTAACAGCAGAGGAAAAAGTCCAGAGGTGAGATCCGGTGATCGCGCCGCCCGTGGGCCTTGACCTTCTATTCCAATCCAACAGCGTGGGTACGTGTTGTTCAGGTCCTCGCGGACATCAACACCGAAGTGGGCTGGTGCACCGTCGTCTTGAAACCACATCCTTTCGTGTACCACAACGCTCACGGTCTTCAAGAACTGTGGCAGCACATCTCGTAGGAGCACCAGGTAACGTGGGCCAGTCAAACGGGGAAGCAGCAAATAAGCGCTGTTAGGTGTTATGGTTCCCCACGAAAGGCAAAGGTCTCAATTTCAAGTCTCGCTCAGGCACACCGTTTCAATCTGCCAGTTTCATATCAGTGCACACCCCGCTGCAGGGTGAAAAATTTCATTCTGCAAATATCTCCCAAACTGTGGCTAAGCCATGCCTCCTCAATATCCTTTCTTCCAGGAGTGCTAGTTCTGAAAGGTCTGTAGGAGAGTTTCTGTGAAGTTTGGAAGATAGGAGACGAGATACTGGCGGAACTGAAGCTGTGAGGACGGGTCGTAAGTCGTGCTTGGGTAGCTCAGATGGTAGAGCACTTGCCGCGAAAGGCAAAGGTCCCAAGTTCGAGCCTCGGTCAGGCACACAGTTTTAATCTCTCCGGAAGTTTGAGGAGTTATTGTTGTTACGCAGTGTACGCTGTGTATGTCCACAACACTTAAATGTGTATATCCGACCATGGGCTTCCTGTCTGAATATAATCAGTTGTGGATCCACTCTCGTCTGTTCCAATTTTACCCACAAGGTTTGAGACACCCTGTGTATACATACACTATTGACTGGAATGCTAATATTGCTTCTCAACTATCCCCCACTTCTCCTAAAAACAAACCGATCATCTACTAATCTGCTTTCAACATTCCCTAGAGTTTTTCGATAATATTGTATTTTTGATAAATATGATACTAAACGTTATGCTTTCTTGGGAATAGTAATAATTATATTATTTTTACGATCTGTTGAAGTTTCCCCAGTTTCATAAATTTCAGTCACTAACTTGCTCAGTTTAACTTTTACACACTCATCAAAAAAACTTTCGCATCACCTCGGTTCCGAGAGCTCCGGAACCTGTACAGAAAATTGGAATAGAGATCAACATAAAAATCATTTCCGCCCTTTTCATTGCTCATGAAAATCACACATTGCACGTTGTAATACCATACAGAGAGACCTTCAGAGGTGGTGGTCCAGATTGCTGTACACGCCGGTACCTCTAGTACCCAGTAGCACGTCCTCTTGCAATGATGCGTGCCTGTATTCATCGTGGCATACTATCCAGAAGTTCATCAAGGCACTGTTGGTCCAGATTGTCCCATTCCTAAACGGCGATTCGGCGTAGATCCCTCAGAGTGGTTGGTGGGTCACGTCGTCCATAAACAGCCCTTTTCAATCTACACCAGGCATGTTCGACAAGGTTCATGTCTGGAGAACATGCTGGCCACTCTAGTCAAGCGATATCGTTATCCTGAAGGAAGTTATTCACAAGATGTGCACGATGGGGGCCCGAATTGTGGTCCATGAAAACGAATGCCTCGCCAATAGGATGCCGATATGGTTGCACTATCGGTCGGAGGATGGCTTTCACGTAGCGTACAGCCGTTACGGCGCCTTCCATGACCACCAGCGCCCCACATAATGCCACCCCAAAACAGGGAACCGCCACCTTGCTGCACTCGCTGGACAGTGTGATTAAGGCGTTCAGCCTGACTGGGTTGCCTCCAAATACGTTTCCGACGATTGTCTGGTTGAAGGCATATGCGACACTCATCGGTGAAGAGAACGCGATGCCGATTCTGAGCGGTCCATCCGGCATGTTGTTGAGCCCGTTTGTACCGCGGTTCATGGTGTCGTGGTTGCAAAGATGGACCTCGCCATGGACGTCGAGAGTGGAGTTTCCGTATCGTGCTGCATATTGCGCTCAGTTTGAGTCGTAACACGAGGTGCTGTGGCCGCACGAAAAGCATTATTGCCCGCATCTCGTGGTCGTGTGGTAGCGTTCTCGCTTCCCACGCCCAGGTTCCCGGGTTCGATTCCCGGCGGGGTCAGGGATTTTCTCTGCCTCGTGATGGCTGGGTGTTGTGTGATGTCCTTAGGTTAGTTAGGTTTAAGTAGTTCTAAGTTCTAGGGGACTGATGACCATAGATGTTAAGTCCCATAGTGCTCAGAGCCATTTTGAACCATTTTTGAAAAGCATTATTCAACATGGTGGCATTGCTGTCATGGTACCTCCGAGCCGTAATTAAGCCAGATACATGGTTGATAAGGTAAATAAAATGAATACGGTGTTAGGGTTAGAAACCCACAGCAGTAGCGTTGCTGAAAGAGTCAGTGGCGAATAGCGCTACTATTCGTCAAAAATTTCCATTCTATAGAAATTAACGGTCTATTTCCAGTGATTGAGATCTTGGTATCTGAAGAACTGCTTTGTATTCCTGGTGCAGTTCACCTGCGGCGCTACAAAGTTCCTGGATCCTAGCATATAAAAAAATCTATGAACCATGGACCTTGCCGTTGGTGGGGAGGCTTGCGTGCCTCAGCGATACAGATGGCAGGTGCAACCACAACGGAGGGGTATCTGTTGAGAGGCCAGACAAACGTGTGGTTCCTGAAGAGGGGCAGCTGCCTTTTCAGTAGTTGCAGGGGCAACAGTCTGGATGATTGACTGAGCTGGCCTTGTAACACTAACCAAAACGGCCTTGCTGTGTTGGTACTGCGAACAGCTGAAAGCAAGGGGAAACTACGGCCGTAATTTTTCCCGAGGGCATGCAGCTTTACTGTATGGTTAAATGATGATGGCGTCCTCTTGGGTAAAATATTCCGGAGGTAAAACAGTCCCCCATTCGGATCTCCGGGCGGGGACTACTCAAGAGAACGTCGTTATCAGGAGAAATAAAACTGGCGTTCTACGGATCGGAGCGTGGAATTTCAGATCCCTTAGTCGGGCAGGTACGTTAGAAAATTTAAAAATGGAAGTGGACAGGTTAAAGTTAGATATAGTGGGAATTAGTGAAGTTCGGTGGCAGGAGGAACAAGACTTTTGGTCAGGTGAATACAGGGTTATAAATACAAAATCAAATAGGGGTAATGCAGGAGTAGGTTTAATAATGAATAAAAAAAATAGGAGTGCGGGTAAGCTACTACAAACAGCATAGTGAACGCATTATTGTGGCCAAGATAGATACGAAGCCCACGCCTACTACAGTAGTACAAGTTTCTATGCCAACTAGCTCTGCAGATGATGAAGAAATTGATGAAATGTACGATGAGATAAAAGTAAATATTCAGGTAGTGCAGGGAGACGAAAATTTAATAGTCATGGGTGACTGGAATTCGAGAGTAGGAAAAGGGAGAGAAGGAAACATAGTAGGTGAATATGGATTGGGGGTAAGAAATGAAAGAGAAAGCCGTCTGGTAGAATTTTGCACAGAGCATAACTTCATCATAGCTAACACTTGGTTCAAGAATCATGAAAGAAGGTTGTATACATGGAAGAATCCTGGAGATACTAGAAGGTATCAGATAGATTATATAATGGTAAGACAGAGATTTAGGAACCAGGTTTTAAATTGTAAGACATTTCCAGGGGCAGATGTGGACTCTGACCACAATCTATTGGTTATGAACTGTAGATTAAAACTGAAGAAACTGCAAAAAGGTGGGAATCTAAGGAGATGGGACCTGGATAAACTGACTAAACCAGAGGTTGTACAGAGTTTCAGGGAGACCATAAGGGAACAATTGACAGGAATGGGGGAAAGATAAACAGTAGAAGAAGAATAGGTAGCTCTGAGGGACGAAATAGTGAAGGCAGCAGAAGATCAAGTATGTAAAAAGACGAGGGCTAGTAGAAATCCTTGGGTAATAGAAGAAATATTGAATTTAATTGATGAAAGGAGAAAATAAAAAAATGCAGTAAATAAAGCAAAAAGGAATAAACATCTCAAAAATGACATCGACAGGAAGTGCAAAATGGTTAAGCAGGGATGGCTAGAGGACAAATGTAAGGATGTAGAGGCTTATCTCACTAGGGGTAAGATAGATACTGCCTACAGGAAAATTAGAGAGACCTTTGGAGAAAAGAGAACCACTTGTATCAATATCAAGAGCTCAGATGGAAACCCTGTTCTAAGCAAAGAGGGGAAAGCAGAAAGGTGGAAGGAGTATATAGACGGTCTATACAAGGGCGATGTACTTGAGGACAATATTATGGAAATGAAAGAGGATGTGCATGAAGATTAAATGGGAGACACGATACTGCGTGAAGAGTTTGACAGAGCACTGAAAGGCCTTAGTCGAAACAAGGCCCCGGGAGTAGACAACATTCCATTAGAACTACTGACGGCCTTGGGAGAGCCAGTCATAACAAAACTATACCATCTGGTGATCAAGATGTATGAGACAGGCGAAATACCCCCAGACCTCAAGAAGAATATAATAATTCCAATCCCAAAGAATGCAGGTGTTGACAGATGTGAAAATTACCGAACTATCAGTTTAATAAGTCACAGCGTTGACAGATGTGAAAATTACCGAACTATCAGTTTAATAAGTCACAGCTGCAAAATACTAACGCGAATTCTTTACAGAAGAATGGGAAAACTGGTAGAAGTCGACCTCGGGGAAGATCGGTTTAGATTCCGTAGAAATGTTGGAACACGTGAGGCAATACTGAACTTACAACTTATCTTAGAAAAAAGATTAAGGAAAGGGAAACCTACGTTTCTAGCATTTGTAGACTGAAAGGGAAGCAGTGGTTGGGAAGGGAGTGAGACAGGGTTGTAGCCTCTCGCCGATGTTGTTCAATCTGTATATTGACCAAGCAGTAAAGGAAACAAAAGTATGGACTAGGTATTAAAATCCATGGAGAAGAAATAAAAACTTTGAGTTTCGCCGATGACATTGTAATTCTGTCAGAGACAGCAAAGGACTTGCAAGAGCAGTTGAACGTAATGGACAGAGTCTTGAAAGGAAGATATAAGATGAACATCAAAAAAAGCAAAAAGAGGGTTATGGAATGTAGTCGAATTAAGTCAGGTGTTGCTGAGGGAATTAGATTAGGAAATGAGACACTTAAAGCAGTAAAGGAGTTATGCTATTGGGGGAGCAAAATAACTGATGATGGTCGAAGCAGAGAGGATATGAAATGTAGACTGAAAATGGCAAGGAAAGCGTTTCTGAAGAAGAGAAATTTGTTAATATCGAGTATAGATCTAAGTGCCAGAAAATCGTTTCTGAAAGTATTTGTATTGAGTGTAGCCATGTATGGAATTGAAACATGGACGATAAATAGTTTGGACAAGAAGAGAATAGAAGCTTTCGAAATCTGGTGCTACAGAAGAATGCTGAAGATTAGATGGGTAGATACATAACTAACGAGGAGGTATTGAATAGAATTGGGGAGAAGAGGAGTTTGTGGCACAACTTGACAAGAAGAAGGGACCGGTTGGTGGGACATGTTCTGAGGCATCAAGGGATCACAAATTTAGCATTGGAGGGCAGCGTGGAGGGTAAAAATCGTAGAGGGAGACCAAGAGATGAACACACTAAGCAGATTCAGAAGGATGAAGGTTGCAGTAAGTACTGGGAGATGAATAAGCTTGCACAGGATAGAGTAGCATGGAGAGCTGCATCAAAACAGTCTCAGGACTGAAGACCACAACAACAACAATATGTACAGCGATCGACGTCGGAAATTGATCCGCAGTTAATAACCCGTGACAACTCGAAACGAAATTCAGAATTCTAACCTCTTGATACAGTCATCTAGTCATCGCGAAGGAATGCTTGCAACATCGAGGATATTTTCTGGTTTCATGTGCAGACTTTGGTTCGGAACACGCCGTATCGATCGTAGGATAATGTTACGTTTACTGTTTGCCCGTGTTGTGAATCTCTTAACACTCAATTCAAGCGTGGCTCTCGAATTTCCATCTGTTGCGGCTGGACCGTTTGCATAAACAAGCGAATTCCACGAATCTCTGATGTCATTCATAAATAATTTGATTGTGACGGAGCGACTGCCAGTTAAATTGGCGGTGAAATGTATTGTCCATCGGAATGATCAATTCACACGTCGAAATTTACAGCAAATGAAGTGATTGTTCCTCTGTAATGGTATCACCAAATTTTTTTACGAATAAGCAACAGCGCTACATCACCTTTACGCGTCACCCTCGGTATATTCAAAACTGTGAAAGATTTTTCTGTCCAGAAACCTTTAAACTGTGTTTTTATCTGTTGTAATTTTTGGAGAATGTCTGAAATCTTCCCTTTCTTTCTGAATGGCCTTGTAAATTGAGGGCTACCGGCGCAACATTATTTCTCTAATGTCTATACTGCAGTACCGCCAAGTCTGTAGTATTTATTCAGTTCTGCATCTGTTGGGTTGGTGCATAAATTCGTAGTGTTTTTCCGTAAGTTTAGTAATAAACACAACACATAAACAAAACAGAGACTTTATCATCAATAATATACTACCGGCCATTAAAATTGCTACACCACGAAGATGACGTGCTACAGACGCGAAATTTAACCGACAGCAAGAAGATGCTGTGATGTGCAAATGATTAGCTTTTCAGAGCATTCACACAAGGCTGGCGCCGGTGGCGACACCTACAATGTGCTGATATGAGGAAAGTTTCCAACCGATTTCTCATACACAAACATCAGTTGACCGGAGTTGCCTGGTGAAACGTTGTGCCTCGTGTAAGGAGGAGAAATGCGTACCATCACGTTTCCGACTTTGATAAAGGTCAGATTGTACCCTATCGCGACTGCGGTTTATCGTATGGCGACATTGCTGCTCGCGTTGGTCGAGATCCAGTGACTGTTAACAGAATATGGAATCTGTGGTTTCAGGAACGCCGTGCTTGATCCCAACGGCCTCGTATCACTAGCAGTCGAGATGACAGGCATCTTATCCGCTTTCCTGTAACGGCTCGTGCAGCTACGTCTCGATCCCTGAGTCAACAGATGGGGACGTTTGCAAGACAATAACCATCTGCACGAACAGTTCGACGAGGTTTGCAGCAGCATGGACTATCAGCTCGGAGACCATGGCTGCGGTTACCCTTGACGCTGCATCACAGACAGGAGCGCCTGCGGTGGTGTACCAACGACGAACATGGGTGCACGAATGGCAAAACGTCATGTTTTCGGATGAATCCAGGTTCTGTTTACAGCATCATCATGGTAGCATCCGTGTTTGACGACATCGCTGTGAACTCACATTGGAAGCGTGTATTCGTCATCGCCATACTGGCATATCACTCGGCGTGATGGTATGGGGTGCCAATGGTTACACGTCTCGGTCACCTCTTGTTCGCATTGACGGCACTTTGAACAGTGGACGTTACATTTCAGATGTGATACGACCCCTTGCTCTACCCTTCATTCGATCCCTGCGAAACCCTACATTTCAGCAGGATAATGCACGACCGTATGTTGCAGGTCCTGTACGGTCCTTTCTGGATACAGGAAATGTTCGACTGCTGCACTGGCCAGCACATTCTCCAAATCTCTCACCAACTAAAACGTCTGGTCAGTGGTGGCGAGCACCTGGCTCGTCATACTACGCCAGTCACTACTCTTGATGAACTGTGGTATCGTGTTGAAGCTGCATGGGCAGCTGTACCTGTACACGACATAAAAGCTCTGTTTAACTCAACGCCCAGGCGTATCAAGGCCGTTATTACGGCCAGAGGTGGTTGTTTTGGGTATTGATTTCTCAGGATCTATGCACCCAAATTGAGTGAAAATGTAATTACATGTCGGTTCTATTATAATATATTTGTCCAATAAACACCAGTTTATCATCTGCATTTCTTTTTAGTGCAGCAATTTTAATCGCCAGTAGTGTATATTCTCCTTCAGTGTTTACAACGCTTTCCAACGCTTAGGTAACTTCCCGATTCCGCGACTATAGGAATCACTTGGTACTCAGGCGGAGAACTTATATGTTCGGAGCGCATTGTCATCCGTAAAGGAAGTACGTTGGACATTGTTCGATAGAGAGCGAAAAGGTGAAAACCTGAGGACGCAAGACCGGGTGAATAAGGTGGGTGTAGAGTGACTTCCCAACTCAATTCCTGTAAAGTGTTTTTCGTCATCCCAGCAGAATGCAGGCCTAGCACTGTCGTGGAGTAACATCGCTTCACGCACTCTTCCTGATCACTGTTCGTGGATTGCGTGTGCAAGACTTGCCAGATAGTTACACCTCGGGGCAGCAATTCGTAATACACCATAGCGTCGCTGTACCACCAGATGGATAGCATTATCTTTTGTGGATGCCCTTTGGTCTTTGAACGGATGCTTTGTTTGGACCCAACCACCCCTTTCTTTTTCTTACATTAGCATAAAGCCACCATTTCTCGACGGCACTGATGATACAGGATATGAATGGTCGGTATTGTCCACGACCCAATTGAGGACGAGCAAGCAGAGGTGCACAAGTACAGCATACGGTACCCATACACCCGCTTTTTGAACCTTCCCCATTGCATGCAAATGTCGCACGGTTGTGTCGCATTTACCAGTTCTCGTGTACAATGACGCGGATCATTGTGGATTAATGCGTTTAAACGTTCTTCATCAAACCCCCGGTGGTCTTCTTGAACGTAGAGAGCCACTAATGTCAAAACGATCGTCGTTAGAACGAGATAACCATTTTCTTGCCGTGCTCTGTCCATTAGCATAGTCCCCAACACGGGGCAAACATTTTTGGCTGCCTCCGTTGCTATGACCCCACTACTGAACTCAAATAGATGAATATGACGGAAATGTTCCATTTTCTCCAGTTGGCACTCCATTTTTTAGTGTCCGCAGCTCCAATCACTAAATCCATTTGGCGAAATGACAACACGTTAATTGAAATAGCAACACTAAAGTGCAAAAAAAAGGCAATCGATGAATAAACCCATAGAAACCGGAATACCAACATGCGAAACAAAAGCGCTACGAGAATGAGATTTTCACTCTGCAGCGGAGTGTGCGCTGATATGAAACTTCCTGGCAGATTAAAACTGTGTGCCGCCTTTCTTTCAGGTGTGCTAGTTCTGCTTTACTGAAGTAAAGCTCTGAGGCCGGGGTGTGAGTCGTGCTTGGCTAGCTCAGTCGGTAGAGCACTTGCCCGCGAAAGGCAAAGGTCCTGAGTTCGAGTCTCGGTCCAGCACACAGTTTTAATCTGCAAGGAAGTTTCAAAAGCGCTACGAACTTATACACCAATCTAATACGTATGCGCCACGCCCTTCAGATACACACGCACACATTACATCCAATACTAAAGTGAATCTTCACAGCACTTGAAAATGTAAATAAATTCCCCAAGCGCGTCATGCAACGCATGAAAATACATGGATGGAACTGTACTTCATTATTTGAACCGAATATGTTTTTATTATAATTGACTCCTTCGCAGTAAATATAATGTCAACTTTACTACATTTATTGCTGTTGTGACTTGGCGAGACAGCCAAGTCACTAGGAGAGGAAGCCGAAAGGCACGTGTTGAAGCTCACCCAGACTGGCGTGAGGTCTGGAACAGGTAAGGGAATTTATAGTAGCAAAGAACGTAAGTAACTACTGGAATACTTAACTTTAATTCACAATTGGTGAACATCAGTCTGACGGTACATGTATCACAAGATAAATAGCAAATGATAATGGCGCCTTGCTAGGTCGTAGCAAATGACGTAGCTGAAGGCTATGCTAACTATCGTCTCGGCAAATGAGAGCGTAATTTGTCAGTGAACCATCGCTAGCAAAGTCGGCTGTACAACTGGGGCGAGTGCTAGGAAGTCTCTCTAGACCTGCCGTGTGGCGGCGCTCGGTCTGCAATCACTGATAGTGGCGACACGCGGGTCCGACGTATACTACCGGACCGCGGCCGATTTAAAGGCTACCACCTAGCAAGTGTGGTGTCTGGCGGTGACACCACATTCCTCCCCCGCAAATCGGCGTACGGTTGTGTGATAAGGCTTCCACCCGCCGTGGGGAGGACCCCATGTTGACATATGCGACGAGGTGGGGAGCCTAACAACAGGCGAGGCTGTGCCACCCGCACCCTGCCATTCGGTCCGAGGGGAGCTAGGAAACGCCTGAAAATCTAGTCCAGGGTGCACGCCAACATGCGGTGTATGCGCCCGTAAAGCGACAGGAGGGGCCGAAGGGTCGACCTCTATCGGGTCGGGGCACCTGACGGGCGAAGACGCCATGTGGTCCGGAGCGGGCAAGAGTTCCATGTCGGAGGACAGCTGGTCACGGGAAGCGATCGGCGGCGATGAGGCAAGCCAGTAGATGGGTCCCCAGGGCGCTGACCAGACGGCACCGTCGCTGGAAGCAGACGGGGAGCGGCAGAACCCGTGCGACGACAGAGACGCAGCTGATTGAGATGCCGACGCACCTCACTAGAGGCCCCCAAAACCAGATACATAGCGCGGCCGAGGCAGCGAAGAATGCGCCCTGCGAGCCAACGCCGTGAACCTCGATAGTTGCGGTAGTCGACAACGTCGCCTGGAGCAAAAGAAGGTGTCTGCCGCTGCACAGGAACCTGATGCGACGGTTGTAGCAAAGACATCAAGGTTCGATGAGGACGACCGTGCAACAACTCAGCCGGCGAGCGACCATCTCGAGGCTGAGAGCGATACGAGGACAAAAAAAGCAATAACGCGTCCTCCCGAGAATGCGACTCTTTCAGCTTCAACATCTGTGACTTGAAAGTCCTGACCAAACGTTCTGCGGCACCGTTTGACTGCGGCGAAAACGGCACGGACGTCAGATGTTGAATACCATTGGCCTTGCAGAATGACTGAAATTCTGCAGACATGAATTGTGGGCCATTGTAGGAAACAATAGTCTGTGGAAGACCTTCAATGCAAAAGATAGCCGATAACGCTTGGATGGTGGCAGATGACGTCGTGAAAGACATCCGGACAACAAAAGGAAAATTACTGAATGAATCGACCAGAACCAACCATCGAGCATTCCAGAAGGGACCAACAAAATCGATGTGTAAGCGTTGCCAAGGGGAAGTGGCTTTTGGCCATGCAAAGAATTTCCGCGGTGGTGCGGATGGTTGCTCGGCACACGCCATGCAAGAAGAGCACATATGCGTAATCGCGGCATCGATTCCGAACCAAGTACAGTGTTGACGAGCAAGTTGTTTCGTTCTCACTATACCCCAATGTCCTTGGTGGAGAAGCCGTAAGACAGAGGACTGTAACAAACGTGGGACCACGACCCTGGACTGATCATTATCAGAACACAACAGCAAAACACCACGTCGTACAAAAAGTCTCTCCTTGTGAGCAAAAAATCGGCGGACAAACGGATCCTCGATCCGTGACGTGGACAAGGGCCACTGCGTAGCAACAAAACGCAGAACGGTAGCAAGGACAGGGTCGGCAGCTGTGGCTGTAGCTACACGACGAAAATCAATCGGAAACGATTCGACCACGTCATCGGTTTCCGCATCAATGAACATGCAAGCAAGTTCGGAAGAATCGAATGCTCTGTCCTCAGCAACAGGCAAACGGGACAACGCATCGGCGTTTCCGTGCTTAGCAGTGGACCGATACAAGATATCGTAGCGGTACTGCGAGAGGAAAAGAGACCAGCGAATGAATGTCTGCGCTGTACGTGGAGGGACAGGCTTGGTCGGATGAAAAAGCGATGTCAAAGGTTTGTGGTCTGTGATGATGGTAAAGTGACGACCATACAAGAAATCATGAAACTTAGTAACACCAAATACGAGAGCCAAAGCTTCTTTCTCGATCTGTGAATAATTTCTTTGCGCAGACGAGAGCAATTTGGACGCAAAGGCAATAGGGCGATCGTGCGAACCATCTTTGTGCGCAAGCACAGCACCGATCCCGAAATCCGATGCATCCACCATCAACAAAAGGGGTTTCTGGGGATCGAATGGCGTAAGGCAAGTATGGGAAAGCAACGCCGATTTCAACTGGCGAAAGGCGCGTTCGCATTTCGTCGTCCAGACGAACGGAACACCTTTATGGCGTAAGCGATGAAGCGGAGCTGAAATGGAAGAGGCGTGGCGCATATATTTATGGTAGTAATTGATTTTTCCCAGCACACTCTGTAGCTGCTTCAAATTCTGCGGCGAAGGCAAGTCTTGTATGGCACGGAGGTTCTCTGGACTGGGATGTATACCTTGGGCATTGAGTACATGGCCCAAGTAGGGTAAGTCCCGAGCAAAAAACACACATTTATCCTTCCGCAAGCGAAGACCATTTCGTCGAAAGACCTGAAATAATGTCCTGAGATTGGCTAAATGTTCTTCTTCCGTCTTTCCGGAGATCACAATATCGTCGAGATAGTTTGCTGCAGTAGGGACCGACGCACAAACAGTTTGTAGATATTGCTGAAACAATGCAGGGGCGGATGCACACCCGAATGGCAATCGTTTGAATCGGTACAAACCAAGAAGCGTGTTAACCACCAAAACGCGCTGGGATTCTTCGACCACCAGTATTTGCAAGTACGCATCTGCTAGGTCCAACTTCGAAAAATATTTACCCGGGCACAGTTTGTCAAAAAGGAAAAGTTGCAATCACTAGTTGGGGATTCACTGTTGCCTTGAAGTCCACACAAAGTATCAATTTTCCCGAAGGTTTTTGCAAAATTACTAAGGGTGATGCCCAGAGAGAAGCCTGCACACGTTCAAGTACACCTTGTGATTCCAAATCGTTTAATGTTCTTGTGACCTCATCACGTAATTAGTGGGGAACATTGCGCGCTCTGAGAAATTTCGGCTGCGCGTTTACTTTCAGTTCCAAATGTGCTTTATAGTTCTTAGCACAACCGAGGCCCGGTGCAAAAATGTCTGCAAATTCATCACATAGACGAGAAACACTGTCTGAAGGCACAGTCTGGTTCACCGATAGGACCTGATTTGCGATAGACAAGTTAAGCAACTGAAATAAATCTAAAGCAAACAAGTTCACTGCAGCAGAAGAACGAAGGACGTAAAATGACACATGTTTTGTTTGTCCCTTGTATGTTGCAAGAAGGCTGCACTGTCCTAACACAGGGATCGCTTGTCCTGAATAACTACTTAATGTAACATTTGCGGCACGCAATGGAGGTGTGCCCAGCTGTTTGTACGTGTCGTGATTGATCAGTGAAACTGCAGCTCCGGTATCGAGCTGGAATGGTATCACGTTGCCATGAATGTCCAAGTCTACAAAAAGTTTATGGCCCTGCTGACGACAAGAGCGACTGTCTCGTGCAACGTGAACTGACACTGGTACAGAATCACTTGCGACTTGACGGGATTTCCGGCAATGTCGACGCACGCTATTTGTGGGACGAACACAGTCACTGTTAGAGAGAGTGGCACTGGGCGGAGTGGAATGAACTACATGAATTTCCGGTTCACAAGCCTGATTATTCTTGGTTCGATTCCGATTCCGGCGCGAAGCAAAGGGCCTGGAATGGTTGTGAGTGTCCGTTCTGAGCTTTTTCTGGCAAACACTTTGAACATGTCCTTTTTTATTACAGAAAAAGCAAATAGCCTGGCGTGACGGGCAGTTCTCACGCAAATGTCTAGTAGCACATGATTTTAGCACTGCATTTGCTTGCTTGCGCTGCACACGTGGCGGATAGCTTGGCGGCAGCTGCGCGGATGGGCGCGAGGACTGTTTACTGTTCTGTGCAGCGCGCCCGGTGGGCCGGTGAACCTGCACATGGGTGGCGAAGTTTGAAATGATTCCTGAGCAAAGTCAAGTGTGTCTTGCCGATCCAATATGTCCATCACTTGTTGAAGGGAGGGATTGACAAGTTTCAAAATCTGTTCCCATATACGAATATCAGAAACGTTCTGTGCAATTGCATCACGTACCATAGTATCTGAATAAGGGAGGCCACATTGACACTCAAAAGCACAATCCCTAGTAAGGCCTTGCAAAGTTGAAACCCACTCCCTATTAGTCTGACCGGCCGTACGTTGTGTACGAAAGAACATATACCGTTTGGCAACTACATTGACTGATTCTTTGAAATATGCATCTAATGCAGCCAAAATTTCTTCGTAGGACAGCGTTGCCACGTCGCGTCGGGGAAATAATTTCACTATCACACGGTAGGTGGACACTCCGACACATTCCAACAAAAAAGGCTGCCGCTCAATACCTTGAATTCTGTAGGCGGCGAGATGGAATCCAAATTGGCGTGACCACTCCGTCCAGCTTTCCAGTGCCGCATCAAAAGGATGAAAAGGTGGTGCAACTGTGTGATGTGGCTGCGGTAGCGGTGGAGCGGCGGCTGCCGCATCGTTTTGCATTGCACGTTGACCCTGGACGAGCGTCCAAGGGCATCCAATAAGGCCTGCGTCTGCTGATTCTGTAAGCGATAAAATTCGGACAGTACATCTGGAGATTGTGGCGAAGCCATGACACAAGTAAATTAGGGCAGAATTAGTACAAACGCGATTTAGCTCGTCGCCAAGTTGTGACTTGGCGAGACAGCCAAGTCACTAGGAGAGGAAGCCGAAAGGCACGCGTTTAAGCTCACGCAGGCTGGCGTGAGGTCTGGAACAGGTAAGGGAATTTATAGTAGCAAAGAACGTAAGTAACTACTGGAATACTTAACTTTAATTCATAATTGGTGAACATCAGTCTGACGGTACATGTATCACAAGGTAAATAGCAAATGATAATGGCGCCTTGCTAGGTCGTAGCAAATGACGTAGCTGAAGGCTATGCTAACTATCGTCTCGGCAAATGAGAGCGTAATTTGTCAGTGAACCATCGCTAGCAAAGTCGGCTGTACAACTGGGGCGAGTGCTAGGAAGTCTCTCTAGACCTGCCGTGTGGCGGCGCTCGGTCTGCAATCACTGATAGTGGCGACACGCGGGTCCGACGTATACTACCGGACCGCGGCCGATTTAAAGGCTACCACCTAGCAAGTGTGGTGCCTGGAGGTGACACCACAATTGCGATCAAGGCAGATTTAGTAAAAAATAAATTGAATTAGTTACATCACGGGATCCAAGTGAGTGTCAAATTTCGTGATATTGTATTTACGTCTCAAAGAGACACGCGTCAGCTCTATTTGCCTCTTGAATCCTTGTCGCTTTTGTAATGGCCAGCAGTTTAGCCGCTAGCCAAGGACCTTGTCTTTCAGCTCCGGGAAGTGTGGTCGCGTCAGTTCATTACGGGCCTTCCCGCAGCCTGTGACGTCGCAGACAACACGAAAGCCGTGCAGCAGGAAACGTCAGCTGCAATTTCCGCCACAGTACGTGTTGTCCGGCGGAGGCGCTACCTTCGTCGTCTCACACTTTGCGCAGATCTCCACTTTCCTTGTGTGCGCAAGCGCTATTCGACTTTTCTAAAGCAGTCGTCGCATAAAATTCTCTCGGTTCTGAAGCCGCGTCAGATTAATGCAGAAGCTCAGTTCTTTCCAAGTTTTGTACCACATTCATCGTCAGTGGATTGGCTGCTAGGATCAATGTTGCCTCTCATATCTTGTCGTTCTGATTTACTGCGTGTGAGGATGGGCACCAAGTGCCTCAGTGCAGGAAATAGCTTTCGAGATGTGGGTACATTGCAGAGTGGACGGTGAAATAGACAAACGAGAAGGCCGGCCGGAGTGGCCGAGCGGTTCTAGGCGCTACAGTCTGGAACCGCGTGACCGCTACGGTCGCAGGTTCGAATCCTGCCTCGAGCATGGATGTGTGTGATGTCCTTAGGTTAGTTAGGTTTGAGTAGTTCTAAGTTCTAGGAGACTGATGACATGAGAAGTTAAGTCTCATAGTGCTCCGAGCCGTTTGAACTAAAATGGTTCAAATGGCTCTGAGCACTATGGGACTCAACTGCTGAGGTCATTAGTCCCCTAGAACTTAGAACTAGTTAAACCTAACTAACCTAAGGACATCACAAACATCCATGCCCGAGGCAGGATTCGAACCTACGACCGTAGCGGTCTTGCGGTTCCAGACTGCAGCGCCTTTAACCGCACGGCCACTTCGGCCGGCTTGAACCAAACGATAATCCCCTCACATATGAGCAGGTACGGAAAAGTATCCAACATTTAGAAGAGAGAGAGTGCGTATTTAGGAAGTATGATGTAAAATGGAAAGTACTGATTCTTGTGGATAATAATAAAAGGCAGATGACGAACTGGAAGAAAGAGGACATGTTGGTCGCGAAACACCAGGAAATTGTCGCGAAGGTATTCTGTCGCTGGTGTCCGCCTGCTTAGCTGATTGGTAACGTGCTTTCCTGCCATGCAGCGGGCCCGGCTTCGATTCCCGACCGGGTTGGAGATTATCTCCGCTCGTGGACGGGGTCTTATGTTATCACTGACACGCAAGTAGCCCAATGTGACATCACCTGAAATACGACTTGCACGAGGCGGCCGAACTTGCTCGGGCGGGACCTCCAGGCCAATAATGCCACACGATGATTTCATTCCATTTCTATCGCTGGTAGGAGCCGCGGGAATTCGAGACACTATGGAAAATGTAACAGAAAATTCGACAGTGGATATCGATGGATGAAGGAAATGGACTGATCGGAGTGTAATCCTATATCTTCATACGTCGCAGTTTATCACTGTTCTTGACACATTCGTGAGACTACATATCGAACACTGAACTATCGATAATAGAGCAGAAAAGTGGTATATTGTATCCACGCGTAAAAAGTTATATTTACCTACCGGTAATATTTTTATGAATTACTAGCGAACCAGGCTATGCCTCGCAGTTGCTAAATATGTATGGGAATTGGATAAACATCCTAATCTTCTTCCCCTCCCCCTCTATCCCTCTCCTACTGCCCCCTCCCTTTGTCCAGCTCCTCCTCCTCCTCCTCATCCTCCTCCTATCTCTGTCCATCATCTTCATACCACTCCCTGTACATCCTTATACCACACTTCCTCTAACCATCTCCTCCTCTCTCATCTCTCTGTCCATTTCCTACTTCCCCTTCTTTACATCCATTTCTTCCCTGTCCATCTATTCCTCCCCTCTCCCGACCGTATATATTTTTACTGAAAACGGAACTTTGATTGGGAATAGAAGTCAGAATGAATGAGTAAACCAGCATATGTTAGAGCTTTATCGAGATGCAGAATTTGTGGTGATCGTAGCTTCAATGACAATATTTCATATAGTGTTGATCTACTAACAGGTGGGATTAAAAAAGTTACCATAAACACAACTTTGACTGAGAGAAGGGAAACAAAATCGCACATTTTCACAGCACAGCTTAGAATGTTCTTTTTTGCAGCCGACTTAACAGAAATTGTTTATTGTTTATTGTATAATTATTCGATTTGCTTCCAAACGCTGCGTATGCTCTTCGTCAGTCTCATTGACTCTGCGAACACGTAACTGGCTTGCTTGGGCTTACTCTGATCTATATTTCGGCGCCTCATTGATGGCATCTTTCCCAAAAAAATAAACCATGAACTGAAATAAACTGAATATTTGCAACACACCAAATTAACACTAACTGACATCAATTCAATCTTCGCAACACACCAAAGATATGATCACCGCCGATAACACACTGAAATTTTGCTGTCAGTTGTATTCTTTTTTCGCAAAAATCGATATTCAGTGCGGAATTTGTTGTTGTTATGAAAACATGCGACAGTAGAACTGTCAAATTGGACGTCACATTTTTTTTCTTTTTTTATGAAAGCATGCGACAGCAGAAATGTCAAACCACCTGTCACATTTCCTTCATTGAGATTTTAATACAAAAATACCATCCAAATTTTTTGCTTTTCCGGTGGATTTTCCAAAAATTTTCTTTCATACAAAGGTTTTCGTGGCAATTATGGACACAGTTAAAAGAATCGGGCAAATCGGTCGAACCATTCTCAAGTGATGACCTTTCATACGTGCGGTAACTGATTTTTATTTGTATACATATCGCTGTCGTTCGCTCTGCGCACCCACTCGACGTACTATGTGACTCAGACACAATTGGTCAGATGGTTCAAATGGCTCTGAGCACTATGGGACTTAACATCTGAGGTCATCAGTCCACTAGAACTTAGAACTACTTAAACCTAACTAGCCTAAGGATATCACACACATCCATGCCAGAGGCAGAATTCGAACCTACGACCGTAACAGTCGAGCGGTTCTGGACTGAAGCGCTTAGAACCGCTCGGCCACAGCAGCCGGCTACAATTGGTCGACAGAGCTGTTGAGATGCAGACGCGTTAGGCTATATGTTTTGTTAGAAAGAGGATAACATTGCGCCATTGTCCATTTTACACTCAGTTTAATCAGTCGTGCCACGTTTAGAGTGTGCTTGAAATTTCAATGTGAAGCAAGTCGCTACGTCTTTCGGCGTGTGTAATTATCCTGAAGGGAAGTGTAACTTCAATCGTTTGAGTACAGGACTATTGCAAAAATAAACAAAGCATTTTGTGATCTGTAATTACTTCGTTACAATGATGAGCCAAAACATTACGACCACCTGCTTAATAGTTAGTTTCTCCGTCTTTGGAATCAAATACATCACTAACTCTGCGCATCAGGGATCCGGAAGTTTGTTGGTAGGTTTTTGGAGGTATGTGGCATTAGATGTCTACGCACCGGTAATGTAATTCGCGTAAATAACGGGTCGTTGATTTGTGTACGCGGTAATGGTGCCCGATAGCTACCCAGGTGGTTGCTAAGATTTAGATGAGGCGAATTTGGTCCCCGATACATCAATGTGAGTACACTATAATGCTCCTCAAACCACTGTAGCACGGTTCTGGCTGGTGAAAGGTGACATCAAGCGTAAAGGCTTGCAGGTGGTTCACAGCTGTCTTCGATTACTACCACACGTTCCATCCAAGCGCAGGAGAATGTCTCACGTAGCACAATACTGTTGCCACCAGTCTGCGTCCGTGGCGTGCTGCACGTTCCGAGCCACAGTTCACCTCGCTGACGAAGTTTGTAAAGACGACCATCGACCTAGTGCATCTAAAATGAGATTCACCTGAAGAGCCGACACGTTTCCATTGATCGACGGTCGAATCTCGATTGTCCCGTTCGCATTGCAATCGTAACTGATGGCACCGTTGGGTCAACATGCGAACACGTAGGGGTGGTCACTTGCAGAGCTCCATGTTCAACAGTGTACTCCGAAACACTTGTGCGCGCACCAACACTGTGCTCTTTCGGCAGAGATGCCACAGATCACCATCTATCCTGCTTTACAGACCAGACAAGCCTTAGAACTCCATCTTCTGTGGAGAGTCGTGGATGTTCAACCATTCAGCGGCTAATGGTAGTTTCACTGTCCTACCTTTTTCCATAGTTGCTTACGACAGTAGCGCGTGAACATTTGACCAGCTTCGTCGTTTTCGACATACTCGTTCACAGGCTGTGCTTAATAATAAACTGTCCTTTGTCAAAGCCGCTTATTTCCATGCGTTTTCCGATTTGCAGCCCATATCTTCGCTAGGATGATCTCCAATCTGTCTCTGCGCCGCTTACCTACCGCGTCACTTGCCCGCAACGCCACCAGGCGGTATCCGATGTCGCGCTGGACAGGGCATCTACATCAACAGCTGCATCAACATGGATACTCTGCAAATCATAGTTAATACCTTGCAGAGCATTCATCGAACACCTTCACAATAATTCTGTTATTCCACTCTCGAACAGAGCGTGGAAAAAACGAACACCTATATCTTTCCGTGTGAGCTCTGATTTCCAATATTTTATTACGATGATCGTTTCTCCCTATGTATCTCGGCGTCAAGAAAATATTCTCACATTCGGAGGAGAAAGATGGTGATCGGAATTTCGTGAGGCGATCCTCCTCCAGCGATAAACGCTGTTGTTTTAATGATGCCCACCCCAAATCGTGTATCATGTCCGTGACATTCTCTCCCCATTCATCGATACTATAAACCCGCTAACCTTCCATGAATTTTCTCGATGTACTTCGTTAATCCCACCCGGTAACGATCCCACACCACACAGCACTACTCCAAAAGGGGACGGACAACCGTAGTGTAGGCAGTCTCTTCAGTGCATCTGTTGCATCTGCTAAGTGTTCTGCCAACAAAACTAAGTCTTTCATTCGACTTCTACACAACATTTTCTATATGTTCTTTCCAATTTAAGTTGTTCGGAATTGTCATTCCTAAGTACGCTACTGGCCACTAAAATTGGTACACCACGAAGATGACGTACTACAGACGCGAAATTTAACCGACAGCAAGAAGATGCTGTAATATGCAAATGATTAGCTTTTCAGAGCATTCACACAAGGTTGGCGCCGTTGGCGACACCTACAACGTGCTGACATGAGGAAAGTTTCCAACCGATTTCTCATACACAAACACCAGCTGACCGGCGTTGCCTGGTGAAACGTTGTTGTGATGCCTCGTGTAAGGAGGAGAAATGCGTACCATCATGTTTCCGACTTTGTTAAAGGTCGGATTGTAGCCTATCGCGATTGCGGTTTATCGTATCGCGACATTGCTGCTCGCGTTGGTTGAGATCCAATGACTGTTAGCAGAATATGGAATCAGTGGGTTCAGGAGGGTAATACGGAACGCCATGCTGGATCCCAACGGCCTCGTATCACCATCAGTCGAGATGACAGGCATCTTTTCCTAATGGCTGTAACGGATCGTGCAGCCACGTCTCGATCCCTGACTCAACAGATGGGGACGTTTGCAGGACGACAACCATCCGCACGAACAGTTCGATGTCGTTTGCAGCATCATGGACCATCAGCTCGGAGACCATGACTGCGGTTACCCATGACGCTGCATCACAGAAAGCAGCGCCTGCGATGGTGTTCTCAACACGAACATAATGTTTTGGTTCATGTGTCTACAGCCTTTAATGCCCACGCCAAAGATGGTTCTGAAGTAAGTCATAAATAATTGTTGCACTAAATCAACCGATTTACTCACTATGATTGGCCGATTGGGAAAGAATGAACCAGTGACTGAGGTGGCGGGAAGCGGAGTAATGAAGCATCGCCGCTAGTATTGAGCGGGCGTCTCAAAGGGCGTTACTCACACAAAAGAATGATATCATCATCTGGCTCTATCGAGTGAAGGGACGCCAACAGATAGCGTATTCTGTGTGTGACGTCGAAAGAGCGGTTGCAGAGGCGTACAAAGGAATCACTAATGAAAAGCCAGGTTTCCGGCGCCGCTGCTGCTGGCGCTGCTCTGAGGATGAAAGACAGCGAGGCTGGCTGGGCATTAAGAGGGCGTCTCACCGTAGTTGGTAGGTCGGTGAGCACCGCTATCGCTGTGTAGCTGTGTTCTGTCGCGGAAAATCCTACTGACAGAGAAAACTATCACGTCGTCTCTGCAGCAACCGATTTTGGTCAGTTCAAATATTGTAAGTAGGCTGATTAGGTGTTTGTGTTGATAATGCCACGTAGTGCTCTGTGTGAAAATCACTGAGTGCGCTGTGTGCAGTCTGTGGCTGTTGGACTCATTGTTGGAATATTCGCTAGTGTAGTGTTGGTCAGTTGGATGTGAACAGCGCGTAGCGTTGGGCAGTTGGAGGTGAGTCGCCAGCAGTGATGGATGTGGGGAGAGAGATGCCAGAGTTTTAAGAGGTTACAATGTGAGCACGATCGGGACGTGTGTCCAACAGAAAAAGGAAATTTGTAAGACTGGATGTCATGAACTGATATATAATGACTTTTGTACGCTATTAAGGTAAATACATTGTTTGTTCTCTATCAAAATCTTTCATTTGCTAACTATGCCTATCAGTAGTTAGTGCCTTCAGTAGTTAGAATCTTTTATTTAGCTGACAGTATTGGCGCTCGCTGTATTGCAGTAGTAACGAAGATTTTTGTGAGGTAAGTGATTCATGAAAGGCCGGTCGGTGTGGCCGTGCGGTTAAAGGCGCTTCAGTCTGGAACCGCGTGACCGCTACGGTCGCAGGTTCGAATCCTGCCTCGGGCATGGATGTGTGTGATGTCCTTAGGTTAGTTAGGTTTAATTAGTTCTAAGTTATAGGCGGCTGATGACCTCAGGAGTTAAGTCGCGTAGTGCTCAGAGCCATTTGAACCATTTGATTCATGAATGGTATAGGTTATTGTTAGCCAGGGCCATTCTTTTGTAGGGATTATTGAAAGTCAGATTGCGTCGCGCTAAAAATATTGTGTGTCAGTTCAGTGATGATCAGAATAAGTAAAGAGAAAACTGTCTGAGTACGTTGAGTTTTGCTCAGCAAATAACATTAGTAGTTTTATTTCTATAAAGCAAAATGACGATATTTAACTTTGGGGTTACATCGGTGTCGCAAGTGACATGCAAACAGTAATAGCCATCGCTATAGTCCAAGTAAGCACTTGATACTGATCACTAAAATCTGTTCTGCGAATGCCGGTCTACAACTGTCCACTAATGTCCGTATACGGAGCCCATCTGAACGTCCGAGGCTGGCAGGAGCGGCGCTTATATTCACCTTTTGCAGATGGCGTGCTACATGTCAGGGGGATATTGGCTGACGTTTCCTCACCGCTTTCTCTGGTGTTCCGTTCTTCATCTTCGTCGCTGCGCTTGTGGTTACGCCAGCCAGAATACAACGTTTGTACTGGGAGAGGTTTCCAGGACGAAGGTGCCCCGACCGGCGGATCTAAACCCACTGGACTTTCATTTGTGGGAGCATTTAAAAGCTCTTATACGAGCTCGTATATGAGACCCCAGTATAAGATTTTCAGTCTCCGTAACCTTATTATGAATGCTGCGAAACCATACGCAATACTCCAGCGCATCCCAGATTCACTACGATGGTAGATTGATGCATGTATCAACAATGCCCATGGAGTGCATATTCAACATCCCCTGTGAGAAAGAGTTGCATGTGCTATGCTGGTGTGTTCAGTTCATGCGTGTTTCCTTATGACTAATGAGTTGGGAGAAATGAGTTGTAACATGGAAACAAAGCATTTCACGACCCATGTTTATATAACATAATCTCTTCGTCTAAGTGTGGCGAATGTGTCCTACAATTTGTGCCGCACAGTTTTGCTACACCCTGTATAATAGGCTGAATAATTTGCCATGTTTTCCTGTCGTGGTCTAGCGGCTAGCGTTGCTCCCTCTGCATCACGGAGTCCGGAGTTCGATTCCCGAGGGGGTTGCCGATTTTCTCGTCATCATCATCATCATCATTCGTAACAGTGGCAAAACTGAACTGCGTAATAATTGGGACTTCGTACGGGCGCAGATGACCGCGCAGTTGAGCGCCCCACAAACCAAACATCACCGCTGTGTTTTCCCCAACTCTGAGTATTCGGCAATGTTAACTTGTGGTTGGTTAACCTATTCAACAAGATCTCCCCCCCTTTTTTTAGTAAAGACAGCCCACTGGTTGCAATGGATTTTATAGTCGAATTGACCATGGTTTCGACTCCTAAACTAAGGGAGTCTTCATCAGAATTTATATTACCAAAATAAGGGGGATACAAAGTTAGTCACTAATAAGAAAAATACAAGACAGTGGTTCAAATGGCTCTGAGCACTATGGGACTTAACATCTGTGGTCATCAGTCCCCTAGAACTTAGAACTAATTAAACCTAACTAACCTAAGGACATCACACACATCCATGCCCGAAGCCGGATTCGAACCTGCGACCGTAGCAGTCGCGCGGTTCCGGACTGAGCGCTTAGAACCGCGAGACCACCGCGGCCGGCTACAAGACAGTAATATTTTTTGTTTCCTTTATTGTTATTTTAACACCTGAACAATCAGGTAGGCTGTCAGCGGCATGCTACGCCGCTCTTCAGCCATAGTGTTGACAATTACAGTACACAGAATGTAGAATTAGAACATAGTGACGGGCAAAAAAATAGTGGTCACAGATACACAAAAAACACGGAGGCGTTCACACTCGACGATAACGACACTGAAAACACGTTGACACGGCGCACATAACACTGATGAATCCGACGGCACAAGTGAACGTAGAAGCGTGACGGCGGACACGAAAAACACAAAACGACGTCACACACACGAGATGATCTCCGGCGCGCGAAAGTCCACGTAGCGTGTGCGAGTTCGGGGACCTGCCAGGTTTAAGGAACATCAGGATACGGGAGGTTTTCCACAGGTCGGGGTAGTAACCTGTGGACAGGACTACATTGTAGAGCCTGGCCAGAGTGGAGAGGAAAGACACAGGAGCTTCACGAAGGTGACGGTAGGTGACACGATCGTGACCAGGAGCGGTGTTGCGTTTTGTGCGGAGTGTAGAAAAATGAGATCCTGTGTAGTGATAGGGGCATTGAGTTCTGTGTGTACAATGTTGTCCAAGTACTGGAAACCAGGTGCGAGGGGAGGGACAGACGTGTCAGTTCTATCGCGGACATCCAGGAAGAGGGAGTAATCGAACTGGGGATCATCAGGGATGGAAAACACGTCGGAGAGGTAGGAGGCAAAGTGATTGGCCTTACTAAGGGTGTCAGGGAAGGGGTGATCATCATGGCGAAGAGGATAGGAGGGGGAGGGTTTAGTTCCGGTAAGGCGACGGAAGGCTGACCAGAACTTTGACGAGTTGATAGGTAGGGTAGCATTTAAATGGGTGCATGTCTGTCGCCAGTCCCGGCGTTTCTTAGTCGCGAGCAAATTACGAATGTGTCGCTGGAGTTGCCGGTGGCGTCATAGTGTGTCCGGGTCACGCGTGCGGAGGAAGGCACGGTAGAGACGACGGGATTCACGGAGGAGGAGGACGGCCTGTGGGGGTAAGGTAGGACGGTGGGGGTGGATGGCGACAGAGGGACGTGGACCTCCACGTCCTCAGACAAGGTCTGCTGGAGAAAGGAGGCGGCATGGGCTACATCGTCAGGGCTGTGGTAGGTGAAGGGGTGGCTATTGACCTGGGTAGAGAGGGTATCCTGGTAGGCATTCCAGTTGGCACGGGGATAGTCATGGATGTACTTAGGGGGAGGGTCATGACGAGGGTCGGGGCGGGGGCGATGACTGAAATGGTGAGGAGGACAGGGAGATGGTCGCTACCAATAGGCTCCAGGACATCCACTGTTATGCAGCCAATGAGGTTGGGGAAGGAAAGGATAACATTGGAGGTGGAGTTGGATTCGGGACGGGTGTGCTGGGGGATGGGGATGAGGTCGCCTTGAAGGGAGGAGAGGAACCGATGCCACCGCCGTAACTGGGCGGCTGAACGACTATGGATGTTGAGGTCGGCGGCGATCACGTAGGAGGAGAAGGTACGGTCAATGTGGGAGGGGAAGTCGAAGGGAATAGGGGCGTTAGGGCGGACATAGATAGTAGCGCAGGTAACGGTAAGGCTGGGGAAGAAGAGACTAAGGATCAGGTGTTCGGTGGGTTCGGGAAGGAGAGGTTGGAGCCGAATGGGGATCTGGCGGTGGTGACCAATGGCAACTCCGCCACGTGCAATCGGGAGGGGATTATCGGAGCGGTGGAGGAGATAGGGCGAAGTGTGGACGGTGTGGTGGGGTTGGAGAAGGTTTCATTGAGGAGGAAGGCATCCACGCGGTGGGTTGCAAGGGTGTGCAGGAAGAGGTTCTTGTTGGCGGGAAGGGAGCGGATATTGTTGAAAAGGATACGGTGCTATCGCACCATGTCAGGGATTTAGACAAGGGTGTCAAGACGAGAGAAGGTGAAATGGGCCTGGTTGTTGGAGTAGGTGGCGTACATTTTGAGTTGGAAAATGGAACAGGCGGCGAGGGATATCTGTTGGAGAGTGTGGGGGCGCTGAAAAGCATGAACATTCTGAAGGACGATGGTGAGGAATCTGATGATGTCCTCAACGGTAGGGGGTGGGCGAAGGAAATTGGCGGGAGGGGTGGGGGAGTCCAGAGGATGGACGGGGACAGTGAGTTCAGGAGTGGTCGGAGGGGGTCGGACTTTACACTTTTGGGAGTAGGTGGGATGGGGGAGATTGCAGGTATTGCAGGAGGGAGGGAGGGGATTGAAGGTTAGGGCACTGACGGAGGAAGTGCGCTTGCCTACAATGCGGGCAGGTGGAGGCCTTACGGCACTCGGCTGTTGGGTGTGCGTTATAGTGCAGATACCTCTGGCAGCACAGGGATTGAGGAGGGGAACGGGAGGGGTCGACCTTGTAGTGCTGGTTGAAGAGGAGGGCACCCTCCTTCAGGAGACGGTCAATGGAGGGGGCATCCTCGGAGAAAACCCGCATAAGGCGGGTGGGGCCGGCCGAGTTGAAAATGCGGTGGACCGCCCGCACCTCCAGCGTGGGATGCGCCTTGAGCTCCGCCAACACCTCCTCCTCCGTGATCGTCGGACTAAGCCGAGTGATCACGGCGGTGAGGGATGGCGGGCGACGCGGGGGTTGGGGTTGGCGGGTAGGAGACTAAGAAGGAGCAGGGGTGAGGGAGGCTTTGGGGCCAAAACGGGTGATGGGGAGGCGGGAGAGGATGTCAGTATGGAGGGTTGGCCTGGGGGAGGAGATGAGAACGGAATCCCGTCTGGGAATGAGGAGAGAGATGGGGGCACCAGGGAAGTGTTGGTGGAGGAGGAGGGAGAGATTCCGGGCCTCGAGAAGGGAAGGATCGGGACGGGAGAGGAGGTATTTGTATAAAGAGGGGGGGAGGAGGAGGAGGAGGAGGAGGAGGAGGAGGAGGAGGCAGAGGGAGCAGGGCCAGGCGGGGAGACATCCATGGCATCCTGGGGGGGGAAGGAGGACGGGGCTGGGCCTTTCTGGGAGCGGAGGAGGTGGTGGTGCCACTAGGGCGTTTAACGGCAGCAGAAGGGTGGGTGGTGATGTGAGGGATGGGAGCTATAGGGAGGTGGCGGGAAGGGGCAGGTCCCAGTTTAGACGCAGCAGTCGGCGCCGGAGATGGTGAAGGCGATGGCGACGGCGACGGTGGTGGCGGTGACGGCGAAGGCGATGGGGAGAGTTGGGCATGGGCAGTGGCCCGACGGGCCACCACCCTAGCTGGAGCTGCAGTGACAGGCTGTGGGAGTGGGGGGAAAGGATCTGAGGGAGAGGAGCGGGAGGAAGAAGCTGGAGAGGGGGCGACAAAGAGCGAGGGCGAAGGGAGAGTGAGAAGAGGCGGGATGGAAAGAGTGGGGTGTGACTGGGCACACCATGTTATGGTGGTGATGGCGGCGGAGGGGAAGTATAAACTATGGCTGTGGTGGTAGTGGAGGTGGGGGCTGACATGACGACAGGGAGAAACAAAAACGCACAGGACGAAAAAGAAAGGACAAAAACTGGGGACAGACGAAGACGGATGAAGACGAAGACAGACGAAGACCAGAGTTCCACGCTGCTGGCGCTGGCGCTGACGGCGATGACGAGTGGCAGGAACGCCGGCCGCTGCTGCTGCTGCTGGGCTGGCTGGACCGCTGCTGGAGGGCTTGAAACGTCCCCTTTGAACAATTATACAAGACTGTGCTTAACCTGACACACAATATTTTGTTAGCGCAACGCAATCTGACTTTCAAAATTCCCTACAAAAGAATGGCCCTGACTAACATTAAACTATACCTTTCACAAATCACTTACCTCACAAAAATCTTCGCTGCTCAAGCTACTGCAATACAGCGAGCGCCACTACTGCCAGCTAAATAAAAGATTCAAACTATGGAAGGCACTAACTACTGATAGGGATAGTTAGCAAATGAAAGATATTAATAAAGAACAAACAATGTATTTACCTTGATATCATCATATATAAATATAGCAGTTCATGACAAATTTCAAAACTCCGCCATCTCTCTCCCCACATCCTCCACTGCTGGCGGCTCACCTCCAACTGGGCAACGCTACGCGCTGTTCACAGCCAGCTGCCTAACACTACAATGGCGAGTATTACAACAATGCAAAGTAGCCACAGACTGCACACAGCACAGCCAGTGATTTTCATACAGAGGTGGCGTTACCAATAAACAACCTAAACAGCCTACTTACATAGCGAAAACATAAACAGCCTACTTACATAGAGAAAACATAAACAGCCTACTTACAGGCTGGCTGGCTGCTGTCGGCTGGACCGCTGCTGCTGGTCGGGACCGGGACCGGGACCGGGACCGGGACCGGGACCGGGACCGCTGCTGCTGCTGCTGCTGCTGCTGCTGCAAGACAGTAATAATTAATATTCGTATATAAAGATGTACTTACATACGTAAAAAGTTGAGCATTACAGCTCTCGTCATACAATTTTAACACCAAAAATGCCACGTCACATAATGAAACATCCTACGTAAAAGTTTTACTATCATTTCTAGTTAAAAATTAAAGATTGCCGCTAAGGGCTGCTTGTGTATACTGAAACAGGTGGCATCAGACTGGGTGGCACGTGCGCCGGCTATACTACGATGTGGACACGAGGTGTCACGCCATCTAGTGATGAAAATTGGTAACATCTGCTTTACGTGACAGAAAGGTTACAGCAGTTTGTATAGCAGATGTGTCTACAACTTTTAAACATTTTATAGTATGAAGACATAATTTAAAAGCAGTAAGAAATTATGAAAATTTTTTCAGTAATTTGTTACAGTAAAATATAGTAAGTAATTAAACTGCAATAAGAGTATGGGGAGGAAAACAACATTTCAGAAAAAACACGAGGAGAAATTGACATAGATGAAAAATATCTTTCAAGGATCCTTCAGTAGAGGTTTGAAGCCATTGAAAAAATTCTTGTTACGTAACTGTAACTGTTCATTAAGAATAAGGCTACCATTGAGAGAGAAGTGTTTGATTATTTCCATTTCCTCAGGAACATCAAGTCTACGACCTTTTTTCTCTGTGTGCAGAATATTAATTTCATTAATTTCGTTAGGTTTGTGGCCTGTGATCAGCAAATGATCAGCGAAAGAAGAATTATGAATGTTAGTGCCTTTTTTCCCCAATAGATGCTCTTTATATCTGACTGAAAAACCTCCCCCTGTTTCTCCTATATAATATGAAGGACATATATCGCAAATGATTTTATAGACTCCTGAATGTAACAAAGGGGAACGTACTGATTTTAAATTATGAAGGAGATTGATTTTCAGGTTATTATTAGTGGAGAATGTAACATTGCAGTTATATCTGTTTTTAAGGAGGCGCTGGATTCTGTAAGAGATGGGCCCTAAAAACGGAATGGAAAAATATTTCTTTTCTTGCTGTTCGGTACTGGAGGAACCGAGAGTAGTAACTCTGTTCTTAGTTTTCTGCTTGGAGATGTCATCTACTATAGTGGGTTCGTATCCATTATTAACTGTGATAGTTTTAATCAAATTTATCTCAGCATTGAGGTTTTCAACATATAAGGGCGTAGAAACAGCTCTGTGTATGGAGGAATGAAGAAAAGGCATTTTTGTGGGGTTGTGGGTGTGTAGAACTAGCTGGTACGATTTGATCTGTGCAAGTTTCTTTTCGGCAATTGTTGAAAGAAATTTTATAAAGTCCGTCCGAACAGGTCTTGGAAGGTCCAATGGTTCTGACCGGCCGCCGTATTATCCTCGGGCCATAGGCGTCACTGGATGCGGAAATGGAGGAGCATGTGGTCAGCACACCGCTCTCCCGGACGTATTTCAGTTTGCGAGACCACAGCCGCTACATCTCAGTCAAGTAGCTCCTCAGTTTGCCTCACAAGGGCTGAGTGCACACCGCTTGCCAACAGCGCCCGGCAGACCGGATGGTCACCCATTCAAATGCTAGCCCAGCCCGACAGCGCATAACTTCGTTGATCTGACGGGACCCGTTAGCAGTGTTCCCTCTATAGTCTTCCATAATTGCGAACGCGTTGCCGGTACACGATTTTGTTTATGAACTGGCCTCATAAATGTTGTATGTGATTCATGTCGGACGGTCTGGGTGTCTAATAATTCCCTCAAATTGTCTAGAATGTTTTTCAAACGAATAACGGACAATTGTGGTTCGGTATACGACATTGTTATTTGGGAACATGAAGTCCATAAATGGCTGCAAACGGTTTCCAGGAAGCCGAACATAACTATTTCGAGTCAATGATCGGTTCAGTTGGATCAGAGGACCCAGTCCATTCCAAGCATACACAGCCCACACCATTATGGAGCCACCGCTAGCTTGCACAGTGCCTTGTTGACAACTGGAGTCCATGGCTTCGTGGGCACTGCGCCACTCTCGAACTCTACAATCATCTGTTACCCACTGAAATCGGGACGCATCTGAGCAGGGCACGGTTTTCCAGTCCTCTAGGATCTAGCAGAAATTGTCACTAGCTCAGGAGAGGAGCTGCAGGCGATTTCATGGTGTTAGCAAAGGCACTCGGGTCGGTCGTCTGCCGCCATAGACCATTAACGCCAAATTTCCAATTTGATTTCTACGGTTATCTGACGCAGTGTTGCTTGTCTGTTAGCAGTGACAACAATGCACAAACGCTGCTGCCCCCGGTAGTTAAGTGAACGTTGTCGGCCAGTCTGTGGTCCTTGGTGTGTGCTAATGCCTGAAATTTGGTATTCTTGGCACTCACTTGACACTGCATATCTCGGAACATTGAATTCCCTAACAATTTTCGTTATCCCCATTTGTCTAGCCCCAACTAATATTCCGCGTTCAGTGTCTGTTAATACCCGTCGTGCGGCTATACTCACGTCGGAAACACTTCCACGTGCATCACCTGAGTACAAATGACAGATCCGCCAATGCACTGCCCTTTCATACGTTGTGTATGCGATACTACCGCCATCTTTATGTGTGCATATCGCTCTCCTATGACTTCGTCACCTCATTGTATGTCGGAGCTAGGTGACTTCGAAAGTGGATAGTTCGTTATTGGCCATATGGCGGTGCTTCCGTAATCTAGGTAGCTGAAATCTTTGGTGTTTCAAGAGGATGGACGAGTGTGTTGCGTAGTAGTGACTGACGCTCATTGAAGAGGATTGTGAGGAAGAATAAGAGGAAGACAATTGCAAAAGTCACAGCAGAATTGAATGTCGCACGCATGAATTATGTCAGGGCCAAAACAACACGCAGTGAACTCCGTAAGTTGAGAATTACTGGGAAACCTAGAATTCCTAAACGACACATCTGTAATGTAAATTCCCGTAATAGCAAAACGTGATCCCGAAGTCATAAATCCTGGACTATGGAGCAGTGGAATAATGTCATTTGGTGGGATGAGTCTTGTTCACACTGTTTACAACTTCTGGCCAAGTTTACGTCCCAAGAGTGAAACACGGCGGGGGTTCGGTGATAATTTGGGCAGCCATGTCGTGGTATTCCGTGGGTTCCGTGGTTACTCTGCAAGGCTGAGTTACAGCCAAGGATATCGTGACCATTCTGGCTGATCAGCTCCATCCCATGGTACAATGTTTGTTCCCCAATGGTGATGCTGTGTTCCAAGAGGTTCCCTATTCACACAATTCGCATCCCTCGGGATTGCTTTTTTGAGAACGAGGGTGGATCGTAGCATCTCCGCTGGTCAGCAGTCACCAGATCCCAGTATTATTGAGTCTTTGTAGTCTACTTTATAGATCGCTAACCGCCTCCATCATCGTTATCTGTATTTGTCACTATTTAGCAGGAGGAATAGCATAACATTCCGTTGAAAACCATATATGACCTGTATTTATCCACTGCAAGACGAGTGGAAGCTGTTTTCAATACCAAGGCGTTACGTACACCGTATTGGGCGTGCCAGCAAGTTCTGTTTGCGGTGTTTCCACTGAGCATGCACGGTCACACTCCGGGAATGCTGCACGAGTTTTTGCAGTGATACTCTGTGAAAACTGTCACTGTCACGATTGGGCATTACTCCGGTACAGTTCTCGAACCGTAGTACACCACTCAAATCAATTATTTATTCACTCTACTTAAATCGGTAGACTGAAGTTCTCGATAGTAAATTGCTTTATTTTCCCTCTCAATTACATAACAAATGATATTCCTTGTGATGTTGTCATAAAAGAGGTCTGTCCAGAGATTTCAGACAAGAGGGTGCATAAAATTCAACGAATTCGAAAGTAAAGTTCTATGTACTGACTTGGCAGAAAATCCTAAGAAATTTTGGTCTTATGTAAAAGCGGTAGGTGGATCAAAACAAAATGTCCAGACACACTGTGGCCAAAATGGTACTGAAACAGATGATGACAGACTAAAGGCCGAAATACTAAATGTCTTTTTCCAAAGCTGTTTCACAGAGGAAGACTGCAGTGTAGTTCCTTCTCTAGATTGTTGCACAGATGACAAAATGGTAGATACCGAAATAGATGACAGAGGAATAGAAAAACAATTAAAATCGCTCAAAAGAGGGAAGGGCGCTGGACTTGATGGGATATCAGTTCGATTTTACACAGAGTACGCGAAGGAACTTGCCCCCCTTCTTGCAGCGGTGTACTGTAGGTCTCTAGAAAACCGTAGCGTTCCAAAAGATTGGAAAAGGGCACAGGTCATCCCCGTTTTCAAGAAGGGACGTCGAACAGATGTGCCGAACTGTAGGCCTATATCTCAAACGTCGATCAGTTGTAGAATTTTGGAACACGTATTACGTTCGAGTATAATGACTTTTGTGGAGACTAGAAATCTACTCTGTAGGAATCAGCATGGGTTTCGAAAAAGACGGAAGTGTGAAACCCAGCTCGCGCTAATCGTCCACGAGACTCAGGGGGCCATAGACACGGGTTCCCAGGTAGATGCCGTGTTTCTTGACTTCCGCAAGGCGTTCGATACAGTTCCCCACAGTCATTTAATGAACAAAGTAAGAGCATACGGACTATCAGACCAATTGTGTGAGTGGATTGAAGAGTTCCTAGATAACAGAACGCAGCATGTCATTCTCAATGAAGAGAAGTCTTCCGAAGTAAGAGTGATGTTAGGTGTGCCGCAGGGGAGTGTCGTAGGACCGTTGCTATTCACAATATATATGCATGACCTTGTGGATAACATCAGAAGTTCACTAAGGCTTTTTGCGGATGATGCTGTAGTATATCGAGAGGTTGTAACAATGGAAAATCTGCAACGAATTGACGCATGGTACAGGGAAGGCAATTTAATCTCAATGTAGGCAAGTGTAATGTGCTGCGAATACATAGAAAGAAAGATCTCTTATCGTTTAGCTACAATGTAACAGGTCAGCAACTGGAAGCAGTTAATTCCATAAATTATTTGGGAGTAGGCATTAGGAGTGATTTAAAATGGAATGACCATATAAAATTAATCGTCGGTAAAGCAGGTGCCAGACTGAGATTCATTGGAAGAATCCTAAGGAAATACAGTCCGAAAACAAAGGAAGTAAGTACACTTCTTCGCCCACTGCTTGAATACTGCTCACCGGTGTGGGATCCGTACCAGATAGGGCTGATAGAAGAAATAGAGAAGATCCAACGGAGAACAGCGCTCTTTGTTACTAGATCATTTAGTAATCACGAAAGCGTTACGGAAATGATAGATAAATTGCAGTGGAAGACTCTGCAAGAGAGACGCTCAGTAGCTCGGTTACGGGCTCTTGTTGAAGTTTCGAGAACATACCTTCACCGAGGAGTTAAGCAGTATATTGCTCCCTTCTACGTATATCTCACGAAGAGACCATGAGGATAAAATCAGGGAGATTAGAGCCGACACAGAGGCATACCGATAATCTTTCTTTCCACGAACAATACGAGACTGGAATAGAAGGAAGAACCGATAGAGGTACTCAAGGTATCCTCCGTCGCACACCGTCGGGTGGCTTGCGGAGTATGGATGTAGATGTAGACGTGCTGCAGTGTATATTCTCTTCTACAGCGTTATTCATTACGGTTCTACGAATCTTCTGTCTGGCGTATTCGTTGGCGCTGCAGTTGATTTTGAGGTCTTGGATCAGATGGCTCTGAGCACTATGGGACTTAACTTCTGAGGTCATCAGCCCCCTAGAACTTAGAGCTACTTAAACCTAACTAACCTAAGGACATCACACGTATCCATGACCTAGGCTGGATTCGAACCTGCGAACGTAGAGGTCGCGCGGTTCCATACTGTAGCGCCTATAACAGCTCGGCCACTCCGGCTGGCTTATGAGGTCTCTCTGCACTTGCTCTGAGGTCACGATATCGGCTCCTGCGCCCCAATGCTACCGTAGTCCATCGAATATCTCGAAAAGCACGTGGACAAAACCAAACAGAGACAAATATATACAATACATAAGTGAAACTCGAGTTCTTATAAAAACATCATAGAACATGAATCAATACCAGAAATATCGCTAAAACTCTACACGTTTACTCACTCATATACATCATCAAGTGAACAGAAATTTTAGCACGATAAATTCACGCGTATTCCCAGGTTTTAAGTCTCAAAATTTCTGCACCCTCTCAATATGAGCAGCTCGTATTAGTTCTCCACAATCTAAAGCGCTACGCAGCGAGCAGTGCGCTCTTTTAAAAAAGTGACAAGTATTTTGTTCGGGAAGCTTGTATCAGGATGCTTTAGTCAGTGCGTAATGAATTATCGATGTGTCACTATGGCTGTTCGCTGTGAGGAAACTATTCCTGCAGTAATATTCTACGTTCGTCGGCGAAGAAATGAAAATGACAATGGTTGCTTTAAAAAATAGTGAAGTTTATAGAAAGGCACCCTTGCAAAGTACCTCTTCTCCTTCCCTGCAGCAGATTTCGTGCCTATGGCTTCTTTCCTGCTGCAGCGGGCGCGTCCGGTGCTCGCGTGTTCCAGCACAACCACCGGAACCGGGGACCGCCAAGGACTGCTTCTTTGCAGAAACCTCGTGGCCCTCTGCTCTTCCTCTACCGCATTCGCTCTCTCAGTTTCTTCCACGTACTAGATTTCGCTAATTTCAAAAGTTGTTCGCGGAGTTTCTAAAGAAACTCAGACACACTACACTTTCCTATTTCTTTAAGTGCAATATTATCTCGTTTGTAAGAAACTTTTCGAACTAACCACAAAGTAATAGCTGTACTATATTACGAGAATCGTGACAGGTCACTTCATCTATACGTTTAGAAACTAAAATCCACTGCTGCGTTTTTCTTGTTTTATCTCTACGTGAAACGCAGCAATTGCAGTAACGTCCGTGTAAGATCGTGTTGTAAGTGTGAATTATTTAACCTGCCTCTTGAGTGTTAAGAAAACTTGCTGGTCGGGGTGGCCGAGCGGCTCTAGGCGCATCAGTCTGGAACCGCGCCACCACTGCGGTCGCAGGTTCGAATCCTGCCTCGGGCATGGATGTGTGTGATGTCCTTAGGTTAGTTAGGTTTAAGTAGTTCTAAGTTCTAGTGGACTGATGACCACAGAAGTTAAGTCCCATAGTGCTCAGAGCCATTTGAACCATTAAGAAAACTCACTGAATCTCTTTCTGTATTTGTTTACCTTGAGGGGCCTGCATTCACCAGTACTGAATATCTACACTGCGAAAAAGGCTGCTTGTTGGTGAAGCCATTATCTTCAGTCTGCTGCGCCCTAATAAAGAAACAGGATGTCGGAATTGGGTTGGGTTGGGTTTTGGGGGGGTTGGTTGGTTGTTTTGGGGAAGCAGACCAGACAGCGAGGTCATCGGTCTCATCGGATTAAGGAAGGACAGGAAAAGAAGTCGGCCGTGCCCTTTCAAAGGAACCATCGCGGCATTTGCCTGGAGCGATTTAGGGAAATCACGGAAAACCTAAATCAGGATGGCTGGACGCGGGATTGAACCGTCATCCTCCCGAATGCGAGTCCAGTGTGCCAACCACTGCACCATCTCGCTCGGCATGTGTCGGAGTATTTGTACCAGTACGGAGCATTGTGTGAATGTTCAGCGGGTCTAATTGTGTTTTACCATGACATGCAATTAAAGTAATTATAAACTCATGCAAAATTGCATGGACCATGAAGCAGGATTCGACTAACTCATACATCCCTGTAACTTATGCTGACAGGAATCGTTATGTACGAAATATGGAATTCAGGAAAGATAATAAAAATTAAAAAAACACACATACACAGTGAACATTAATAAAACCGACAAACTGCAGGGGCGGATTCCTGACTGTAAATGGAGGAAAGAAAGTCCTACGACCATGTGTCTGGAAATGGGCTGTGTACGTGCAACGACAACATATCGCCCGGAACACAGTACAGAAGCTGCATCGCATGTTCGTCACAACAGATGTTAGTGCCCTCTATGGGATGCAGCGCACGCGTTCACACGTCGCGTCATGGATTGCTGCACTCTTTCGCACGTTCCGACCTCTCTCCGAAAAGCGTCACAGGCGTCGTGAACACGCTGTTGCAGGGTCTGCGCATTAGGAAACGGTTCAGCATACACAACGCTTTTCAGATGCCCCCAGACGTAGAAATCCAGTCTGGTGATCTAGCAGGCTATGCTACGGGGCCTCCGCGATCTATCCAACGTCTCAAGATGTTTTTGAGGTGACAGCGTGCTATAATGCGGAAGTGGGATAGTGATCCATCATGCAGAAACTACATAACGTGTTGTATTGCCAAAGGCACATTCTAAAGCAATCCAGGCGCAGTATTCCGCAGAAAGTCCAGGTACATTCTTCTGTCGAGGCGTCGTGGAATAATAGTCTAACCAGTTTAAGAATGTGGCCACTGAGAATCCCTGCCCACACACTGACGCTGAACCGATGCTGATGAGACGCCTCGACCATTCCCCAGGGAATTGTCTGTAGCTCACAGATGACTGTTAAGCATATTGATGATGCCAGTCCTTGTAAAGATTCCTTTGTTGGTAATGACGACTGATCACAGAAATCCCATAATTGTGGTGGACTGGTGCAAAAACCGTCGACAGACTCGTTCACGTAGAGGGAAATCCGCTGGTGATAATACTTGCATCCGTTGCAGGCGACAGAGATAGTAGCGGTTGTCATGCAGGATACACACAATCGTACATTGGCTCACACCTTGTTGGAGAGCCACTTTTCTGGAGCTTGTCCTAGGGTTCGTCTCAGTATCCCGTAGAACCCGGTCTTCCGAATGTGGTGTACGCACAGTCCGCCGCTCTCCTGAACGTTTGTCTGTCTGGAAGGATCCATGATCTCACAAATGCCCAAAAAGGGCTTTAAATGTGGTGTGATGTGGTTGGTGTCTGTGAGGATACTTGTTTTGATATAGCCATGCTGCCTTTCGACAGTTTCCATCTGTTTGGCCGTGCACGAACACCATCTCGGTTTGTTCCCGACATGAATACCGGACCATTCTGCTGCTTACAGTACGCTGCGTCAATCACACATCCTGCAACATACAAGGAACACACGGTACGCGGTCGGAGGAAGTGTCATTCGTCAGCGCCATCTACCGTGGCAACGAAGTACTTCCGGAAACATGTCCATAGGACCATTTTCCTCCATTTCCAGTAAATAATCCGTCTTTGCAGTTTTTCGCTTCTATTAATGTTCACCCTGCATATATCAGTTCACAATCCCAAATAATGTCCCTAGCCTTCGCTATAGTTTACTCGGCCACATTAGCCGTACTTCATTACGTTGCAGTTTCTCGCAAATGGCTTTCTGTAACACAATGCAGAAATAATATCGATCTCTTTAATCCACCGATTTCTAATGCTCAGCTAGAAATTCCTCCGAGTATTGTCACTTTTACTTCAGGAAGTAACACTCGTTCAGTGTCCTTAGAACGCTAAGCTAACTTTTTTCAAACCATTGTTACAACATCTGTGGAAAATCTGTACCGCGTAGCGTAAGCTTACACAAAATATAAAAAAAATAGAGGTTCTTAACAAAGTCACAGTTTTTGTATCCTGAGTTCAAGCACATACCCACATACATTTGAAATAAAGTTTGCTAGGGTGTGGGGGTAGGTCATTCTGTGCGTTTTTCTAATCTTAGGTGCTACTGTAGAGATTTTGGTACGGTTTTCACTAATAGACAGGCTCATTCGCAGGGAAGGTTTGTGTATTTAAGTGGAGGTTTACTGTCTTTGGTCCGAAAAAAGCATGTTCTTTGAGAATTTTTTTCTCGGGATGTGTTATAGATAGATATCAATGTCAAATTTGGTCAAAATGTTTATTGATATTTCCTCTACAAACTGATATATTTTCGACCGGAAATGTCCAAGAACAAAGGCTGAAGTTCCGGCTAAAAGAAACAAAATTTCCATGTAGACCTCCACGCACGGTATGTCACAGGTCAGCCGGCTCATCTGAAATCAAAATTGAGTTGACGTTAGCTAAGCATATAAGCTTCTTTAGGAGTTGCACCTCGCTTAACTTATTTGGACCATAGGACAAAAAATGGCCGCCATTTGAAAAAAAGTAGGGTTTTTTTCATCGATTTTTCGACTTCTTCAGCCAAGTAAAAATATTTATAGTTGATAGATCGGAATAAAAGTGGTACAACTCCTAGACAATTTAATTAGCTTCTTCGGAAACGATGAATCATGCCAATCGGTTCAGTAGATTTGAAGTTTCCATACTGTGCGATAAAAAAGGAAGTCATTTCGAGAAAAATGCGTTTGAATGCAACATTATGCAACTTATGTTCTATCTGCTATTCCGGGTCCATAAACTAGTCCTTCCTCTTCCTCATAGAGGGCGTTCTGCTCGATCTGGGCCATCCTGCGCTGCTCCAGAGCCGCTTGTGCGGCCGGCGACAAGCGGTTTTCTGCCGCTTGAATCCGGTGGTCGTCCGAATGCTTGGCGAACTGCGTCGAATAGAGTCCCAGAGTGACGTCCATCGTTGTCATGGTCTTCAGAATTGCTGAATACCCTTCGTTGAAGCTGCTCACTGCCAGGAAAATCGCAATCTCCACAGTCTTCTCACCACAATGCAAATGCATGGGGGCTAACTTCCAAACATTCAAACTTTCAGAATGAGATTTTCACTTTGGAGCGGATTGTGCGCTGATATGAAACTTCCTGGCAGGTTGAAACTGTATGCCGGAGACGAAGTATTGGTAGAAGTAAAGCTGTGAGGGCGGGGCGTGAGTCGTGCTTGGGTAGCTCAGATGGTAGAGCACTTGCCTGCGAAAGGCAAAGGTCCTGAGTTCCAGTCTCGGTCCGGCACACAGTTTTAATCTGCCAGGAAGTTTCATTCAAAATTTCATTTGAATTTTGTGTCTCCTCCCAAGCACCGGTACAATAACTCGTCCTCCGAAAGAAAAAAACTGGTGCGTGAAAAAGGTCGATTTCAGGTAGGTGCATTTTTTTGTTCAAGCGCGAATAACAAACGTTTCCGTTCCGTATTCGGAAAAACCGTTTCAGGGTTGGATTCTAAATACTTTCATACTACATTCCAAAAATGCAATTTAAATTTTTTTTTTTTTTTTTTTTTTTACCGAAAGGTAGTAAACCTCCCCTTAAGTATTTCTTGAAAATTGGCTGAACTATGATTAATGTCTCCTGTCATGTTTTTGTATCCATACAGGTTGTCCCAGGTGTAGGGATGTAAAGTATTCAGGGATAAGACAGGAACGATCACTCAGGAGAAAGAAATCTGTGTAACAACGGCTGTAAAACGCATACCTTCAGAGCTACTAGCACTTATGCACCTTCGCTGCTGTGAAACACATTTCTACTAAAAATGTTATATATAACTGTGTGCCACTTAACAGAGAATCTTAACTCATTTCATAAAAAAACTGAGCTTCATTCTGGCGTCACCAAGAAGAGACTGAGTACAATTTTACACACAGTCATTACGTTCATTATTCATTCTTTTGTTTCATTATAGCATCACAAGTGCCGCAGGAGATGTGCTATGGCTTCAGCTTTGCTGTTGGCTTCGGAGAAGTAAATAATGTTATAATGCAGTAATTAAATTAATTACATAAGTATGATACATCGTGTTAGCGGCAAAGTGCTCGGTAATACTACGCAACGTATACATCACAACTACTACACTAATTAAATAAGAACAGTATTACAATTAAATCATTAAACAATTAGACACATCGTTTAGGCGGGAAATGTTCTCAATACCAATTTCTATAATTTAGATCATGAGGAGCGCATTACATCGTGAGCTTTTTTTTCTCCGCAATTATTTCACTTACGTTTGAAACGGAAAAATGATCTCCAAGATTTTCGTGTCGTGTTCTCTGTTTGCTCCGGTTTCTCAACCGTTCTAGTTTCCTCTCCTCCTCCCTTACCCCTTCTTTGTAATTACACGACTTGGCCTGCTGTGCTACCAATTATTTCCGTCTTTTCCCGCCAGTCAGAGGGAGACACGACTGTCCACAATTCTGCAGCCCGCATTAAATTCTTCCAGTGAACGACGGCGTCCGACACGACGAGTTCGTGGAGCTTTGGTCTCTGCCGAAATAAAGGCCACCCTTGAGCGGCCTTTCTCATTTCTCGCGGTCTTATTGCGTGCCGGCCGGGCGCTGGGCTTCCCCATAATTACTAGAGCTCACACGAGTTATTTTTCAGAAGCAGGAAATTCTTTGTTTCTGCCATGAACGAAATCCTGTGCAACGCACTGGAGCCGAATTTTGAGATAATTACGTTCTTCTGTAATGGTCAGCCATTTGTCTGGTAAGAGAATTGTCCATTTGACGAATGGTCGCAATTTTCAGTCGGTTAATCTTTGCTTGTTCGCCCAGGAGAAAGATCATTAAGAACTTCACGCTTGTGGAAACTTTCGGGGAAATGTGGAGAAATCTCTTACAATACATCAGTAGCGTTTCTGAGTCCATCACATTGACTCCAGTCACTTAAAATAAGTTACAAGAAAGTAATTTCGCGGAACATAACTGGCTATATAGCTCTCTCTCTCTCTCTCTCTCTCTCTCTCTCTCTCTCTCTTCCGGCAATTTTAGCACAATCTTTCTCACGTTGCTGTCAAAATCTTCCTTCACTTTATGACTTTCGTACGTTCTTCTGTGTATTACACCAAAACTGTCAATTATTTCTCCGTTCACATTGTTTCCTTGAAGGTCAAAGTTTCACAAAGTAAATGGAAAAACCATTTAAGCAGTTTCTATAAATTATTGCTAAAATAGAGTAAAACGAAATTTCCCATTTGTGAAAATAAATTCACACAAATTTGTCTAACTGATTTCATGCTCTTAGTTTAACTAAATTCAAACGAACTCCCATGAAAACTTTTAATTTCCTGTGTTATCGTTACATATGTTCTTATCATTACGCTTTCGTACCATACTCCACCACAGGTTTATATAATGACTCAACAGAATTTATTTTACAAATAACCCTATAGGTCGGACAACAACAGCTACCAGCTCGCACATAATGCCAAGGACAATCAAACAGTTCAAAATCAGAGATGTAAAATAGATTATATCAAAATTGAGTTTAAGTCCCAATCCGCAATAGATGTTTATTGTTTTTTTTTTTCACTGTATGACGGTCGGTTCCATAACGTGGAGCTATATCCTCAAGTCATATCAAACTAAAACGTTATAGCACTGTAACGTGTAGTTCTATGTGACGCATGCCAATATATTTAAGTATGCTGACGACTCCCAAGGACTGAGTGTCTTTTAATTTTTTGTTACTCCTGAGGATTTCGGCGACGGTTTCATCCTATCATACGTGGTTTGTCGTGTGCTGTCCGAGCTCGTCTTTTGACTGTTTTTTGGAGATGTATTAGTGATCATGCAGGGTTGGATCGGATACCCATCTACCGTTTCATCAAGGGTTTTACCGAGGCATGGCATGTTTTTACGTGCAGATGTATCTTGTCATTCGTGGCACATGACATATTAGTTTTACGTAACCAGAAGATATACCTCCAGGATATGAAACTGGTCGTCATACAGTGAAAACACAATGAAACAGGTATTGTGGATTTGGGCTTTCGCTCAGTTTTAATATAAACTATTTTACCATCTCTGATTTTAAATTGTTTGATTGTCCTTTTACTGTGTGAGTCTCAAACTGTGTATGAGACAAAAGACAAAGAGAAGTACTCGTCCATGGTATCAGTTGAGGACTCGCGTGTGTGATGAATACGTTCTTAAAATTACTTTATGTAATATGATTCCGTGTGACGCTAGATTCAAACTCTGAGAGAGAAGCAAGGTGAGTCGGCCGTCTATCCAGCAACGCCACTTGGCTTGCATTGCACAGGAAGACGTGCAAATATCTCCAGAGTTCATAGTAGGAAAGTAGAATTACAAAGTGGGGCAGTGTCGTGTGAAACTGGGATAAATATTAATTGAAGTGGGAAAGCTGAAAGTGATAGTGTTGTGACTATTTAGTGTAGTATTTCATGTTGTGGTGTGATGTATGTCATGTAATTTTGGTATGTGTGGTTTACATGGGAGAGTAGCAAGGTAGTTCCAATAGATTAGTGGGTTATGCTTGTTCCTTCTGTATCGCTCGATCTGGAGGAAAGTTTCGTGATGATGATTGTGAGAGTCGAAGTGTGAGATATAATAAAAGATCCACCATCCTATCCAGAAAGTGCACTGTAGCGTTAAATAATTGCGAGACCATAATATAGAGATTCACTAATGTAAAGCTATGCCCACTGGGCGGAATTTCTCATGTGTTATTGTTGTAGGTTATAGAATTTGTGTGTTTAGGTTATTGAATTTATCGGAATAAATAAGATAGTGAAAAGAAAAAGATTGGTGGACTTTTCCTTCGAATTGTATGTTGTCATAATGTCCCGAATTTATAATGTGTACGCTATTCATATTCAGTGCGGTGGCCACGTGTTGACAAAAGCCGTTAAATAAAATAAGAAAGAAAATGTGGTATTGCCAGTGTGTAGTGAACAGTCAGAGTTCTGTAAATCACTGGTAGTCAGATATGCCTTTCCGTTGCGTATTAATTATATAGGAGGATAATTTGTAACTAAACTGTGAGTACGAGAGTTCATGTTACTCGATAAATTAAGAATGAATCCACTCGCTTGGCAGACCACTCATCTTGCAGGCCTGACTGCTTGATGCCACAGTATGAGCAAGGCATGTGGGTGCCTCTCACCATAAGCTATTCACAACGAACTATAAAATAAATTTTATGGAACATCAGCACTGCGTACCTCAGTTTTTAATAGCATTATACGTAAACACTCCATTCATTAAACCAAATCAAACTAAGACAGAAAATTTATATTGTGTGATATGTAAAACTTCCTACGCGTCGTGGAAATATTGCAGGAACGTTGGTCATTGGCGAACATCAATCGCAGGCCGCTGTTTATTTGTTACTTACAGTTAGTGCTGTACTTTAAGACTTTACAGTAATCATATTCCAGACATGTTCAGTCAACGACAGTGCAGTAACGGAGGATTTTGTGATGTTGTGGACAATGTAAGGATCCGGTTACTGCTGTGTAGCTGACATTGCCGCGAGAACCAGAGAAATTGTTTGATTCATCTTGGATCGATTTTTAATGCCAGAGAAAAAGTATTTATCAGATAAATCTTATCAGTCAATGCGGAAATGGAGACAATGGCAGCGACAGACTTCACATCCGAATTAGCAGGTGGCATTGCTGTTGTGCTTAATAAGTTAACTGTTTCCCCGAAACTTACGGAGACAATGGACAAGAGGGGTGGGGGACTATATCACTACAATCAAGTACTAATATCTAATCATTTGGTACTATAAATGCAATTGTTTTATTCTTACATACTTTACAAAAACGGTCATAAGAGCACAGATCAGCTGCAACTTCCCACCGTAAGTTATTCAGGAACTGCAGTAGACATCAATTACGGAGTAGTGATTAACGATGCAGGGTTAAGTTCATACACAAGGCAACTGAATCAAGTATCGGAAAAAAATCGACTAGCACAAGGGCAATGGAATTATCTATGCCTAAAGGTTGTGCAGTCTGAAATATGAGAAAAAGATCATATTTCTTCATGACGACACACGTCGGTACGGCTCCTGACGTTGTGGCCAAAGTCTGACGTGATGTCCAGGAGCAGCGCCAGCGGGGTACAAGCGTCAAGGCTCCGATTTAACGTCTATGATTGCTTCTAGAAACTCCTACCATTTCGGTACACCAACGGATGATGTCCTCTACTGTGCTACCATGAAATCATATCCGCAGAACTTTCGTGGTCACCATCGCACGGGACCCGTGAAAAATCAGAGCTAAAAAGCGGCATAATGAAATGAGCGGTTGAGAACAACTCAAGTCAGATTTGTAGTTTTATTACCGCGCTCCTCGAGGAGTGACGTAAAGAATCCTGCCCTCCGTCATGTCCTGACGCCACCACAACTGCTGGAAAGCTGCATGTGATACCCTCGTTTCTTTCTGCAGCATCAGCGGAGATGAATCTGCTTTCTAAAGCTGGTAGAGGCGTATATGCTATGGGGCCTCACGTCATTTCTTTTTAATGGAAATCTGCCAGGAGGACCCGCGCGCAACGGTCGTTTCGTGCGTATTCTGGCGTGCGAAACAAAGACGAGGATTCTGAAATGAACTGTGACTCGTCTTACTTAATCACTTATACGATATTGAGATGATGGCTGTACATGAACCCATAAGACATGTCTCCAGTTCCTCTGAAGCGTACTCGTATGGTGAGCCGAATTTCGGTCCTTAGCATTGCCACGACATTAGCCTGTCAGTTTATATGAACTATTAACCAAACATTTAATCAAAATTTTAATATAAGTCATGTTATAACCGCCGAGCGGTTCTAGGTGCTACAGTCTGGAAGCGCGGGACCGCTACGGTCGCAGGTTCGAATCCTGCCTCGGGCATGGATGTGTGTGATGTCCTTAGGTTAGTTAGGTTTAAGTAGTTGTAAGTTCTAGGGGACTGATGACCTCAGAAGCTAAGTCCCCTAGTGCTCAGAGCCATTTGAACCATGTTATAACCCGGTCCTCAGTCACACTCAAAAACTATTAATAACCATACACGTCTCGTTCTTTGCACTTCTTAGAGAAATGAAGCTTCACAACAGAACTAAAAATTCTGGCCTACATGTATTCGGGCATGTCTTGTCGGAATAATATTATTTGGAGGTAAATGAAAAAGAAGATTGTTTTACACAGTGTTCAAAATTTGTTATAAAAAAGAAAAACTAAGGTATTTCTTGGGAAATCCCGTTGCATAGAATTTGGGAACCTTTATTCTCCTCAGTCTTTATGTAGAGTGTATGCCACATCAAACTTCTACTCACTTTTTAGCTCGGTGAATTAACTAAATTCGCTTTGCCTAATTGTTGAGTATACCTTACACCACGTGCTTTCCTTGCATCAGCTGCTTTCGTCCCTGCAAGCTCCCAGCAGGTTTCAGCATCTCACTGAAGAAAGCCGTATATCGTAGTGTCAGCAAGGGTTCGAGATATAAAGATAACTTTCGTTTGCTTTTAGTAATTTTGAACTAGAATGTGTTTAAAATATGCTGTAAAATGCTAGTATACCCCATACTATAGTATAAGTGATAGTTTATTTAATACCAACGATACGGCGATACTTTTTTCGATGTAGCACTGGATTTACATTCGACAGCGACCTATACTTTCACAGACACAAGAGAGAATACAAGGGGAAGAACAGTGAAGACGAAGAGGAGGAGTGTGATGACAAAGATGCAGTTCCACAGAGGAAGGACCCCATCGGCTCAAACTACAGGGTTATTACAAATGATTGAAGCGATTTCACAGCTCTACAATAACTTTATTATTTGAGATATTTTCACAATGCTTTGCACACACATACAAAAACTCAAAAAGTTTTTTTAGGCATTCACAAATGTTCGATATGTGCCCCTTTAGTGATTCGGCAGAACATCAAGCCGATAATCAAGTTCCTCCCACACTCGGCGCACCATGTCCCCATCAATGAGTTCGAAAGTATCGTTGATGCGAGCTCGCAGTTCTGGCACGTTTCTTGGTAGAGGAGGTTTAAACACTGAATCTTTCACATAACCCCACAGAAAGAAATCGCATGGGGTTAAGTCGGGAGAGCGTGGAGGCCATGACATGAATTGCTGATCATGATCTGCACCACGACCGATCCATCGGTTTTCCAATCTCCTGTTTAAGAAACCTGAAGTGCGGCTTCAGCCGAACAAAACTTTATGAGTTTTTCTACGTATCTGTAGTGTGTCGTGACCATATGTCAATGAATGAAGCTACTGTGAATTTATGAAATCGCTTCAATCATTTGTAATAGCCCTGTATGTGCTGTCACAAATAGCGAGGAAGATTCTTGCCATGCATTTACCTCAGATGATGAGCAAAACCCGGAATTGTAGTTTCAGGTGTAGGTTGCCGGGGTGCGGGGTGTTATTATTCCGCATTTTTACAGTGAAGTAAATGCAAAATATATAACAAGAAGATAATATTATGGTGGCTACATAAATATATTTATGTGCTTCAGTTGTCAGTTTATAAATAAAATCCATCAAAGAACTCCCTGAAAACATTATGCTTACTAGGATACAAAAAATGTATTTGAATGCTGACGTAGCATATATGCTGCATGCCCTGATGTTTTGCTGAATCACAGTAGTTTTTGCTTTGGAGTATTTAAGTCTTATTTTGTCCCCGAACAACGCACTGACCAACTTTTCAGACATAAATCTACACTCAGGGCTGAGGAGGGTATTTGATGGTGAATGTGTAAATAATATGCTGTCGCCAACCTATATCTCGCACATGTATAAAGGGAAAGATTAGGGCTTAAACAGAGGCAATATATATTTATGCCTCGCTCGTTACGTGAATGGAATAGGAAAGAAGATTGATGGTATTGTTACTATGAACCCTCGGCCATGAACTGTTCACTGTCTTTCAAAGTGTTCATACTGTGTGTTTCAAAGTCTTTGCATTAGATGATGGATCATGTCGGGGGGAACATTTTTTGTTAGAAACAAAGTAATCGCTCAACATTCCAGTGACACAAGGCGTCTTTTATCACAGATTATGCCCCAGAGAGGCGGCAGGGCGTAGGCGCTCGTGCAATGTGCGTTGCCTATAATCCAGTCAACTACTTCATGTGAAAGGCAGTAGGATGAGCGAATTCCTCCCCTTGCAAAATATATTTCTCCTCTGAGAGACACTTATTCTTAAAATTTTCTCGTTGAGAACCACTCTAGTAGTTTACTGGTGTAGATAGTATGCAGATGCTGCACATCTAGTTAGTAGATCCTGCGAGCTCGGTGAAATCTCGTTGTATATGGCGTGGTAAATTCAGTAAGAAGAAGCGTCGCTGAATATCTCTAACGAAAGATGTTCCCCCACAAGTGATCTGTCACCGCTACATATTTATTGAAGAACTTTTAAGTTTCTTACTATGTATCTCTGTGTGAAATTTAGCGTATATTTACCTCCCCCTGTATAAAAAGTCTAAATATTACCAAAACCATATACCCACAAACTGTTATCCAACTTAAACTCGTACGCTAACCTTTAACTAAACGGAAACTAATTTCATCTTTAACTGGTCTGGATACAACTTGTCTTTATACTTAATGCACAACCGAAGTAAAATAATTATCTGGCCCTAATCAAAATTTCCACTTACCTCGCGTCTTGACAACATTGTTTCAGATTTCTCGAAAGCATAACAGCAAACTGCAAACAGGCAGCGTCTAAGCTAGATTTCTGTTTTTAAATAAAGTTTCCAGACAACATTCGAACTATTGCATACCATATACTGCAGTGTGGTAATGCGTAGCGATAAACCTTCTTTAAACAGTGGTATAGAGAAAGTAACTGTTCCTGTGAACTAATATTCCAAGACAACGATTTTAGAATGATGTATGTATTCAAAAAGACAGAGTAAATCTTCGGGAGATTTTCACACGTAACATTGGTCTGAACAATACTACGCTTAACAAAGTGAACAATGATTTACGACGGTGAGTCAAATGAAAACTTTAAATATTTTTTAAAAATGTTATTTATTGTCCAGAAGTGGTACAAAGCTGTATCATTTTTCAACATAGTCTCCCCCACGTTCAATGCAAGTCTTCCAGCGCTTACAAAGTGCATAAATTCCTTTAGAAAAAAAAATCTTTAGGTAGTGCGCGAAACCACTCACGCACCGCATGGCGTACCTCTTCATCAGAACGGAACTTCTTTCCTCCCATTGCGTCTTTGAGTGGTCCAGACATATGGAGACCACTTGGTGATGAGGAATGGCGCCATTCCTTGCTCGCTCTCTTCCTTTCCGGTTGGTGGAAGTGAACCCAGGTTTCGTCCCCAGTAACGATTCTTGCAAGGTAGCCATCACCTTATCGTTCAAAGCGCCGAAGAAGTTCTTCACAAGCATCAACACGTCGTTCTCTCAATTCAGGAGCCAGCTGCCGTGGCGCCCATCTTGCAACACTTTGTGAAACTGGAGTACATCATGCACAATGTGGTGTGCTGACCCATGACTAATCTGTAAACATGCTGCAATGTCATTCAGTGTCACTCGGCGGTTTTCCTTCACTATGGCTTCTACTGCTGCAGTGTTCTGTGGAGTCACAACTCGTTGTGCCTGACCTGGACGAAGAGCATCTTCCACTGAAGTCACACCATTTGCGAACTTCCTTCTCCATTCGTAGACTTACTGCCTTGACAGACATGCATCACCGTACTGAATCTTCATCCGTCGATTAATTTCAATAGGTTTCACACCTTCGCTACGCAAAAACCGAATATCAGAATGCTGTTCTTCCCTGGTGCAAGTCGCAAGTGAGGCTGTCATCTTTATACCGATACTGCATCTGCACTATGCTGCCACCTACAGGCCATTCTGCGCTCTGTTTGTAGCACACTTACCAACTTACAGGATAACGGCGCGAAATTTCGATTTGTTATAACAAATTTAAGGTTTTCATTTGACTCACCCTCATGAAAAAGGTATAATGTTAACATAGAATTTGTATAAAACCAAACACCTTAGTCAGCTGATGTGTTAATGCATTGACTCAGGGAAGTGGGGTGCTCTTTCTCTCAGCAACTAGCTCTGAGCAAGTGAACGAAGTCAACTAGCTGACAATAATCATTCCGACAAGCTAACTGCGCCGTGCCGGAGTCTTATCTCAAACTTCTCTTAAAAAGAGTTATTCAAAATTTATGTTGTTTTCGCCTTTGAATATACACATCATATTCATCCTTGCTGTCCTTTACAACAACTCTTTCTTCATCTAACCGATACAATCACAAGTCAACACAGCACTACTGAATACGTCCATCACCAACCATACTTCATGCGCCAGACAGCACTGAAGCAAACACTGTACCGCGAGAAGAGCAGATTTTCGGAATGAGATTATCACTCTGCAGCGGAGTGTGCGCTGATATGAAACTTCCTGGCAGATTAAAACTGTGTTCCGGACCGAGACTCGATCTCGGGACCTTCGCATTTCACGTGCAAGTGCTCTACCATGGTTTTTTTCCCCCGATATAGTTCGTTGCGTTTGGTCTGGTCAGACATCACAAGACATCCGTTCAAGTTGATTCCTTGACTCAGTTTTTTTATTACAGGGAGCAGGCAGCCCTCTGACCGAACACGCTGAGCTACCGTGCCGGCACCATCTGAGGTACCCAAGCACGACTCACGACCCGTCCTCACAGCTCTGCCAGTACTTGGTCTCCCACCTTCCAAACTTCACAGCTCTCCTACAGACCTTGCAGAACTAGCCCTCCTGGAAGAAAGGTTACTGAGGAGGCATGGCTTAGCCACAGTCTGGGGGATGTTTGCAGAATGAAATTTTTCACCCTGCAGCGGTGTATGCACCGATATGAAACTTACTGGCAGATTAAAACGGTGTGCCTGAGCGAGACTCGAACTCGGAACGTTTGCCTTTCGTGGGAAACCATAACACCTAACAGCTTCACAGAAGCAGTTTTAATCTGCCAGGAAGGTTCAAGAGGAAATACTGTTTAACAATAACATCACTTGCTGTCTCTCTGATAACTTACAGAAATGACATTCCCACCTTACAGACACGCTGTAAAGTTATACACGGTGGCGCACGAAATGTGTTACCATTTTGTTTTTGAATATAAACTGTATTGTCAAGTCAATCTGAAAGGAACATATACTACAATGAAGAGCCGTCCATGGAGATTTTTTCTAACTCAGCACATGCTCAATATGTCCACCATTTCGTTTCCTAACTTCCTTCAAACGAACACTGAAGTTAGTGATTACCCTACGGCACATGTCTTCCGTAATTTCTCTGCAAGCTTGAAGAATAAGTCTTCTGAGCTCCATTAAATCAGTGGACGTTTCGGGAAATTTTTTTCTCTTGAGTACCCCCAAAGAAAAAAGTCACGTGGATTGAGGTCTGGATTATTGGGGGGCCAATTTTGTCCGTCATTGAAGCGACCTGGAAACCTGAGTGAAATGATTCGCATGTCGAAATGCTCGTGTAAAACCTCCAACAGAGTGTTTGCACTATGTGGCCTTGCTCCATCTTGCATGAACCACTGCGTGTTGAAGGGCAAGGCAGTAGCAACAAGCTGCGGAATGAGGCTATTGTAAAGCATGCTCAAATAATGCTCGCTGTTCACAGTTTCTTCAAAGAAAAAGGGTCCAATAAGTCCGTGACTGGAAATTGCTGTCTACGCTGTAATCCTCGGAGCATAATGTTGTCGTTCATGAAGCACTTGTGGGTTTTCAGTGGCCCAAAAGCGTCCATTTTCTTTGTTAACCACACCGTCTAAATGAAAATGCGCCTCGTCTGAAAACCAAACGTTGTTGAGAGTTTCTTCCCTATCCTCCGCCCAATGAGCAAACAGTAGGCTCTGCTGCTTGTGTTCTTCAGTGAGCTTCTATGTACAGGTCATCTTGTATGGGTAGATACGGAGGTCACTTTTAAGAATGCGTTGAACGGAGCGTCTGGATATTCCCAGTTGCACTGCTGCCTTTCTGCACGATTTCCCGGGACTTCTCTGTACAGCAACTCGTACCGCGAACAAACAGGCTTAGGCCGAGGTCGCTTCGCTGCCAATACTGTTGCTTCCTGTACAAATTTATCGTACTACCTGTGGATGGTCTTCTTGCAAGGAACCCATCGCGTGTTAAACTGTTGTCGAAAGCGCCTCATGAGTCACAACAAGGCTTTTCGTTTCATGAAAAAGTAACACAATTGCCGATCGTTGCTGTGTCGTCAGTCTTCCATTGTCAGCCATTGCTGCTTACTAGTCTCCTAGCGGCAGTATCGTGAATTACACGTCATTTCGTAACTCATTTGTTTTTCCAAGCTCTGCTAGTACTGCTGTGGAGATCCCAGCGGGATATCTAACGTGCGTCGTAAATTGTGAAAGAAGCAATTGGTAACACATTTCGCGCACCACCCTGTAGATGCAGAATGAAAGATGGGCGATTTAACGAGTGCTCCCATGATATGTGTAAAGCCGGGTTCACACACGCAACGAAAGTATCACCACAAGTCAAGTCATTCTGGAGTGGCGCTGTGAGCTACCGTTCACACAGGACGCCACAAATTCTTCGTAATTGCGCAGTTTGCAAAATGGCGTCACCTGTCTCAGCTGATTAAACGGCTGCACATATTACTAAATAAGATGTTTTGCGAACATAATACATGTAAAATATTACTTACCAAAGGGTTTCTCGTCTCTCTTGTCTCGACTACATGTTTTAAGAACCGGTCTGCAGCTTCAAACCAAGCAAGGCTGGGTTTATAAATACCGTCTGTAGACGCACCACTCTTAAGTGATTTCAGTACTTTTTTATGTTCATTCATGTAAGCATTTCGAATGCTTCGAATTTTTAATTTTGTTGTAGCTACATCAATTCCAGGTACATATTCACGCATACTGTTTACTATTTCAATTAATGCAGCAACTCTCAAATTTCTGTCTTTGTATGATTAGCTTTTGTGGTTCCAAAGGCATTCTCGTTCTTGATACACCTCCAAGAATCTCATAATTGTTGCTGTTGGCCACTTTTTCGACATATTAATAGCAAACGCACAAACAAAAGAACTATCTGCGAACGAATACGCACTAGAAAGGTTTGAATCCAGCCGCGAGGTAGCAATCGAATGACGTTATTCGATTGTGGAGAAGGCAAAATGGCGCAACAAAGTAGAACCAAGTTCATCTTTTTGTGGCGTGACAAAAGTTGCGCTTCTTAAATGGCGCCACCGAAAAGTAGGAGTTCACACATGCAACTACAAAGCAACTGCAGTTCGCCATTAGCAGTGGCGATACTTTTGTCGCCTGTGTGAACCCGGCTTACGGCGCTCTGCTGGTGGCACTTTCACGCGAGGCCCGCGGCCCGCCGGCAGGCAGCTACTGCGCGACGCGTTCCCCTGGGGGCCAGCTTTCGCTTTCACCCCGGCGCGCCGCGGCCCGCCCGACACTGAGCTCCGTGCCTGGTCGCTGACGCGGCCTCGCTGCGGAAGAGCGCGCCCGCTTCCGCATCGAGCTGCTGCTGCCGCCGCCGCCTCCGGCCGCTAACCGGTTACTCCAGGCCTCTTTTGGACCGACCGCGTTCCTTCACAGCTCTCCGCTCCGCAAGCAGACAGCCGCCGGTGCAAAATATAGGTCGCGAGACTTTCTATAGCTCCGTACTCACCAGTGAGGCGTTAGCCTGCAAAGACATCGACACGTTTTGATACTACTAGGGCTGATGGGAGCGTCTTCTTTCCTTAGAGCCAATTTGCACATTCATTTTAACGCACAACAAGAGGAGGAGGAAAAAGTGCTTAACGTCCCGTCGACAACAAGGTCATTACAGACGGAGCAGAAGCTCGGACTAGGGAAGAATGGGGAAGGAAATCGGCCCCGCCCTTTCAAAGGAACCATCCCGGAACTTAGGAAAATCACGGGAAACCTAAATCAAGGTGGCAGGACGCGTGTTTGAGCCGTTATCCTCCCGAGTGCTGGGTGACGCAAAAGTGTCCGCGGAGTTTCGGCGACTGCCTGAACTCGTTATCTCCACCCTGTTGTGGTATGCTGCACCGAACCGAAGGCAAGTTTAGACCGTCACATCAAAGATATGAGAACATCACTATGTAATGTGGTATTGACCACTAAGTCTCACTGTAAAAGGAGACCGGGGAAGTGTTGTGTCGTCCAGGAGAGCTCAGGGGCTTCGCCGTAGACTAGTCATTGGATGTCACCCGAGTAACAAACCCATTAGGGATATTGCAACCCTTTCTAAAACTTTTTGGAGGTTTTATGAATACTAGTATGGACGCTGTAAAAATACATGGGAATCACAAGCTGTATTGTGAGACGTGGGACTTAGGTAAAGCAGGAAAAGGTGTGGACAGGGCCTAATCAGTTACCGTTGGTTGCACAGTGTAGTGTGTGTACTGTAAGAATTCAGTACACACACCATCAGATTATTTGACTTGTCGCTCTAACGAAGTAGGCGAGTGTCAGCAATATGTCTCGTGGTCTTATCGTGGCGTATTTAACTTCTGCCGTTAGGTCAGACGATAGAAATGCCATTTGCACGCTTAGAGTAGCAGATGGACAGTGACCATCTTTAAACAGAACTTGATTAATTTTCACACACATTTATTAAAATAATAACAAGCATAAAAAATACTTAACTTGGTTCTGGATGCTATTTACAATTGACAGTCTAAAGTTCCTTTGGTATTGGTACGTTAATCTTATTCTCACATATATCTCTGATACTTAAAAAAGGGTCTATACATTTATCTTCATGGCCATGTACAGGAATATGGTCATCTTATTGGGCGCAGACTGAAACTCGACTATAGACTGGTACAGACAAATGTAGAACTCGTACAGACTGGTACAGACTAATGCAGACTGGTGCAGACAAATGCAGACTGACTAATCAGAGGTCTGTATACTCATTATAATACCTCACGCGTTCATGTACCACTGCACGAGTGTGATCCGCGAGGAGAAAAGGTTCTACGTTAGCAGCAGTCTCATTGGCTGTGTTAGATGTTAATACGCGGATCGGCGGAAGCAGAATTTGGTCCGTCTCTATGGCAGCGCCATCTCGTAGTGCGGAGATGGACGAGCGCTGCGCCTGCGATGTTGTGCTTAGCGGGGCGCACTGTAGTGGTAAAGTAGTGTACGCGCTGACTATGCGGAACTATGTACACAACAATAACTTTAGGAAACGAAAGCATGTCATTATGTAATTAGTTCTGCCAAGTATAAATATAGATCCCTCTGTCTGTACGGTAGCTTCCTTTCACGTTTATTTATTGTGATAGAAACAGTCCATCACCATGAGAGCAACAAGAAAGGAACGATGTAAAGAGAATGCGAATGTGCGCTAGTCATTTCTTTTTTTTTTTTTCACTGCATTTGTGGCTACTTTAATTACTACAACTGCATGCCCAAAAGACAATAAGGAAAGAAGAAATGGGTATGTGAATGTTTGAAAAGAAGAACGGCATACTCCATATTAATTTACTCTCTAAAATCCGATATCCCTTGCGGCGAAACATTAGTAAAGTGTAGCGGGACAATGTTCAAAACATGACAGAGATAAGAACATCTATGATTGACATGTCATCTAAAGTCGACAAACAACTTTAAAATGTTAGAAATAAGGAAATGAAGTAATACAGAATGCTCTGCTTGTAACGTACGTTGTTGTTCTACGTTGTTTAGCTCAGGTGTTTACAGGGTCACCGAGAAAGCATCCTAGGTTGTGGAGGGTATAAATATAGATCCCTCTGTCTGTACGGTAGCTTCCTGGACTGGGGTAAAATGGGGAAGGAAATCGGCCGTGCCCTTTCAAAAGAACCATCCCGGAATTTGCCTGAAACGATTTAGAAAAATCACGGAAAACCTAAATCAACGTGGCAGGACGCGTGTTTAAGCCGTTATCCTCCCGAATGCTCGGTGACGCAAGAGTCCGCGGAGTTGCGGTGACTGCCTACACTCGTTACCTCCATCCTGCTGTGGTACGCTGCACCGAACCGAAGGCAAGTTTACACTGTCACATCAAAGATATGAGAACATCACTATGTAATGTGGCATTGACCACTAGGTCTCACGAGAAAAATGGTTCAAATTGCTCTGAGGACTATGGGACTTTACATCTGAGGTCATCAGTCCGCTAGAACTTAGAACCACTTAAACCTAACTAACCTAAGGACATCACACACATCCATGCCCGAGGCGGGATTCGAACCTGCGACCGTAGCGGTCGCGCGGTTCCAGACTAAAGCGCCTAGAACCTCTCGGCCACACCAGCCGGCTAGGTCTCACGAGAGGCGGACCCGCCACTGCAAAAGGAGACCGGGGGAAGTCTTAAGAATTTTCAGCATATTGCAGCTTCGTCAGCAACTGCGATAGACTACTATTTTGAAGAATCAGCCTCAGTTGCACAAATTTTCTGTTCTTTACCAGGTTTCGGATAAATTAATCCTGCCTTCTTGAGAAGCATAACATTACTATAACACGCCTGAGCAAGGCACTGTCAACATCAAATTAAAACCTATAGTACCGTCGTATCATGTTTTCCTTCGACATAGTACCACGGTACTATAGGTTTTAATTCGATGTTCACTGTGCCTTACTCAGGCATGTTGTAGTAATTTTATGCTTCTAAAGAAGGCTAGATTAATTTAGCCGAAACCTAGTACAGACCAGAAAATTTGTGCAACTGAGACTGATTCTTCAAAATATTAGACCGGGGGAAGTATTGTGTCGTCAGTAGAGGAGCTGTAACAATAGAATGGGTCGGTCAGGAGAAAAAAATGGTTCAAATGGCTCTGAGCACTATGCGACTTAACTTCTGAGGTCATCAGTCCCCTAGAACTTAGAACTACTTAAACCTAACTAACCTAAGGACATCACACACATCCATGCCCGAGGCAGGATTCGAACCTGCGACCGTAGCGGTCGCTCGGTTGCAGACTGTAGCGCCCAGAACCGCACGGCCACTCCGGCCGGCGTCGGTCAGGAGAGCTCAGTCACTTCGAACGTGGAGCAGTCACTGGTTGTCACCTGAGTAACAAAACCATTAGGGATATTTCAACGCTTTCTGGGGCTTTTTGGAGGTTTTATCAAAACTAGTGTGGATGCTACAAAAATATATGGAAATCACAAGATGTATAGTGACCACTTTCCCTGTTTAATCGTTTCGATTTATACGTCATCAAAAAGTTAATCAAGGTTTCGGAGAGCAAGTCATACATAGGTATGGTATCATCTATCTTATCCATAAGACAATGAGCTTTGCATTGTCTTGTGGATAAGACGGATGACTGCATACTTACATATGACGTGTTCACCTAAACTTTGATTAACCTGATGACGATGTTCAAATCAAAACGGGGAATTAAAGAGGGTAGTCACTACACAACCTGTGTGAGCCGTGCGCGGCTCCTGTTCGTGCCGTTTAGTGCTTGGCATCTTGTCTTTGCGGTACTGCCGTCCCGTTTCTTATTCGATTTACTGGCGTCACTAAGTTGCTGGCTTGCCCGCCCGTGAGTGACAGCAGCAGCGCTTATCGATAATAGCACCGCCGTACTATCTTTGGAGCGACCGCTAGTATTTCCGGGTCGTCGTGTGTCGAGAGTGCAGTCCGGACGCAGCACCAGTGAAGTCAGGATGGAGCTCCAGTAAGGTCTGCACAGCCAGTACTCGCCGACCGCTGGCGACACACATGCACTGTTCGGGGGAAGGAGATTTGAGCGGGGACGACCGTGGTTGGTTGTTCGGTCGGTCATCTCATCGCACGATATGTATTTGGTCGCCGACCGATTCTGGGTTCTCCGTGCGTGTCGACTTGTGATTCGTCCTTTGTACTACAGTCACTGGTTTTAGAATCGTTCGAGTTGTTTGTGGAAGTGTTTCCACGGAACCGTGTGTAGCTTGTGGTTTTGACTGATCAGTTATTGTAACGTTTCTCTGCGTGTTTGAGGCAGTCGATCGGTTGCGACAGAGCAGCGAGTGTGTGTTTCCTCGCTGTGTTGATGGTGTCCGGCACGGCCTGTAGTTCGACAGCTTGGTGTTGTTCTCCTTTTCTCTTTGAGTGTTTATTGTGACTCGACTGTGTTTATATGCCAATTGTTAAGACATAATCCTGCTGCGATCCTCGTCTTCACTGGTACTTTTGGTTGTCGAGCTGTTGGTCGGGTGGAACGGAATTGATTAGGCGGTTGGTTGGTTCGTCAGCCGTCCGTAGGTCGTGCTGCAACCCGATTGTGTAGTGATACGCTCAGCTGTCTGTCTCACCTAAACTGTGGTTAGAGTTTCCTCCCCAGGCCGACCCTTGGAGCACTTCTGAGCACCACTGGTTGTTGTTTGTGATTGTCTTTTTATTAGGTCGTAGGTACTGTGCCAGGCCTTCAGCTGTGTATTAATATTGTCTGTTTTATGTTTAGTATATGGCCTTCACCCGAACGTCATAACAACTTTAAAATTAGGCCTTCAGCCGTGTTTCATTTACAATTCTTGTTGCTCTGTATTTAGGCCTTCAGCCGCGTTTGTTTCAGTATCTGAAGCTTTAATATGTAAATCCTTGTCTGTAAGGTTTCTCTTTAATTATGTTGAATTCTTGAAACGTTCTGTAAATTGTTATCTTAAGGTTGTCTTTGATTATTCTTGAGTAATTGCTTGGGCCTTCAGCCGACAAACATGTTTTTCTGTTGTGCTGTGTAAAGGCCTATGTGTAAAGTCTCTCTTTTATTATGTAAAGAAAATTTTTTAAATTGGGCTTTCAGCCAATGAATTAACTTGAATTTTCCTTAATATGGCCTCGAGAGGGAATTTGTAAATGCGTGGCTTTTAGCTGATCTGAAATATTATTTCGGTCTTTAGCCGAAAAGATACTGTAATTTTACTTAAGTAAGGCCTTCAGCCGTTACTTTAAATCCTGGTATTTTAAAAGCAATCATTTAAACTTCTGGAGAAGTTACTTGGTCCCTCAGCCGTGAACTGATCTTTTTTGTTTGAAAGAGAAAACTGTGCATTGGTTTAAGGAATAAAGTTGAGTGTTATCTTGTATAACTAACAGTAATTGACCTTGGCCCCTTTCCACAACCTGATCCGCTCCGTCCTGCGAAACCAGATTTCACTGTGACTTAGATAGATTTTTATAGCGTCCATAACAGCACTGATACAAGCTTCAAATTACCGAGCGGGATGGCGCAGTGGCTAGCACACTAGACTCGCATTCGGGAGGACGGTGGTTCAAACCAGCGTCCGATCATCCTGATTCAGGTTTTCCACGGATTCCCTAAATCGCTTCAGGCAGATGCCGGGATCGTCATTTTTCAAAGGGCACTGCCGACTTCCTTACCAATCCTTCCCGTCCTTCCCTAATCCCGTAGGACTGATGACCTCGCAGTTTGGTCCCATCTCCCGAATCAACCAGACAACCAGCCCTCAAATTCCATAAAAAGGGCGCATACCACTTACGTGACTTAATGTCACACCTGTTTGCTTTCTAAAACTGCCCATGTCGATTGTTGGCTATGTGACTCAAGTGGAAACGCGAAGGAACAAGCACAGCTGAAGCAAGACCAGGCGGACATCATGTACAGGCTGACAGGGACCGTGAAGCACAGCGTAGGGTGATCGTAAAATTTGCATGAAATCAGCGTAAGGAATCCACTGTGCTACCAGCAGACCACCTAGCACAGTGACTGTGTGTAGGGAGTAAAAAAGAAAAAAGAAATGTGCAGTGGTCGAACAGCTCCCCATAAGCCAGTGGTCAAACATAAGCGACGCGTGAGGTGGTGTAAAGAACAGTGCTACTGAACAGTGGGTGACTAAATGGATACTTTGGTGTGATGAATCACGGTATAACCTGTAGTAAATACCTGACATCTTTTGTAGTGAACAACAGCGAAACACCGAGGAGGTGGTGTTACAGTATGGGGCAGTTATCGTGGTTTGATTGAGGTCACCATATTGCCCTTAAGAAATCGCTAAACGCTGAAGGATATTTACACATTGCACAGCATTGTTTACTACGTACAATAGAGGGACTGAACGAGGAGGATGATCGTAGAGGTACGACAATGCACTCTGTCAGAGAGCAGCATATTTGTGTCACTGGTTTGTGGACAATAAGATTACTGAAGTAGACTAGCCTGCCAAGAGTTTCAACCTGAACCACACCGAACGTCTTTGCGACGAGTCGACTTCACTCCAGACCACACCGTCCGACATCACTAACCTCTCAGGTTTCGGCTTGTCAAGAAGAACGGGCTGCTATTCCTACACAGAGATCCAGACACCTAATACAAACTTGCCGCTGGGATGATACTATCCTTCGTAAGGGCAAAGAATGGACACCTCAAACATTAATGCCCATTAACAGGTGTCTGGATACTTTTTATCAGAGTATGCCCTCGTATAGTGAAGAGAACTGTAAATATCACAGAGTGCACGGCGCGCTGGCAAAGTGATTCGGGAAAAAATAACGTAAAATACGGTAACTTAGTTCAAAGATCACGTGAGTTTCTTTTTGGAATCAGAAATAAAGATTACGACAACAGGAACGAACAAGGTACAGCATCAAACGAATTCTTCTGGATGTTGAGAGTGTAGCCTGCAGATCACACGTGCAGGTAATTAAAAAGAAAATAAAAACACCGTGTTCGAAGTACTGTCGAGAAAGGCTTGTAATTGAGACCTCAAACTGGTGCTAGAAGTGAGGATACGTATGTAAGCGAAGTACAGTCTGAGCCGTACTGCGGCTCGCGTTGGTGCTGTTTGTAGGTTTCCGCCCTCTGTTGGAGGCCAGACGGTATCATTTAGTTGCCGTGATTGCTTCTCGTGTTGACTGGCGCCACTCGGTTTCGCAACCGTTGCCTGTCCGCTAGTGACAGCAGCGGCAGTTATCGATAAGTAGTAACTGTTGCCCTATCTTTGGGACGACGTCGTTGTTTTTCCGTGTCGTGTGAGTGGGCTAGTTCGGTTGGGGACTCAGGAGGAGCCAGGTCTGCGCAGTGCCAGAACACGCCGGGACCGCTGATGGCACACATTGACTGCCGGATGGAAGGGCTGTGGTCACGAGGGTGCACGACCGCGTCGTAGGCTGGATCCAGCAAGCTTTAAGATGAGTGCATTTGGATTCAAGTAGAGAAACTTCCACTATCGTGATATCTCGCGATTCTCCAGTGACTTGGGTTCGTTTTGCTGCTAGTAGTGTCGCCAAGGAGAAGAGCAGCGAGCGGATTGCTTGGGGAAGGCGGATCTGATTAGCTTTCCTCGACTTCTTATTACTGTTTACTGCGTTCAACTTGTTACAATTTGTTAAGTTCAACCATCGGTAATTTTTCTTGCCTGGTGGCCGCTAGCGCCCCAGTTACCCGCCCTGGGGTTAGTGTATGTAACGGCAGGGTACGTTTTCTCGCCTTGCCGCTGCTGTCCTGCAAGGTGTATGGTTTTGACAGCTTTCTTGATTGAAGGCCGGTGGGTGATTCTTCTACTCTGGTGGTAGTGGTTCCTTTCTCGTTCCGGGCACTGTAACACAGTATTCTGGGGATGTAGTGCATTTGATTTATCGGACGTCAGGTAGCTTCAGCAAGATTATCATTAGTTATTCGTTAGACTGGCACTAGTCTGAGTTACCATCTTGTGAAGTGTATTCAAGTCATGGGTGCCTATCTCATCGCTCGCGAAAGTGATTGTTGCCGTACCTTCTCAGAGGTCGATTCCTGGAGCACCGTCTGTGGCCCCTCGGTTCTTGTAAGACTTGTGTTTAAAAGGAGGTCTGATGGCCAGTAGTTCAGTGTAACGCTTCTTCAGCCCACGCCTTCTGCGGGTATAATCTGTCTCACTACCCTTTAAGGAAGTTAGGTACTGGTCCTTATGTTTTATTATTGTATTATTTATTACTATACCTTGTAATGGCTACATTAAAGATTATATATGTCTAGTTAATAGTTATGGTCGCCTTCTGGAATAAATCTAGCAGTGTAGTGTTTATTGGATGTTAAGGGTTGTGGTACAAAGTTTACCAGCATATTATTTCACCCATTTGGTGACCAGTTGCTTGTTTTTTAATTAACCTTTGCTATTGTATTTGCTATTTTACAGCAGGTTTCTAATTTTTTTATATTATTGCCGCTCCTGGCGTGTAAGGCCTTCAGCCGTGATTGTGGTCATTTGCCTTAAAATTCTAATTTGGTATTTGTATTTTAGCAGTAAGCTTTAAAACCTTATTTACTGCCATTCCTGGCGTCTGATGCCTTCTGCTTACCTTTAATATTTCAATACCTGTAAGTTGTTAATTGCAACGAGTTCTTAAAGAATTGTTAATTTATTGCCATTCTTGCGTGTAAGGCCTTCATCCGTGATTGTGGTCACTTGCCTTTAATATTTCAATACCTGTAATTTGTAAGTTGCAGCGAGTTTTAAACAATTCGTAATTTATTGCCATTCCTGGCGTGTAAGGCCTTCTGCCCAGATCACAGTGGCTTGCTTTTAAAACATTATCTGCTGTATCTGCATTTAATGGTGATTTGCTAAATTGTAACTTACTGAAAACACTATTATTTACACAGTTGTTTATTCCTTCATTAATAACTTGTGGTATTTTTATTTATTGTTGAGTCTGGAATTACTGGTTTAAAATAAATTGTGTGTAACTGTAAAAGGCAACCAGTAGTAACTGATTACGGCCCCGTCCACAATCGTAACCGAATCCTGCCTTCCCTTGACTACCGGGTTCCAGTCTTTTTGGCAGACTTTCATTCAGCAGCGACATGGAATCTGAGAGTAGCTGGTAATTTCTCGAGAAAAGCGATTACGGCGTCTTTCTTCGTTAGTTTCTGTTGAACAAGTTCTAGTACGAATCGGTAATTACATTCACTCATCTTTACGAGGGGCATTCAATAAATAATGCAAAACAGATTGGTTTTATTCGGGATTCCAACGAACAATATTATTCCCCTCTCTCTTGGCTACAATACCCTATATTTGAGCAAAGTCTCCATTCAATGCGACAGCCTTACGCCACTTTACTCGGAGGGCCTTTATGCCCGCATGGTAGCTCCCTTATCCCCGCATGGTTGCTCTCTACTGGACGACCTCGAAGCCAACGTGGTGCTGCGTCATCAGCCTCCCAAGCATCCACGTACTGCTTCCCATGGAGTAATCCTTCATTGGGCCAAACAGATTGCAGTCGAAACGTGTGAGATACCTGCTCTAGAGTGGACGAGGATGAACAGTCCAACGAAGTTTAGTGACCTCCTCTAGGGGGCGCACAATTGTGACGTCTTGTGTTGCCATAGAGAAGAAGAAGTTCGTTTGCATTTTTGTGGCGACGAACACGCTGACGTTATTTCTTCAATTTCCTGAGGGTAGCACAAAACACATCCTCTACTGTACGCAGTCCACAATATTGTAAAATGTGTTAATATCTGTCCGCCTTTAGTGTTTTCTTAAGCGCAATATGGGGATCACACCCAAGCCACGGAAAACACCCCCATGCATTAACACCATGTCCTCTGTGCCTTACTGTCGGCGCTACACAAATCCTTACATTGGATTGCCACAAGGTAGAGAGTCACACATCACTCCAAATTACCAGTTTTCACTCATCTACATGCCAGTGGCCTCGCTTTTTACCCCACCCCTATTTTGCTTGGAACTGAGTTCAGAAATATTTGGCTAATGAAGAGCTGCTTTACCATTGTACCCCATCGTTTTTAACTCCCTAAGCATAATAATTGTGACAGATGGACTACAGATAGAAATTTGGAACTCACGAGTGATTCCTGATTTCTTACAAACAGCCTCCGAAATTCTCGATGGCCTCAGCCAGCAGTGTATGAGGTCTGCCTAGTCCTTGTTTAGCTATGGTTGTTCCCCCACGTTTGTACTTCAGAATCACATAGCAAACAGTCAACTTTAGAGCTGAAATGTCATAAGGATCGGAATGTTCCTCATGGATTTACTATTCAGGTGCCATTCAATAACAAGTTCACGTTCTAAATCACTGAGCTCTCCTGACTACCCATTCAGCTTTTGCTGCTTCTCTACTGACACCGCAATACACCTGGCCTCCTTTTATGTCTGAGGGCCACTTCTCGTGACCTCTAGTGATCAACTTTGCATTACATAGGGGTGTCCAGATACTTCTGATCAGATAGTGCATAAAATAGTGGATACAGAGCAAGCAAGCATAGCAGGTTTCCTGTTAGCACTCGACACCATCACGGCTTGCCCTCTGTGTGTGAAGTACTGATGTTCTCTTACTGTCGCCTTTAACCACTCGCGACTAATCACTTTCGCTTTACACTCAGGTGACAAAAGCCCTGGAATGGCGTTGTGATAGCGGTAGTATCGCATGCACAAGGTATAGAAGGGCAGTACATCGGCGGAGCTCTCTTTTATACTCAGGTGATCCATTTGAAAAGATTTCGGCTGTGATTGTGACCGTACGGCGCGAATCAAGGCTCTGAACGCGGAATGGTAGTTTGAGCTAGACGCATGGGGACATTCAGTTTCGGATGTCGTTAGGAAATTCAGTATTGCGAGATGTCAAGAGTGCACCAAGAATACTAAACTTCAGGCATTATCTACACAATGAACAACACAGTCGCTGACGCCATTCTCTTAACGAATGAGAGCAACGTCCTTTGCGTGGAGCTGTCAGTGGTAACAGACAAGCAACAGTGCGTATAATGACCGCAAAAATCTAACGTATCCGTTAGGACATTGCGGCCAAATTTGGCGTTAATGGGCTATGCCAGTAGACAACCGATGCGAGTGTCTTTGATAACAGCACGACATCGCCTGCAGCCCCTCTTCTGGAATCATGACCATGAGGGTTGGACACTAGAGGACTGGAATACCGTGGCCTAGTCAGATGAGTCCCGATTTCAGTTAGTAAGAGTTGATGGTAGTGTTCGAGCGTGGCGCAGACACCACGATTTTTGACGGGAAATTATTAAGTTCGTCTACTTGGGGACCACTTAGTCGCTCACGACTTCATGTTCCCAAACAACTAAGGAATTTTTATGGATGTCAACGCGCCATGTCACCGGTTATGTTACAGTCAAAACCTGCTTTTAGTTGGAACGCGTTCTTACTAGTTAAAACCAGTTTTTTACTAAGCCACTTCGTCAAAACGCGTTTTGCCTAGTTAAAGCTAGTTTTAACGGATTTTCGCTTTTGACCAGCAGTAAATTTTAGTTGTAACTAAGGCTATCGGTATCAACTAGTTTCAACTAGAAAAAGAATGAAGATGGCTTCAGATTCAATACACGCCACTGTAGAAATCAGTGACAATATAATTATACCGATTCCTGTCATCGACAGAGCAAAAGCAGATCTCCCCAATATTTTTGGAGCTGTTCTTCAGAAGCATCAACAGATCCTGCACAAGATTGGAACGAAATATGGGATACTCGACAAATTGTATTGCAGGTAAGTATTTCTGAATTGATTTAAATAATTAAGGACAAATGTCAGACATATTCATTACTTCATTGATTTAATGCTCTGAAAATGTTGCTAACTATTCAAGTAATTAATTAATATTTTAAGTTTTAGTACTTACATTTTAATATATTTTATAATATGTATTAAGTACCTAATCGCCTTTCAAACAAGCCAATTAAAAGTTTTCTTCCAGAGCCGAATTCGACGTGTCCAAAGAGAAATTCTTACTGCTGGAAGACATGCCAGAGACAAAGGTATCATTAAGAACTGCTGCCAAGATGGCAGCCTTAGGATCAGGACAAGGATTTGTTCGCTGTGTGTGTAAGGAGACATGTATTTCAAAAAGGTGCTTTTGTAGGAAAAAAGAAACCTTTGTAACTCAAAATGTCACTACAGTTTGCCTTGCAATAACAAATAATCAAAATTTAATTGTTAAATTTTTTGGTACGTTTCTCTTTTATTAACACTGTAGCAACTTTTGTCAAATGTATGAGTAATTAATATACTTTTACTGTATGATTATTTTGTTTCCACCATCGCAACTAATACTGTTAATATGGCTCTGTAATGTTCCTTAAAATGTTTCTTCAGTGTATGGTTACTTTTGTATTGCTGTAGTTAATATTAATGACCTAGGCGTATGATCAATATTCTCAATAAATATTGCACTGCACAATACAAAAATGCTGTTTTTTATTTCAATCAATATGTAGTTGCTCTTAATTTTAATATTTGCCCCTAAATTAATTTAGTGAAAACTAGTTCTGTCTAGTGTAGTTAGAACGCGTTCTTACTAGTTGGAACTAGTTAATAGTGATAGCCTTAGTTACAACTATAATTTAATGCTGGTCAAAAGCGAAAATCAGTTAAAACTAGTTTTAACTAGGCAAAACGCATTTTGACGAAGTGGCTCAGTATAAAATAGTTTTAACTAGTAAGAACGAGTTCTAACTAAAAACGGGTTTTGACTGTAACAGTTACATCTACAGATCAGTAGCACAATCTGTCCACAGATACCAGGTATTGACCCACGCTGAAACACTCTTATCAGTACGTGTGTAGCCTCCACTGGTGGCTGATTCTGGCATCCAGTTGATCTTACAGATGCCGAATACTGTTCAGGGATACATTATGCCACACCTGCTCATCGTGTTCGCGTAGTTCTGTAAGAGTTCTTGGTTGACGAGTCGCACGAGTCACTTCTCGCCCCATCATGTTCCACATGTGCTTGACTGGAGACAAGTCCGAAGATGGTGCTCGCAAGGGAAGTTACTGCACGTCTTCCAGAGCAAGTTGAGTTTCACACGTAGTGTGTGGGCGAGCGGTCAAGCACCATCCTGTTGGAACAACACATCACCTTCTTGTTGCAAGAACGGCAAAAGAACGGGTCTAACGGCATTCTGCACGTGCCCAGTGCTGATCAGCGTCCCCTCGAGACACACCAAACGACAGTTGCAGCTTACCGTGCCCCAGACCATAAGGCCTGGCGTAGGGCCATTGTGTCCTGGACGAATTCACTCCGAGAGACAGCGCTCACCAGGTCTGAGTCGTACTAGAAAACTCACATCACTTGCGTGCAGGCAGAATCTGCTTTCACCGCTGAAGACCACGGCGCGACGTGCAGTCTTCCTAGTGATCCTCTGACGGCAACGGTCGTGCCTTGCTCGTCGATGCTGCGGCGTGAGTGGAAGACGGGACAGAGGTGTGCGTGCCCGTAGTCGCACTGCTAATTACTGGTTCGCAGCGATTCGTGTTGACACGTCTGGGCTCACAAACCTTCCTACAGTATGTATGCTGTGGTAGCTGTACTGTTTTCCACTGCTACCCTTACAATACGGTGGTCCTGGCGGGCGTCGATGCTGCGTGGACGTCCAGAACCTCGTCTACGGTTGCGAGAATGTTCAGGTGACCCCTGATACCAGCATCGTTGGACAACTGACGCAGCACGTCCAACTTATGTGGCAGTTATCCGAAAGACCCATCCACGGGCCACAATTTGATCCTTTTCAGACTCACTCAGTTGGCTGTACCAAACGAGTATGTCTCCTTGGCATGGTTGCCTGCTTGCTTCACACGTTTGCACCACAATGGGTCTTCCGGCTGTGAGCATCCCCAATTAAAGGATAGACACAGATGTCGTTCTGATAGCTATTCCACGACGCTATCTGTTGGCGGACGACGTTCAAACAATTATCAGTACATCTAATATCCCCCAAGTAGCATATGCATGTCATATGACCAAAATCGGCGACTTTCTAGATGTACTCTTTTCTTCTGGCACTGGGTTTACAAATGTGCACAACATATTTTTGCTTATGTGCCTCTGAGATGGCTTCCTTATAGTTGTTTGTCTTCCCGGCACACGGCGGGAAGCCATTAAGCTTAAGCCTATAGTCATTATTTCTATCGACATTATATTCGTTCAGCTGCTCGCGGACTTTCCTTCTATCAACGTTACATTCTGCGGCTAGCACACGTACAAAATTTTGTATCTTGATCACACTCTTGGTCTTCCGCCGTCCCACATTTTACATGTGTGGCATTTGCGCTCTTCATTAATTTCTTTTATTATCTGTATACAGTTTGCCAAAGCCACACGTCACTTCGTAGACTCCCACAAAAAGGTGGTTCAAATGATTCTGAATACTATGGGACTTAACTGCTGAGGTCATCAATCCCCTAGAACTTAGAACTACTTAAATATAACTAACCTAAGGACACCACAAACATCCATGCCCGAGGCAGGATTCGAACCTGCGACCGTAGCGGTTGCGCGGTTCCAGACTGTTGCGCCTAGAACCGCTCTGCCACCCCGGCCGGTAGACTCCCACAATGCCAATTTGATCCAGTGTATTGGCTTTATGTTGAAGAAGTTTTTTATTAGCACTTACTGAAAAATGTAGTGTAAAGAAAGTTTCAGATACGAAGTTGTTATTGCCTGGGTCGAGTGTACGGACGCTGGATTACTAGTTTCGACAGGACTAAGCAGCCATCTTCAGATCCACAGAACATGAGTGCCGACTTAAGATTTGCGGTGAGAGGAAGACAGATGGAACAGTGAGTACCAGTTCCGCGAGAAACTGCGCCAGTTTAATAGCAAGATTGCCGACAAAGGAGCCAGCGCGCCAAAATTGTTAGATTCGATTATTAATATTTGATAAAATACTATTCGCATTTGTCTGTCATACTGAATGCACTCTCAATACCGAGCTTTAATCCACTTATTTTAGATCTCAATTCGTTAACATTAGAATAACTATATTCAGACGAAGCATTTCGTGCACCTTCGGCACGGTTTGGTTCGCGTTACTGGCCGCACATTACAATCTCGGATGCGCGACACATAAGACTGAATTCGAATGTGTGTGTGAATTCGTAAGGGACCTAACTGCTTAGGTCATCAGTCTCTAGACTTACACACTACTTTAACTTATGCTAAGAACAACACACGCACACACACACACACACACACACACACACACACACACACACACACACACACACCCAAGCCCGAGGAAGGACTCGAACCTCCGGCGGAAAGGGCCGCGCAGTTCGTGACATAAGAATTCGAATAAAGCGACCCGCTGTGTAATAATGCAGAGAAGAGCAATGCAACAGTGCATATAACTTTTTGGACATGTTTTCTAAAAGATTTAATGTAATACTGTTGTGACAGATTCTTATATGAACGTTGAAACGTGTCACTGAGATCGAACATACGCAAAACATTTTGTTTGCTGTTTGCAGCTTCATCTGTAAATACTCTGACGAAAAAGAGTCACAACACCAGAAAATAATTAATGTAGAGTACTGAAATTTCATGAATACATTAGGGTAGCCAACATATTGAAGTGATTAATATTGCGAGATAAAAGGTTAATGAAAGCGCAAAATAAGCCATTGCAAATGTTTTCGCTGCTACGTTAATAACCGGTGAAACAGCCAGAATGTTCAATGCAAGCAAGCAAATGTGCATCCATTGTTTTATACAGGTGCGGATGTCAGTTTGTGGGCTGGAGTTCCATGGCTGTTCCACTTGGTCGGTCAATACAGGGATGGTTAGCGCTGAATGATGAAACTCCTGGTTAAATCCGCAGGACAGAACAGGCAGTCGGAATCGTGGAAAGAGACCAAAAATGAGCGGCTGTCAGTTACACTCGAACACATATAACTTTATTTAGTTGTCCGAACATTACATCGCAAATTTACGACCTTAACAATCGACTAAATATGTCACACAATATTATGGCTTAAGGGCACAATCTCTCTAATTTTAAAACGGCTGAAGGCCCACGATTTAAGAACAGAACAACAATAAATTTTTAAAGGCAGAACGCCCAAAGCTTTATCCTTAAATAATTTTAAAAAACGGAGGAACGGAGGCTGAAGACCCAAACAATCTAAGACTTAACAAGTAAGGAATTTTAATTTTAAGACGGCTGAAAGACCATGATTGAAAAAAAAACATAACTACAATGAATTTTCAAAAGGCAGAAGGCCCAAAGCTTTATCAAAAAAAAATATTTTAAATGAGGCTGAAGGCCAAACAATGCAAGACTTGACAAGTAAGGAACTTTCAACTTTAAAACGGGTGAAGGCCCATTATTTAAAACCCAACTAAAAGCATACAAATTCATACCATCGGCTATGAGCCATTGAAATACACAATCAAACAAACGTCAATAAGAAAAGACAGTACAGCCAGCGGCGCTCAGAAGTTTCCAGGGGTCGGTCTGCACTTGGAATATTAACGATCGCTTAGGGGAGATAGGTAGTCGGCCCAACTATATCCGATGCGCCGGCAACCCAACCAAGAGACAGTCAAGGGTCCCACCGACAAGACGACTTGCTTTCCACCCGACCAGTACACTTCCAATGCCAAAACGTAAAAGGCGTAGCCGCCCACAACCAAGTGTGGATAATTTGTCAAAACTACACACACGTGTTGGACAGCGACAACACGGTGAGGAAAGGACACTGCCTGAATTTTACTTCTGCGGCCAGGGCAGGTAATCGAAACGCTAACGGTTACAAGGCAGAAAATTCCGCTGGTGCACTTGGACTTCAAATAACCAAAAAACAGTTAAACTCCACCGGATGGTGGCCAATCTTTCGCCAACTCGAACTCTCGCAGTTGCACACGGGAATACCCCCAACAGCCAACCATGAAAACCACCGGCACAATGTGAACAAACTGGCTTCGGTACTTAAATCACCACTCAACTTTGATTTCCTGGGTCGGTGAGCCACGATCCTCGTAGCAATGGTAACAGCTGCCTCACACTCCGACACTGCGTAGAGACCGCCAGCGGGTCTGGCCCACTGCGCCGTGCGGAGATTTCCTGGCTGATCCACACCAACCGACCGACTGCCGCACACCGGCTAGCCGGAAACTATAAGCACCAGACCAAAGATAGTACAAGGTGCGAATATCGATACACACCGTGGCTGCCACACGTAGAAATAGGTACAACCACGGCATAACCGCAATAACAGAGGGAAACCAAATGCAAAGTAACAGTCAAGGTTTAAACCAACGCATAAGCCGGGGCCAGCAGGGCTCAAATGACTCTGGAAACTTCCTGGCAGATTAAAACTGTGTGCCGGACCGAGACTCAAACTCGCGATCTTTGCCTTTCGCGGGCAAGTGTTCTACCAACTGAGCTACCCAAGCACGACTCACGCCCCATCCTCACAGCTTTACTTCTGCCAGTATCTCGTCTCCTACCTTCCAAACTTTACAGAGGCTCTCCTGAGAACCCTGCAGAATTAGCACTCCTGAAAGAAAGGATATTGCGGAGACATGGCTTAGCCACAGCCTGGGGGATGTTTCCAGGATGATATTTTGCCTCTGCAGCGGAGTGTGCGCTGATATGAAACTTTCTGGCAGATTAAAACTGTGTGCCGGACCGTGACTCGAACTCGGGACCTTTGCCTTTCGCGGGCAAGTGCTCTACCAACTGAGCTGCCCAAGCACGACTCAGGCCCCGTCCTCACAGCTTTACTTCTGCCAGTATCTCGTCTCCTACCATCCAAACTTTACAGAAGCTCCCCTGCGAACCCTGCAGAACTAGCGCTGGCAGAAGTAAAGCTGTGAGGACGGTGCGTGAGTCGTGCTTGGGTAGCTCAGTTGGTAGCGTACTTGCCCACGAAAGGCAAAGGTCCCGAGTTCGAGTCTTGGTCCGACACACAGTTTTAATCTGCCAGGAAGTTTCATATCAGCGCACACTCTGCTGCAGAGTGAAAATCTCATTTTGGACTCTGGAGTTGTCATGCGACGATGTCCCATATGTGGTCGATTGGAGACAGTTCTGGTGATCGAGCAGACCAAAACAGCATGTCGATACTCTGTAGAGAATGTTGGCTTACAACGGCGGCATGTGGACGAGTGTTATCCTGTTGGAAAAACAGCCCCTGGCATGCTGTTCACGAATGGCAGCACAGCAGATTGACGCGCAAATTTGCAGTCAGGATGCGTGGGATAACCCCGGTGGTGCTCCTGCTGTCATACGAAATCGCATCCGAGACCGTAGCTCAAAACGTAGGTCGAGAGTGTCTGGGACGCAGATATGTTGGTTGCAGGTCCTCCTAACGAACAGGTGGCCAGCACTGTCAGCGAAGCAGAACTAGCTTTCATCAGAATCACAACACCCCACCATGTTGTCCTCCAATGAGATCTCGCTCGACACCGCTGAAGTAGGAAATGTCGATGGTTTGGCTTCAGTGGAATGCAAGCTGCAGGGCGTCTTGCTCGGAGCTGTCCTTGAAATAAGCGATTTGTAACAGTTTGTTGTGTCACTGTGATCCTAACTGCTGCTCAGATTGCTGCTGCAGATGTAGTACGATGCGCCAGAGCCTCTCGCTAGCGCCACGTGGCTATCTGGAGCCAGGTCTTCTTGTGACCGTACTTTCTCGCGACCACCACTGCCAGCAATCATGTACAGTGGCTACATTTCTGCCAAGGGTTTCTGGAATATCGCAGAAGGAACATTCAGCCTCTCATAGTCCTATTACACGACCTTGTTTCTAGCTCGGTGAGGTGAAGATAATGGTGTCTTTGCCGCCTTAAAGGCATTCTTGACTTACATCAACTCACCACGTCCAATCTCAAAGATAACTAAGGCTCACGACCATTACTGCGCGTATTTCAAGCAATCCTGATTTGCGTCCTCATAGTGGCGCTACTAGCGCCACTTGTAATGGTACTTGACTTACGTAACCATTGCGGCACCTCACCTCAACCTCTCGATACCAGCAATATTCTACTATGTTTCTGTAAAGTAGTTAACATATTTCTGAGACAACATTCAGATTTGATTTCATTAATGTAGAGGTACTTTGATACATCGATATGTTTATATTGCAATGATATTCTTATGTGTATTCTTTCTTTTGTCACTATGATCTTTGACGTACTTGTAACTCTGATTTTTTGGGCGCGTAAGCCCTTATTAGGGACTCAAGTCTTGGTCGTCATGTTGAAAAGACACAAATTGTAGTTAGTTTATGAAATGTGAACTTTATCAGTGAGGAAGATATTTTCAAGTATGTTTTATATTGTGAAGTGATGTTGCAACAAAACTAACAAAAAAGAAGTGTAACTTAAATTCGGAGTGCTGATTACTTTTTTACATCACCATTGTCCTAACTTGCAAAAGTCTAATCTACAAGAATGATTTATGAAACACATCTATAAAACTTTTGAATATCGCAGAATAACACCTAGGCCTCTTTGCATCCGAGCTTGGAATCATCACCACCTAGATTTTCGACGATTGAGGCATGAGTTCACAACGAGATCAGCGTGGGAAACACGAAAAGATGAGTGCCTAGTTTATCCATTATTTCATGAAATGACTTTATTAACTGCGCTCTAATGACACCTGCCACATAATATAACTTTGTTGTTGCCCGAAAATACAGTATTTAGCAGCGTGAGCAACACTACAATCATAATTAATTTTTGACCTTTGTTGTGGTAGGGTTGTTAGATACTCTTATGCGAATGGCTCGAAAATTGAATAAACATCTTTCAGACACAGAAACACGCCTACTAACTTTCGTTTATGACGCACAACTCCGTTTTGTGATTTTTTTTTCGACAGTGTAAAAAGTTCTTAATTTGGAAGTTATCTGACAATTCAGCTGAATCAAAAGCCTTTATCATCTCATTCGTTATTCTACAACATCCCACCAAGAGCAACAAATATGAAGATGGTTACGGCTAATCGGCCATTGACCTCCTTCTTCTGTGCTGGATGCACACGCATTGCCCGAACTCTTACGGGACTCCGTAAGATTGTCTGCCGCGAGTAATGAGTGTAATGGGCAGGGGCTCTACGAATGTAGTGTGTGGGCATCAAGTTGGGAATGTGGGTCCCACGGGGAGCGTGCAAGTGATAAATCCCAGCAGTCCCCTGTGCCCTCGGTGGCTCAGATGGGTAGAGCGTCTGTTATGTAAGCAGGATATCCCAGGTTCGAGTCACGGTTGGGGCATACATTTTCAACTGTCCCCGTTGATGTATATCAACGCCTGTTGACAGCTTGGGGTCTTGATTTAATTATCATTTCAAGAGCAACGAACTCGCAATATGATCTCTACATCTGTGCTCGGACAACTGCATATATACAGGATATTAGTTCACCGAACTGTAGCGGAATTTCTATGTTCTGCCTTGTGCGGAAGAACATGACTAGGCCCCTTGCACTTCCTGTTTTCCCAGTACAAATGGAAACAGTTGCATACCATTTGTGCTGGCGCAATGGTGGGAAAAAGAAGGAGGAATCAATGTGGCGAATGAGTGTTGATTTGGAAACAGACTATTATCGCCGTATTCGATACTTGGCTCAGTGAACATCTGACTCTGCTTCCCTCCCCCTTCTTCCTTTCGTACCGCCGTGATAAAATTCTGCTTAAAGAAGTACACTAAAATATTCGCCTTTCTGAAGTAGTCGCACTGTGTTGCACCAATACGTCTTCCGAAGTGCAGCCTTCAGCATATAGCCCTCTTACCGTCTCGCTCACTTTCTGGAAATAGCACAGTGGTGGGGCAATCTGGAGCGCAGGACAGATTAGCCTCAGCCCCCGGAACGCGACCGGTCTAGTCTCTGGTGGAGGCGCCGGGTAGTACTATAAACAATGAATGTCTGATAGGCTCGATAATGTGGATCGCTGACTGCGCGCGACCGCAGCGCCAAAGATACTGTACTGCTTTGTTGGAGTATGAAAGCCCTGGGCACACAGTTGTAGGTGAGGGAAAGACGACCGAGTAGGCAGTTTCTGTGGTGTGCTGTGTGAAGCCACCAAGAGTTAAATTAATGTAGATATGTCAATATTGTTGAATCTGGAAGCAGAAGTCTTCAGGCAAATAAAGTAAATATTTAAATAATGATGATTTCTGTTTTTGCCAGCGCGTTAGTATAGATGAGTTGGCGGATAACTTGCAACTGTTGAATAACACCAGAAGGTATGTACACGATTTTGATAGAGAAACTAATTAAATATTTCATTTTTGTAATGAATTTAAGATTTGTTGACAGAGTTATGTGTAATTTGATGATTTTCATTTATGTTGGATTAATGTAGTTAGATAATACTTGCTGGTTAAATCTCATTGTTTGTGAATCAATTGCGGTAATGTAACTTCAATTATCAGATGTTTCTGAAAAGACAAACTTAACTTATAATATAATTTTGCTAAAAAAATTGAGTGTCAGTGATTCGCCATAATTAGTACCGCCTCCCAGTCCAGGTCATATATTTATTAAACAAGTTGAGTTTTCTCAAATCTTCTCGTTTACCATCCAAACGAATTCCATGTGCATTTGAAGTATTACGGCCAGCATTGCACACTGCTGGGTCTGGAGTTAGCATTTGTATTACTTGTGGGAGACCAGGATATATCACGTTACTCCGCTGCTGCTCTAGAGGTAAGATAATTTAATTTATTTGTTATGTGCACAGGGACCAAAGTTATCAGTTTTGGACAGGGCCAGATGATTCAGTGCGTAAGGGGCTGAATGTCTTTTGTAGTGACTGTATTTCGTTATTTTTATTTGAAGTTGCATTGCCCAATCAAATCGTGTAATGTTTCGCTATCAACAACACAGAGTAGGCACAGCATTTGCAGTTACAACACGACAATTAGAGTTCAATACTCATTCCACAATCCAGACTTCATCCAACGTAATCGTAAAGTTTCCCATTTCACATTTTTAAAGAACGTTACAACAGCTACAGGCCTCTAGTTATTGACTTTGGAGTATTGAGACATTTAACACACTCTCGCAGATCAAAGAGGCTGGCGGCCTGTATTTACACTTACGTAATAGTGTAGCAGTGTAGAGGATTAATCTCAGTCCGACAAAAACCGCTTCCGGGTAGCAACACGTCTGGCAAATTTTCTCGCGCTCCGCAGACCGCTAAGTGTGTAAATTCTGGCCACTGCTGCGAGTGATATTTCGCTCCACATCACGTAAACTCCAAGTACAGACGAAAAGAATTTTTCAGTCTGTCACTAAAGTAATCGTATCTGCGCAACTCTTATTTACTGTGTGAACATTTGAAAAATGTATTACCCACCTAGCAAAGTTACAAAGATGCTTTAAATACGCATTACTTAATGCCCTGTCATCTACTACCGGCGACAGTGATGAGCCTGCAGGTCACCGAAAGATCGTACCTCATATTCTTTTTATTATTTAAAATAGCTCGCCTGCAATTCGACAAATTCACAAATGTCTGGGGCAGTTTTACCATGAATGATGTCGACAATATCGGCTACTGCAATGCTAGTAAATAAAGTTTTGACGTCGAAGATCACCAGAATTTGTCACTAATTTCTTCTTCGTAATATTTTGTCTTTAAGTTTTCAATCTTTCACAAAAGTGTTTGTTTTTCTGACTAGACGCCGCAGTTTCACAGAAAAATTATTTACTTAGAAGTAAGGGAGATAATTCTGGTCACCGAAAAAATTTTACCTTCAACGAAAACGGCCACGAAATCCTGCAAACTTACACATTTATTGTACAATTCGGGACGAATTCCAAAAATGCAAGCCGGCTGCTGTGGCCGAGCGGTTCTAGGCGCTTCAGTCCGGAACCGCGCTGCTGCTACGGTCGCAGGTTCGAATTCTGCCACGGGCATGGATGTGTGTGATGTCCGTAGGTTAGTTAGGTTTAAGTTGTTCTAAGTCTAGGAGACTGATGACTTCAGATGTTAGGGCCCATAGTGCTTAGAGCCAACCAAAAATGCGCAAGTTAAATAATAAATCAAAGAACGAGGCTCTTGTATACTTAAAGTGAAGAGCTGAACAGTCCGTTTCCAAGTCGTCTTCGGGAATGCTAATGAATCCGTGGCAGAGTTCCGGGTGTATTCCAGGTGAATAACAATCCGTCGGAGTTCAGCGTGATGAGTCGGCGTTATACAGGAAGCGTATTCAACAGCGAACGTGCCTCTTGCTTGCTGCTTGCCGGTTTTACAGCCGTTAGGAGCGTGGTCAAATTACCGTGTGATGTTGCTTACTGATATGGCCTCTGCTGTAAGAAATTCTGCACACTTAGGGTCGACTCAACTAAGAGTTAGTCACTTCCGCATTAGCCCTTCACCTAAGGAATCGTAATGTAACTTTTCTCTCTCTCTCTCTCTCTCTCTCATTTTTATACTGTCGATCTCTTTGGTCCATAATTCACATTTGTAACTTCCGGAAAATCAAACATGACGAATAACTTTTCTTAAAAGTCTGCTCCCCACACAACGTTCAGAACTGGCAGCTCCACACTACAAAACTCCATGCCTAGTTCGTCGACTGCTTTTGTCAGCAGCAGCTCCCGAAAATTATTCAATATTCGGCCTTTCAGTCAATCAGCGCTTAGTTGACACACTGATTGGCCTTATGCTTCCATAACGAACCAATTGATTGGTTGCGGCCCTCGTCCACCAATTTTACGTCCATGCTAGGCGTTTCCTCCAGCCATGATCTGCCGTTATATTTATGCCATAACGAGCATATATATGATGTCACACAAATCCCTGTAACGCTTAGACTAAATGAAAATCTTCTGCAAAAGCGATAATCAGGCAAGCAATCACTCTAAAAGCCATCTAGTCTTTAAATTCACTTCAATTTTTATTTCCTGAATAGTTGGCCATCCACCATCTTCGCTGCAATAGTAGATTGGAAAAGGGAAACACAAAAATGTACAGGAGTAGACAGGAATACGAGTACAGCAGTATGTCACTTTAAAAAAAATAAACACGAAGTGCAGGGAAGCTAAAGGGAAATGGCTGCAAGAATAATGCGAAGAAATAAAAAAGGGAGTCATCCTCTTAATGACAGATTCAGCGTATAGATAAAAATCAAAAGGCGTTAATATTAAGAGGAAAGGGGGGATTCCATTAATCAACGACGGGGCCAGAGCGGATCCATGGAAAGAGAACATTTAATGTCTCTACAAGGGGGGAAAATTGTCTGATGACGTGGTAGAAGAGGAAACCGGAGTCCATGTAAAGACATAAGGGATCCAGTATCAGAGTTTAACAGAACTTTGGAAAGTTTGAGACCAAAAAAAGAAAAAAATATAGGTAACATCCCTTAGGAATTTCTAAAATCATTGGAGGAAGTAGCAACCAAACGACTATTCAAGTTGCTGTTTAAAAGCTACGGGACAGGACATACACCAGACGTTCGAAAAATATCATCTGCACAATCCCGAACATAGAAACGGCATATAAGTGCAAAAACTATCGCACGATCAGCATAGCAGCTCATGCATCAAAGTTGCGGACAAGAATAATTTACAGAAGAATGGAAAAGGAAAATGAGAATCTGTTAGATGACGATCAATACTGGCTTTAAGAAAGATAAGCCACCAGGGAGGCAGTTATAATGTTATGCGTGGTAATGGAAGCAGGCGTTAACAAAAACCCAGACACATTCATAGAATTCGTCCAGACAGAAAAGCGTTCGACAAAGCAAAATGGTGTAAAATTTTCGAAATTCTCAGGAAGGCATGAGCAGGCTGTAGGGGAAGACGGGTGAATACATCAAGTACAAGGACCAAGCGGGAAAAATAAGAACAGAAGACGAGGAACGAAGTACACGAATAGAAAGGATGGAAGGGATGTAATCTTTCGCCCCTGCTGTTCAATCTATGCATCGGAGAAGCAATGACGGAAGTAACTGCTAGATTCAAAGTAGGATTAACGGAGGGTGAAGGGATATCATTTATAAAATAAACTGATGACATAATTATGATCAATGAAGAAATGGAGCACCTGTTGAGTTTACAGCAGAATGACGAAAGTAATGAGAAGTAGCAGAACTGAAATTAGTGATGAACATAATATCACTATTGTGGCCCACCGAGTAGTGTTACCTTGCTACCTTGGAAGCTGAAATACACGTGACTGACGAAGCCAGGACGACATAAAAAGCACACACAAAAGCAGACACAACACCACAGATATTCATTCAATATAACCCATTAACATCGCTGGTAGAATCGTCAATAAGCAGATGTAACCATACAGTATCGCTGATCATCTGATACAATTGCTGTCACACAATTTCAATTGGAAATTAAGTTTATTTCCGACTATTGTTAGTGAAATGTCAAGTGAACACATAATTGGTTACTACTATAACAACACAAAAGAACAGAATCAGTAAACAAATAGACAGAAGTAGAAATAACAAAATAGCTGATCACCTGTCACAACTGCTGTCACTGTGGCAACTGTTGTTGCTGTTGTTGTTGTTGTTGTTGTCTTCAGTCCAAAGACTGATTTGATGCAGCTCTCCATGCTATTCTATCCTGTGCAAACCTCTTCATTTCCGAGTTAATACTGCAACCAACATTCTTCTGAATCTGCTTAGTGTATTCAACTATTTATCTCCCTCTACGATTTTTACCTCCACGCTTCCCTCCAGTACTAAACTCGTGATCCTTTGATGCCTCAGAACGTGTCCTCCCAACCGATCACTTCTTCTAACCAAGTTGTGCCACAAGTTCCTCTTCTTTGACTACCACTAAAAGAAAAGTCAGAAGTACTAGGAAACTGGTTATTACTGCTACATTAACGTGAAACATAATCAGTAACAAATAGACAGCAACACAAACAACAATATTGCATGGAAGACAGGACTTGAAAAAGTATATAAAATCAGATGATTCATAAATAATTCAATTTTAATACAACAAACGTACCAAAATTTATAAGATGTTCTATTACAGATAACCTGATGAAAGCTGTATAGGTTAAATAGGCCTACAGTTAGAAATAAAACTAATGTTCTTACCAGCGAACCTGGTTATACAAAATTTATTATGTATGCGCATAGTTTTAAAAAAGACAGTGACGTGAGAGACCGATATAAGAGGAACAGCACGGCCACACATTTGGCGATACACTGTGGTTAGTTTCGTATCGGGGTGATGTTGCGCAGTGTCCACTTCTTAAGACTGTAAATGAGTCAGACCGTTAAATTCAAACTCGGTGGAGAAGAAAAATATGTCACAGGCCTGATTCAGAAATCGACAGTACCATGAAACCTGACCGAGGTTACTGTGACCACAGCAAACCAAGTTGCAGCATGTAGGTAAATTCTCTGTGCATAGTAAAACCTTGGAGCAATTTCTCCCACGCTCACCGGATTTCTGTTGCTGTTCAACCTTGCAAAAAGGGTCGAATCTATGCCCTTCCATCGAGGCAATTCCTTTGAATAGCTCTACGGTGAATGTGACCGATTACTGTTCTCGATAAATCAAGGTATCGGATTAATCTGTCAACCGTCCCTTTTAATCATTCGTTTCAGCTAACTGTAAAAGTACAGTCGGAGGAAGTAGTCAATAAGCAATAGGTTATTAATTAGTCACAGGTGGACACCAAAGAATACGGGAAGTGAGGGCGTTACCATGGTCTGGAATGTTCTTATCGTAGACGTCCTGCTAATTGCGTCAACTGCAGACAGGCTAAGCTAGTGCTCTAGCAGAACGTTTAATTATGTATACAATACGTCTAATTGTGATTACGAGCGATGATAAAACGGAATGCATTAAAACCAAAAGCAAATAGGTCATACTTGTTAGGAACCAATTTCAGTCCTTTTCTTGGCAAAAAGAAACGAAAAGAAAAGCACTTTTAGTAACTACCTGTTTCTTCTGTTCCAGGTGAGTTCGCCAACTACTCTGCTACAAGAGCTAATAAGTTTCGAAGCAACGACTAAAAGGCGCTCTCCGGAGATGGGTGAGGATTTCACTCATAAGTACTTCAATCTTTAACACATCAGGCAACAAAAGGCGTATTCAGGCTTCTTGCTAAAAACCCAATTCAGTGAAACAATGCTCACGAAAAGTGTTTATATTGAATGTGATGGAGCCAATGTAACACATTACTGCTACAAGACCCGGTTTTCGTGAATTTATTTGACAAACAGGTCTAGAATTAAACAGGAGATTCATATCCTCCTTTAGGTATTCTATCACAGTATGCCTCTAAGTAAGTATTGATTCGTAGTGGAGGCCCGAGGACTTTGATAGAACGACATCCAAATGGTTCTTTCGGATACAGCTGCGACAGGTAACAGGTTTGAGAAAGTACCAGTAAAAAAGGAAGGTTGGGTTTAATGTCCCGTCGACATCGATGTCATTAGAGATGGAGCATAAGCTCGGACTGTGTCAGGGATGGGAAAGATTTTCTGTCTTGTCCTTTCAAAGGAACCATCCCGGCATTTGTCTAAAGCTATTTAAGGAAATCACGGAAAACCTAAATCTGGACGGGCAGATGCGGACTTGAACCGTCGTCCTCCCGAAAGCGATTCCAGTGTCCTGACCACTGCGTCGCCTCGCTCGGTAGTAGCGGTAAATGTAGTTGCCGTATGTATGGTTTCCTGTAGTGCACGGACTCCTTCCGAAGTTAGTGGGCAGGATATTCTGAATTGTATCATACCACTGTTTCAGACTCATTATTTAGCCAGAGATTAACCATCACGTTTACTTGAATCATATGAATACTATCTGAACATTTCTCTTTTGAGACATCATAAAGTCACAGGTTCTCAATTAATTTTTATCACTTGTTCATTGGATTGAAAATGGTTTTTTATTGTCTACGGTATCTACCTCTTCCCAAATTATTAATTTTATTCAAACCATTGTCATCTTATTTCCCATTAATACAAGCAGGATAGCTAATGACCATTCCGTATACGAACAACGGAATCACTATCGTAGTCCACGTAATCATCACCATTGAAGAAGAAACGTTCGTGTAAGAGTTGTCTTGCAAACAGAGACTCGTTGGGTAATGCAGGACTTGCCGTGGTAGTCGCGGTTGATAGTACTAAAAAATCATAGCAGTAGATATAGTCGATGTGACCCGAAGGCACGTGGTATAAACTCATCTGCCGTTTATTTATCGCGACTCTTCAAAACGTATTCTGAAGCATGTAAGCATGACTCCAAAACGAACACTGAATCGTATTGCGAGGTCGCAGTGGCCGTTAAAAATATTATTCCTTACGAAAATAACATTGTTCAATCATCCTGGATGGGCCAGCGAATTTGGCAGAAGTCTGAGCACAGGTGGTCCTATGATGATAACATTTCGTCCTGCTAAATTTTCTGGCCACGCGGAGTGGCCGCGCCGTTTGAGGTGCCATGTCCTCGGGCTGCGCGGCGCCTCCCTCCGGAGGTTCGAGTCCCCCTTCGGGCACGGGTGTGTGTGGTGTTCTTAGCGTAAGTTAGTTTAAAGTAGTTTAAGTAGTATGTAAGTCTAGGGACCGAGGACCTAAGCAGTTTAGTCCCTTAGGAATTCAGACACACACATTAAATTTTCTGTGTTGTCTTCACTGGTCTGGTTCCTGCGTTGTAACGACCATTTCAAACCAAGGCCATGAAGAGGATTCCTTTCGCAGAGCGAAGGTGCGTTATTCTGTACCTCTGCTAGATCGCCTCTTGGGAAGATTACTCGTACAGCAACGCAGCTTGGCGGGAAACCGCGTCCACAGGGGCATCGCAGTATGGGAGGAGAGCAAGATCTGAGTAACACATCGACCTAAGTGAGGCGGTGGCTGGAGCACTCCTGGAGCTCTTCCTCCCTTGCGCAAAGTATGGCTACGTCGCTAGCAAATTTTATCATTCACACCATTTCTCTCTGATTTTAATCCAACTTCTGAGTCATTCTTTACTGTTCTTCCTAGCATCTTGAATGTATAGGTTGAATAACTGAGAAAGATTGCATCCCTACCTTACCCCCTTTTCAATCTAGTACTTTTGTCTTATTGTCCCCTCTTGGTTACCGTGTATACTGTGTATCACCCGTCTCCCTCTAACTTTTTTGCGTATGTATCTGAGGATTTCAAACATCCTATCCAACTTTACATTGTCAAACACTTTCTTTAGTTCGATAAATCCTGCGAAAGTGTTTTGACTTTTTCATATGTCGTGTCTCCATAGTCAAGCGCGTCACTCTCGTGTCTTTCCTGAACCAATGTACACTGCAGCGGTTTCGTTGCTATTAAGCAAGCGAGGGATATGCAACAGCAGATAAGCGCCGTATTCCTATTCTAAATAACGTGCACTCTGTTCCGACCTCGGACGTGTGGGGATTTCCGGGAATGAGTTCTCAGTCGGCGGACCGTGCTAGGTCAGGTAGCTATGAATAAATTTCCTCCCTCTGCTGCAAAGCGAGAGCAGTTCTAGAGGAAGCTGAAAAAGCAAGAAATACGAAAGTGTAAGTTAATCTGAGAAAAGCAACTGAGATACCACGACGAACAATAAACCTGAAAAGATAAACACCATGACGAGTAACAAGTAAAAACTTACAAAAAAGCATACGAAACCAGTTTGCCGTGATCGGCAGTACTCCCTAAGGTCGGAAGCCGTGTTACAGAGACTCGCTAAAAAGCCTTAAGGTTAATTAAAATATATTACTGTTTCATATTCCACAATAGTGTGTTGTTGTTGCTGTTGTTGATGATGATGTTGTGGTCTCAGTCTGAAGACTGGTTTATTACCTCTCCACACTACTCTATCCTGCGCAAGCTACTTAATCTCAGAATAATTACTCCAACATACGCCCACTGAAACTGCTTACCCTATTTACATTTTGGTCTCCCTTTACACTTTTTATATCCCACACTTCCCTGCATTACCAAATTAACAATTCCTTAATGTTTCAGGTCGTGTCCTATCAACGGATCCCTCCTTTTAATCAAGTTTCGCTTTTCTCTCCAGTTTTATTCACTACCTCCTCATTATAGAATGAAACATCAAGTTTACTGAAATTAGTCATTTTTTATTTACATACACGACGCGTTTCGAAGGTTTAAATCTCCATCACCAGGTGGTTTTACGTGTGTTAGTATGAGGTATGTGTGTGTTGTGTTATGTTTTTGGGGTAAGTTGTGCCACTGTCTCCAGTGGCCACAGGTTCCTTTCTCTGTCGTAACATCACTTGTAAACTGTCATATATTGTAAACAAAGAAGTCATAACACAACACACGCATATTTCTCACTCACATATTAAAATCCACCAGATAATGGAGGTTTAAACCTTCGAAACTCGTCATGGGTATAAATAAACAGTGTCTGTTAACAGTAAACTTATTGTTTCATTCGATATCAATAACAGTCACTGTAACGCCTAATCTAAATTGTTCGCTTTCAACCTCCTCATTAATTACTCGATCTACCTGTAAAGTCTTCAGCATTCTTCTGTAGCACCACATTTTAAAAGATTCTATTCTCTTCTTGTCTGAACTGCTTACAGTGCACGTTCCGTTGCCGTACAAAGCTACACTCCAGATATATACCTACAGAAAAGGCATCCTAACACTTACATTTATATTTCATGTTAGCAAATTTCTCTTTTTTTCAAAATGGTTCAAATGGCTCTGAGCACTATGGGACTTAACTTCTAAGGTCATCAATCCCCTAGAACTTAGAACTACTTAAACCTAACTAACCTAAGGACATCACACACATCCATGCCCGAGGCAGGATTCGAACCTGCGACCGTAGCGGTCGTGCGGTTCCAGACTGTAGCGCGTAGAACCGCTCGGCCACCCCGGCCGGCCTCTTTTTTCAGAAATGTTTATTGAGCTACAGACATTCTGCACTTTATATCCTTTCTACTTCGACCATCATCAGTTATTTTACTGCCCAAATAGCAAAAGCCATCTATTGTTTCTAGTGTCTCATTTCCTAATTAAATACCTTCAATATCATCTGATTTAATTCGACTACATTCCGTTATTCTTGTTGATTTTCATCTTATAACCTCTTTTGAAGATACTAGTCGTTCCACTCATCTACTCGTCCAAGTGCATTGATGACGCTAACACAATTATAACGTCATCAGCAAACCTCCAAGGTTTTATTTATTCTTCCTGATTTTATTTCCCTCTTAAAATTTCCCTTGGTTTCCCTTACTGCTTGTTTTGTGTACGGACTGAATAACATAGGGTATAGGTTACAGCCCTGTTTCAGTCCATTCTCAACCATTGTTTCCATTTCATGTCCTTAGGCTCTTATAAGTGCAGTTGATTTCTGTACAAGCTGTATACAACCTTCCGATCCGTTATTTTATCTCCGCTGCCTTCAGAATTTCAAACCGCGTATTTCAGTCAACATTGTCAAAAGCTTTCTCTAAAGCTTTTCTCTATACCATCTCCTAAGATTAATCGGAAGGTTAGTATTGGCTCATACGTTGCTACATTTCTCCAGAACTCAAGCTGATTTTTACGCCGATTTTATACCAGTTTTCTTGTGCTTCTGCAAATAAATCGTGTCAGTATTTTGCATCTACGACTTACTAAAGTGATGGCTCAGAATATTCACATCCGTCAACACTTGCCCTCTCTGGAATAGGAACCACTATATTCTACATTAAATCGGAAGGTGTTTCGGTTGTTTTATGTATCGCATGTATCGTGCTTACCAGGTGAAAAAGTTTTGTCATGACTGCCTCTCCCAAGGACCTCATTAATTCTGAGGGGATTTCGTCTACTCCAGGGGCCTTGTTTCAACTTAGGTCTTCCAGTGCTCTGTTAAATTCTCCTCCAAACTCATTTTCATCTATTTCTTTTTCTGTAACATTGCCTCAAAGTTCGTTTCTCTTTTTTTTCCCTCTACATATTCCTTGCGTTGGTCTCTCTCCCCCCTCCCCTTTAAATCAACCAATCTTTTACCTTTCCATTCTTTGTTTAGTACTGGATTGCCGTCTGAACACTGGCTCTTAACATTCATACAGCTGCTTCTCTTTTCTCTAAATGTCTCTTTAATTTTCTTATAGGTGCCATTTATCCTTCCTCCACTTATGCATGCTTCTACTGCCCTGCATTTCTCGTCTAGCCATCCTCGTAGTGACCATAGCGGCTAACAGTATGCTGTGCCATGTAGCGACAATTTTGCTGACGATTGGCAGTTTTAAGTCAGTTCCAATGTTACGGTTTGAATATCTTCTTAAGAAGTATTTTATGTGACGATAACATTTTGCTCATAAATCTGTTCGTTTGCTACTACATGCAATTTTTGGGATTTTCTGAAGAAGACACCCATAATCTGTGTCGAAATCAGGTTAAACTAAAAATCTTGTTGCAACTGGTTGGTTGTATTAAACAATTCTTTTTATTTTCGGACTAAAAGGCTCACAGATCGAAACTGCCACAACGTTGTAACCAGTCGTCTTTATTATATAAATCAAATTTATTTTTTAATTGATCATTACTCTTCATGAATACTGCTCACATGTCTGACCAATAACTGTTTCGTTCTACGTTACAAAAACTGTAGTTCTAGGATATGAATTGTTCAAAAAACATTGTGTACTCCAACATTATCGGACAGATTGAAGTTAGAACATAAAAAAAATGCGAGGGTAAGTCAATTATTATCCGCAAAGCAGTTTTATTGTAATCAACTAGGAAACGTACGATAACATCATTTTTCGACATAGTCTCCTTGCGTTTCAACGCACTCGGTCCATTGTTGTACAAGCTCTCTGGTGCACTCATAAAAGAAGGTTCTAAGTTGAGCTGCGAGCCAGGAATGCACCGCTTCTTTCACTGCTTCGTTCGAGGCAAATCGACAGCCCCTTAATGCTTGTTTGAGTGGACCAAACAAGTGATATTCAGAAGGGGCAAGATCGGAACTATATTGGGTATAATCAAATACTTCAAATTTGAGTTTCTGGAGCGTTTCAGCAGTGTGGGTAGCAGTATGCGGACGGGCATTGTCGTGCAACAACACGCCTTTTGACAGCAAACCTCGGCCTTTGATTCGAAGTGCAGGCTTTATCCTGGCAGTAAGCTTCTCACTGTAGCGTACAATGTTTGTTATTGTGCCCTTTTCCTCATAATGTTCCAGTACTGGACCTTGTGCGTCCCAAAGAACCGTAAGCATCAATTTTCCTGCGGACGGATGGTTCTTGAAGTTTTCTTGCACGGCGAATTTGGATGTTTCCATTCCTTACTCTGCCATTTACTCTCCGGCTCGTAATGATGAATCCATGTTTCGTCACCAGTAATGACCCTGTCTAAGATGTTGTCCCCTTCGTCATCATAGCGATCCAAATGTTTTTTTTGCAGATGTCCAAGCGCGTTTGTTTATGCAACTGTGTGAGCTGTTTTGGGACCCATCTTGCACTAACTTCTTGAAACCCAAGTCTGTTGTGGATGATTTCGTAGGCAGAACCGTGACTAATTTGCAAACGATGTGCCACTTCGTCAATCGTCTATCTAAGAGAATCATTTCACGTGAACGCTCAGTGGTTTCTTCATTTGTGGCGGTAAACGGTCGTCCGGCTCTTTCATCGTGCGTAACACTTGTGCGACCATTCCGGAATTTTTCAATCCAGTGGTAGACACTCTGTTGTGGCATAACACTGTTCCCGCACTGTACCGAAAGTCTTCAATGTATTTCGGCCCCAAAAAACGGTTCAGTGAACGTTGCTCTTCTTTGGTGCAAATAGAGAGCGGAGGAGCCATGATTAACAGAACGGCAGCGATAACGAAACTAACCTAGCAGCTTGAAAATTGCAAAGATATAACAACAAATAAACAAAACATGCGCAATCAACGTAAAACGACAGTACTACCAAAATAAACAACAATATAACTAAACTACGGATAATAATTGATTTACCCTCGTACTACTGGACTAATACTCGGTGTCTCGAACCTGTGTATTCCAACAAAAAACTCTACCAACTGCAGCAACTAGATAACACAGCTATAGATTGTTGAATGAAGGTACTTGTCATATATCAGACTGCAACGTTACCAGATCTCCATTCTTTGACTGCCATTTTCTACCGAAATTTTGTTGCAGACACTTTTGTACTGTTACTCTGTAAGGAATAGTGCTGTGATATCCGAGAGCGCAGATTTTAGTTCATTGTGTGTACGGGAACGGTAATGGTCAACTAACACTTCCAACATTTATTGCAAAGCGAAAATCAATAAAGTAGGAAGCAGGGCACAAGGCTGCAGGAGTGGAATGCTGAGCCACGATTTGAGTATACAATAAAAACATTTGACAAACCAAAGATGCAAACACTGGTAACAACACAATTACAGAATAATGCTATCATAAGTAACCGGTGGTCTATTAATGTTATAGAATTAATTTAAAAAAATTTTAAAAAAATACTACCCATTTAAGAAAACAGTTCTTGAATGTGTGCAAGATAAACAGCCTTATGGCCAATAACTTTAATAAAAACAGCATAACTGCTACATAGAATTAACTTCAGAGTTAAAATTAAAAAACGTAACTTCTGATGTAAGTTGAATGAACGAATTTTGACCCAGAAAAAATTATAGCCCCTTAAGAATGTCAGTACGGTAACACAGTTTATAACGAGCTGGAAGTTTTCAAACTATTCAAATGTAAATTGTCTTAACAGCAAAAGTCTCTATGACAATTGAGCAGCCTGGATAATAACCAAAGAATTTGCAGCTTACAGAGAAAAGCACAACAATAAATATGGGGTGATAATTACATAACGCTGAGAGGGTAAGCCCAAATTAGCACAATATTGACCTTTGGCGTTCAACATCGGCATCGCGTCTTAATTTCGTGCGCGAGACCCCACCGGAACAATAACCAGCACGGCTATACACTGACAACAGCTTCTGTAACACAAAAAAAACATTAACATGCTGCTCACTTAAACAAATCACCACAACAGTAAGATACAGGATCATCGAGGTAGAAAACAAATTGAGATCAGATTCGGCCCGAAGTTTCTTAAATTCGGTATTGCGTAATAAACTGCAGCTACAGTTGATGTTAATTCTGTCGTTAAGATAGCTTGAATCAAATTAACATTCATAAAAGTTAATCTGTAGATCCACTCAAGACTTTAACCTTGTAAAGGACGAAAACTTGGCCACAGTTTTTATCTGTTGAGAATACCGCCACTTGATGGCACAAGGTTTTCAACAAATTACAACCGTCCACAGGCAGAAAGTGACACAGTAAAATCCAACTTAAGTTCAAAGTTAAGCTTTAGCAGGCAGGCGAGGAATTCATTTACAAATTGTAAAAGTAGCAATTCACTCACATAAGACACAAATTCGCCGAACAGCAGCCACAACTGACAGCAGTCAGGAACTGATAGCAAGATCAAGCAGGGCACATGTCAGTCACTTCCACTCGCGATTAACGATGATGCAAACTCAACATTCAAAGCGATTTAGAAGAACACCCCTCGAACAAATAGAATGGCCACACGGAGCAATCACGATCTGGGAAAGATCCACCAGACAGATAGCTCACCATTTAAAAATTAATCCCGGGAGCTGCCGTAAATGTGGAAGCCAGGCCAAACTCCGCGGGTCTCGTCACAACGAAAAGGCGGAACTACTCTTGAACAGAGCCAGCCGCTGTGGCCGAGGCGCTTCAGTCTGGAACCGCGCGACCGCTACGGCCGCAGGTTCGAATCCTGCTTCGGGCATGGATGTGTGTGATGTCCTTAGGTTGGTTGGGTTTAAGTAGTTCTAAGTTCTAGGGGACTGATGACCTCAGATGTTAAGTCTCATAGTGCTCAGAGCCATTTGAATCAACCTCATGAATCCATGGACCCTGCATATCAGCAGGGGACTGTTCAAGCTGGAGGAGGCTCTGTAATGGTGTTGGGCGTGTGCAGTTAGGAGACCCCTGATATGTCTAGATACGACTCTGACAGATGACACGTACGTAAGCATCCTGTCTGATCACTTGAATCCGTTCGTGTCCATTGTGCATTCCGACGGAGTTAGGAAATTTCAGCAGGACAATGCGACACCCCACATGTCCAGAATTGCTACAGAGTGGCTCCAGGAAATTTCTCCTGGGTTTAAACACTTCCGCTGGCAACCAAACTCCCCAGACATGAACATTATTGAGCATATCTGGGATGCCTTGCAACGTGCTGTTCAGAAGAGATCTCCACCCCGTCGTAACTCTTCCGGATTTATGGACAGCCCTGCAGGATTCATGGTGTCAGTTCCCTCCAGCACTACTTCAGACATTGGTCGATTCCACTTCACGTCCCGTTGCGGCACTTCTGCGTGTTCGCGGGGACCCTACACGATATTAGGCGGGTGTACCAGTTTCTTTGGCTCTTCAGTATATATCCTCGTATTTATGTGGCGATGTCTTCTCGCTTCATGTGCGATATTTTCGTGTCGTGACCTTCCGCGATGCTCTTACTTTCTAAGAGTTTTTCCTGTCTAAATCATTTGCGCTGGTTGGCGAGCGCCCACTTGATGTGAGGGGGCCGGCGCTCTGCACGGGAAAAAGGAAGACGGAGCGAGTCTGCACGGTGTATTGCAAGGGTATCAGTTGGATTATGGTGTACTTCTGTGTCGCATTGGTGTTGTCATGGCGCCGCCTGTGGTTGCAGTGACCAATAAACATAGGCTCTGTTCAAAAAATGGTTCAAGTGGCCCTGAGCACTATGGTACTTGACATCTGAGATAATCAGTCCCCTAGAACTTAAAACTACTTAAACCTAACAAACCTAAGGACATCACACAGATCCAGCCCGAGGAAGGATTCGAACCTGCGACCGTAGCGGTCGCGCGGTTCCAGACTGAAGCGCCTAGAACCGCTCGGCTGGCATTCATGAGGTTGTCTCCATACCCGTACACGCCCATCCGCTCGATACAATTTGAAACGTCGCTCGTCCGACCAGGCAACATGATTCCAGTCAACAATTCAATGTCGGCGTTGACAGTCCCAGGCAAGGCGTGCGGCTTTGTGACATGCAGTCCCCAAGGGTACACGAATGGGCCTGCCACTTGTTGGCGGCTCAGCGTTGAAATCTGCAGCAATTTGCGGAAGGATTGCACTTTTGTCACGCTGAATGATTCTCTTCAGTCGTAGTTGGTCCCGATCCAGCCGCAGCGATGTCGGTGATTTGATGTTTTACCGGATTCCTAATATTCACGGTACTCCCCTGAAGTGGTCATACGGGAAAATCCCCACTTCATCGCTACCTCGGAGATACTGTCTCCCATAGCTCGTGCGCCGATTATAACGGCACGTTCAAACTTCTTGATAACCTGCCATTGTAGAAGCAGTAACCGATATAACAACTGCGCCAAACACTGATTGTCTTACATAGGCGTTCCCATCCGCAGCGCCGTATTCTGCTTGTGTACATATCTTTGTATTTGAAGACGCATGCCTATACCAGTTTCTTTGGTGCTTCAGTGTACTATGATGTGCGTTATGGAGTCCGGCAGGGACGTGTCCCTCTGTACTGTACGGCCAAGGTCGTCCGGCCGTACGTGGCACCGTCATCAGCGTAATAATCTCGTGGGTGCGCCATATTAGCGCGGTAAGGGGCCATCAAGAGGCCCGGCACGCCGTGTGCGGAGACCGCCCGCCTAGCCCTGACGGGGAGCTGCCAGTAGCGCCCCGACACACACGCCGCGCACACATGGCCCTCGCCGCGCTGGTGCTCGCCATCGACGCGAATGTCTGCTCCGCTGCGGAGGTGAAACACGTGAGTAGTTCACAGCTGAGATATACGACGCGACTTTTGTGCCACGCCAAGTACACGACTGGCCTTTAAAATTGCTGCACCACAAAGATGACATGCTACAGACGCGAAATTTAACCGGCAGGAAGAAGATGCTGTGACGTGCAAATGACTAGCTGTTCAGAGCATTCACACAAGGTTGCCGCCGGTGGCGACACCTACAACGTGCTGACGTGAGGAAAGTTTCCAACCGATTTCTCATACACAAACAGCAGATGACCGGCGTTGCCTGGTGAAACATTATTGAGATGCCTCGTGTAAAGAGGAGAATTGCGTACCATCACGTATCCGACTTTGATAAAGGTCGGATTGTAGCCTATCGCGATTGCGGTTTCTCGTATCGCAACATTGCTGCTCGCGTTGATCGAGATCCAATGACTGTTAGCAGAATATGGAATCGGTGGGTGCAGGAGGGTAATACGGAACGCCGTACTGGATCCCAACGACCTCGTATCACTGGCAGTCGAGATGGCAGGCATCTTATCCGCATGGCACGAACAGTTCGACGAAGTTTGCAGCAGCATGGACTATCAGCTCGGAGACCATGGCTGCGGTTACCCTTGACGCTGCATCACAGACAGGAGCGCTTGCGTTGGTGTACTCTACGACGAACCTGGGTGCACGAATGGCAAAACGTCATTTTTTCGGATGAATCCAGCTTCGGTTTACAGCATCATGATGGTCGTATCCGTGTTTGGCGACATCGCGGTGAACGCACATTGGAAGCGCCTATTCCTCATCGCCATACTGGCGTTATCACCGGGCGTGATGGTATGGGGTGCCATTGGTTACACGTATCGGTCACCTCTTGTTCGCATTGACGGCACTTTGAACAGTGTTACGACCCGTGGCTCTAACCTTCATTTTATCCCTGCGAAACCCTACATTTCAGCAAGATGATGCATGACCGCATGTTGCAGGTCCTGTACAGGCCTTTCTGGATACAGAAAATGTTCGACTGCTGCCCTGGCCAGCACATTCTCCAGATCTCTCACCAACTGAAAACGTCTGGTCTATGGTGGCCGAGCAACTGGCTCGTCACAATACGCCAGTCACTACTCTTGATGAACTGTGGTATCGTGTTGAAGTTGCATGGGCAGCTGTACCTGTACACGCCATCCAAACTCTGTTTGACTCGATGCCCAGACGTATCGAGGCCGTAATTATGGCCAGAGGCGGTTGTTCTGGGTACTGATTTCTCAGGATCGATGCACTCAAATTGCGTGAGAATGTAATCACATGTCAGTTCTAGTATAGTATATTTGTCCAATGAATACCCGTTTATCATCTGCATTTCTTCTTGGTATAGCAATTTTAATGACCAGTAGTGTAACTTCCGTCGAATGCTGCACTACATTTCAAAGTGACACAGGTACATGAAACTGTTTTGCAACTTGCCAACGGTCTTGCCCCAGTGGTAACACCGGTTCCCGTCTGATAGTCGAAGTTAAGCGCTGTCGGGCTTACCTAGCACTCGGACGGGTGACTTTACCGTCTGCCGAGAGCTGTTGGCAAGCGGGGCGCACTCAGCTCTTATGAGGCAAATTTAGGAGGTACTTGATTGAGAAGTAGCACCTCCGATCACGAAAAGTGACTATGGCCGGGGGAGCGGTGTGCTGACTACACCCCCTTCCATATCTAAGTCCAGTGACACCTACAGGCTGAGGATAACACGGCGGTCATTCAGTTCCGGTAGGGCCTTACGAGGCCTGTTCAGATGGAGTCTTAAAAAAAATTACTATTGAATACATTACGGGAATGGCAGAGATCAATGTCTTACAAATATTTACTATTAAAAACAGTCTTGATCACGATTTATTTATCAAGGTGACCGGTTTCGACCACTACTGTGGTCATCTTCAGACCATTGAGTAGGAAGCTCTTTCTGTTGGAGAATCACTACTCCAACAAAAAGAGGTTCCTACTCAATGGTGTGAAGATGACCACAGTAGTGGTCGAAACCGGGCGCCTTGATAAATAAATCGTGATAAAGACTGTTTTTAATAGTAAATATCTTAAAAAAAACTGGGTGACCAGGTCGGCGTAAACAGAGGTCGAAACGGTCTACCAATCATTTAATTCCTTGACGATATAAATCCGCTCCTTTATCACGTAACAGTACGAGAAGCGCTGCGTTAATGGCCTCATCGTTGGAAAATCTCTCCCACTCTCATCCCACCCCATGATGTTGTTTCAGATTGGGGAAATGATGGAAATCATGTTGTTGTTGTGGTCTTCAGTCCTGAGACTGGTTTGATGCAGCTCTCCATGCTACTCTATCCTGTGCAAGCTTCTTCATCTCCCAGTACCTACTGCAACCTACATCCTTCTGAATCGGCTTAGTCATCTCTTGGTCTCCCTCTACGATTTTTACCCTCCACGCTGCCCTCCAATGCTAAATTGGTGATTCCTTGATGCCTCAGAACATGTCCTACCAACCAGTCCCTTCTTCTAGTAAAGTTGTGCCACAAACTCCTCTTCTCCCCAATTCTATTCAATACCTCCTCATCAGTTATGTGATCTACCCATCTAATCTTCAGCATTCTTCTGTAGCATCACATTTCGAAAGGTTCTATTCTCTTCTTGTCCAAACTATTTATCGTCCACGTTTCACTTTCATACGTGGTTACACTCCATACAAATACTTTCAGAAACGACTTCCTGATAAATCTATACAAATTTCTCTTCTTCAGAAACGCTTTCCTTGCCATTGCCAGTCTACATTTTATATCCTCTCTACTTCGACCATCATCAGTTATTTTGCTCCCCAAATAGCAAAACTCCTTTACTACTTTTAAGTGTCTCATTTCCTAATCTAATTCCCTCAGCATCACCCGACTTAATTCGACTACATTCCATTATCCTCGTTTTGCTTTTGTTGATGTTCATCTTATATCCTCCTTTCAAGACACTGTCCATTCCGTTCAGCTGATCTTCCACGTTCTTTGCTGTCTCTGACAGAATTACAATGTCATCGACGAACCTCAAACTTTTTATTTCTTCTCCATGGATTTTAATACCTACTCCGAGTTTTTCTTTTGTTTCCTTTACTGCTTGCTCAATATACAGATTGAATAACATCGGGGAGAGGATACAACCCTGTCTCATTCCCTTCCCAACCACTGCTTCCCTTTCATGCCCCTCGACTCTTATAACTGCCATCTGGTTTCTGTACAAATTGTAAATAGCCTTTCGCTCCCTGTATTTTATCCCTGCCACCTTAAGAATTTGAAAGAGAGTATTCTGGTCAACATTGTCAAAAGCTTTCTCTAAGTCTACAAATGCTAGGAACGTAGGTTTGCCTTTCCTTAATCTTTCTTCTAAGGTGAGTCATAAGGTCAGTATTGCCTCACGTGTTCCCATATTTCTACGGAATCCAAAGTGATCTTCCCCGAGGTCAGCTTCTACCAGTTTTTACATTCGTCTGTAAAGAATTCGCGTTAGTATTTTGCAGCCGTGCAGTAGTTCAGTAATTTTCACATCTTTCAACACCTAATTTCTTTGGGATTGGAATTATTATATTCTTCTTGAAGTCTGGCGGCATTTCGCCGGTCTCATACATCTTGCTCACCAGATGGCAGAGTTTTGTCAGGACTGGCTTTCCCATGGCTGTCACTAGTTCTAATGGAAATAATATGCGGCAAAATCTGGAGAGTATGAGGGATGATTCCACACCTCCCATCGAAAACGGTGATGCAAATGTTCCATTGCCGTACAGGGGAACAATGACTTCCCTTAATTTTTTTCTGCCTCTTGCTCATTATGGCGTTGCGCAGCGATGTAAGTGTTGCACAGTACGAGGCGGCTTTAATGGTTGTGACCTTTGCTATAAACCAGTGCTTCCCAACCTGGTTGTAATTACCCCATGAGGGGAAAAATTAAATTTTGTGAGAGGTGAAAATCAAACGATTCTGTTTCTGACACGAAACTAAATTATTTGCAAAAGTTCATTGCTATTATCACAATTTTGTAAGACGCTAATATTGATTATATAAATGATCAATAATTACTTTTTCGCAAATGGTTCAAATGGCTCTGAGCATTATGGGACTTATCATCTGAGGTCATCAGCCCCCTAGAACTTAGAACTACTTAAACCTAACTACCCTAAGAACATCACACACATCCATGCCCGAGGCAGGATTCGAACCTGCGACCTTAGCAGTTACGCGGTTCTGTACTGAAGCGCCTAGAGCCGCTCGGCCACCGCGGCCGGCAGACAGCAAGACACAGCAATAACTACATGAGGCTGTACACGTTATTATAACTAGACTGGTTAGACACATAGCATTAACAGCCTGAACTCGTCCAATTTCTGCCATTTCAGAAGTAACGAGTCCAGTACTCAAATGATTCACAAACAGTAAGTATACGGCACACATCTGAACTTGGTTTATTTTATATGGGGTTGCAGTGAACAGGTCAAGCAAGTGTCGCAGTGGAGAGGAGTAATGCAGGGGAAGATGTTTTGTAGCAAGTGTATACTCTCGCTGTGGATAGTTAGCTTTCTTATCTGGGAAGAAGTTGTGGGTAGCACTTGCGATGCAACACGAATTCCTTCGTCATTCACACAAATTATCCATCGTCTTTCATCATTTTAAAAATAAAAGCGTACCACGCAAAGTCTTTCATTACAGATTAGTTAGCTGTTAAAGTTGGTGATAATGTAGGAGGGGGGAGGGAGGAAGAGTTATTAGCTAATGTCTGATTTCACTCAGGGCTAATGGTCTAAGAAAAGTTGGAAACCACTGCTATAAATTCTGCGTACACAATTCATTCACAATCGAAGAAACCGGTGGTCATAATTTTCCCTGCTGATGGCGGAAATTTGCATTTCCTACGCGCAAGTGAGCAGGTATCTCTGCATGCCATAGACGCTCTCTTCGTTGCACAAGCGAAATGATGTGCCCACGTTTCATCGGCCGCAATGATGTCGCTTAGGAAATCATAGCCTTCCACAGAGGATCACTCTAGGAAGTGCAGAGACGCCATAAGCGTTTCTCCTTTGTGTGAGGTGCGGGGACACTGACCGCGGAACAGAGCGCGAGCACAACTTCCGATACTGCAGGCGATCTCGGACGATGTAATGAGAACTGCGTATTGGGATGCGCATCTGCCGAGCAATATCCGAAATAGTCGCTCTGTGACTGCTGCGAATCGCTTCCTCGATTGCCTGGACATTTGCCGTCTGTCGCCGTTGTCGAGGGCCTTCCTCCCTGGTAAGCAAAACCCACGTCTGTGCGGCTTTGACCAAATCGCTGGCTCTATTTCACGGCAGCTGGACACCACAGCGTGTTTGGTCCATACACTACCAGATTTTCACCGTATATCTGTGTGCAGTTCAGACGTTTTGCCCATACGAACTGTACTGTCAGACGCACTTCACCTTTGGAGTACATCAATATGTGGAAACCAGTCTATGATCGCAAATATTTGTTTTATTTTATGATACGTTTCGATTGGTGTGATCATCATCAGATGAATCTTAAAAAGTAATGTGCATATTTATGAGTAAGAGGATACTGACAAGCCACAACATTATAAGTAGTAGTGTTGATACACATTTTCTGAGAAGCATCTAACAAATAAATAGTACTCTGAAGCTGCGGATTAGACACAAGATAGGTAACAAACGTTAAAAATTTTCAAATTTGAGTCTCTCTAAAATACATTGCGAGATTGTGAAAAATTATGTATTGAACATACTGATTGAAAATTAATATTTTTAGGGAACATCCGCTGGCACAGAATAAAACTGCAGTTGGACAACATCTGACTGAAGAGAACCATACGGTAACCGACATAGACTACAATATGCAAGTCGTACGCACCGCACCCAAGGGCCGCCTATTGAAGGTTTTGGAAAAAATAGAGATCTACGGGGATAAGGAACACCACCCCACAAAACTGAATTAACAAAGCGAATTTACACCGAACGGCTATCTTTCACTGACAGGCTAATGACAGGCTAATGTAGTTTTCGCATGTCCTGATGTCCTAACTCCGTCCATTTGTTTTCTGCTCTGGCTACTCGCTGCCCACATTCTCTTGGCTTCGGTTTCGCGAATTCGTTGTGCCTGTGGCTTTTTTCGTGCTGCAAGATGCTGCTTCAATTAACTTCGTAATGTATTATACACGTCGCAGATTCCCATTTGAGAGCTAGTATTTATAATCATTTTAACTAATATTTTACTGCTAACCCGTTTTTTAATTATATTTTTCACTCATCCTGTTGTGGTTCACATTGAACGTTAAACATCGTATGTCTGCTTTGTAACACGCCATTGTAAACAGTGTTTACAGTCGTCAGCGGCACTTAGCGGCCAAGCCCCTTCAGCAGTTTGTACTGCAGCTCTAAGCAGTGTGTGCTAACGACGCCCCTACATCATAAACCATTAGTGTTTTTTTATTATTATTATTGTATTTCGCCAAAAGTGACTATAAATCTTACTTACGTCTTTTATTACTTTCAAGGAGACAGGGATGTTGTTTGTTAGATGCTTCTCTGATAATGTGAATCAATGCTACTAGTTGAAATGTTGTTAATTTATAGTAATGCTCTTCCTCAAAAATATGCACATTCTTTTTTAGATCTTACTTATAGTAAATAAAACAAATATTTGTGATCATAGCGTGGTGTGCTCCAAATATCGTGGAGCCACAGGAAAGTCGGCAACGCGAATCGATACCACAGACGTTAGCGAGGGCTCGCTGCAGCCCGCAACAATGTATGGGAGGCACTCTTGAAGACCATGCTTCCTCCCTCAGCTCAGCAGCGCCCTCACCCTGAGGTCAATTTAGTGCCGAGCTAGCAAGAGCTCTACTCCAGTTCCAGACTTTAGTTTCAGTAGTAGTAAGCCCGTGTTCGTGGAGTTTCAGATGGATGTATACTATTGTGTAGATCGAACATTGCACTTCAAGGGAAGAGGATGTAATTGTTTGCAGGTGAGACTATAGTAGTCACTGACAATTGTGAACTATCCATCACTCCTGTGACAAAGTAGTGTGTCAAAGTTAAGTAACTCGTTTATTCATTTATCTGATAAAGTGAACTAATATTTCATCAGTTTCATGTGATGAGCCTTTTCCCAGCGCAATCAAAGAACCCACAGCTGTGGCCTGGCGAAAGAAGTTTCGCCCAGTCAGAACACATAGACTGTTTGATTTCGACATATTAAGGCGTTGCAGTCATGGACTGTGCGGCTGATCCGGCGGTGGTTCGAGTACTCCCTCGGGCATGGGTGTGTGTGTGTGTGTGTGTGTGTGTGTGTGTGTGTGTGTGTTTTTGTCCTTAGGATAATTTAGGTTAAGTAGTGTGTAAGCTTAGGGACTGATGACCTCAGCACTTAAGTCCCATAACATTTCACACACATTTGAACACTCGACATATTGTGAAACTTTGCATCGCTGTTATATTCAAGGTAACCATGTCACCTTGCATTTGGAACATATTTCCAGTTGCTGAGTCATATCACTCCCACTGCGCGGATTACTTCTTATTTGCACTGAAGTGAAACTGTGGAGGAAACCAGGAACGTGTCGTGTACCCCCTCTGACTATGTGCCAGTCTCATTTCGCAGTGGTCTTAGCCTGGGGACAATATGTGTAACTTACTTTCTGATGTTCCTAGATGTAATATCCAACTGTGACTCCCGTGAGCGCTATTTCGATTCTCGTGTTCCGCTGCATAGAGACTGCCGGCCATTTCTCCCTGGCTTCCGTGCTTGGAACATGGGCTGAATTACCGGTACTACCAGGGATTTTTCCTTGTGTGGAGCACGGTCTGCACTGAATCTCAGACGGTCAGTCGAGAAAGCACTTGAATGAGAACTATCGGTTCAAAGATCTGGAAAGCTGGCAACGGCAGGGGGTAAGGTAAGCTGACCCCCACGCTCCTCCATACTGCACCCGAATGACGTCATATGGTAGATGTTCACACAGCCAACGGCCGCAATCGCGGGCCTACTTGTTTCCCGCTTGATATAAGTCTCTCTGCAATTGTGCCAAATGCTTTTTCTGTATCGCGCTGCTTACCTGTACATTACCTGTCTACACTCATGCTCATAAATTAAGGATAATTGCAGAATGTGGTGCCACACAACGCGGCACTACACAAAACTGGCGGTAATAGCATAGGGAACACACGCTAGACAGATCTGCAAGTCCACGGTATTGGTGATACGTTGAGAAAACCGTCCCGAAACACATGTGCTGTAAAACGCCAATGTTTCCTGCGCATGTACCCCGACATCAATATGGGATATGATGACCATGCACACGTAGACAGGCCGCAAAGCGGGCTGGCATACTATGGATCAGGTGGTCGAGCAGCTACTGGGGTATAGCCTCCCATTCTTGCACCGGTGCCTGTCGGAGCTCCTGAAGTGTCCTAAGGGATTGAAGACGTGCAGCGATACGTCGACCGAGAGCATCCCAGACGTGCTCGATGGTGTTTACGTCTGGAGAACAGGTAACCCACTCCATTCGCCTGATATCTTCTGTTCCAAGGTACTCCTTCACGATGGCAGCTCGGTGGGGCCGTGCGTTGTCATCCATCAAGAGGAAGGTGGGACCCACTGCACCCCTGCAAAGGCGGACATACTGATGTAAAATGACGTCCCGATACACCTGACCTGTTACAGTTCCTCTGTGAAAGACATGCAGGGGTATACGTGCACCGGTCATAATCCCACACCATCAAACCACGACCCCCAATCAGGTCCCTTTCAAGGACATTAAGGGATGGTATCTGGTTCCTGGTTCACGCCAGATGAAAACTCGGCGAGAATCACTGTTCAGACTATACCTGGACTCGTCCATGAACGTAACCTGGAACCACTGTCCCAATGACCATCTACTGCGTTCTTGGCACCAGGCTTTACGGGATCTGCTGTGACCAGGGGTCAGTGGAATGCACCTTGCAGGTCTCTGGGCAACTGTGTGCCTGGAGACAACTGTTCCAGTGGCTGCGGTATGGTCCCGAGCAAGGCTAGCTGCGTACTCCGTGGCCGTCTGCTGGCACTGATGGTGAGATATCGCTCTTCTCGTATGTTGTGTTGGCAGAAGGGCCAACAACGTGTTACGAATGGAGGCCGAAATGCACGAGTTTTAGCTCATGCAGGCTGGCGTGAGCAGGGAAGAACTATACTGACGTGAGGTATGGAACAATGACAAGGAATTAGAATTCAGAAAGCGGACGTACTTAATTTGATACATAACTTTAATCCATTAATGAGGAACGTCGCTCTTGACGGTACATGATTCACAATATTATATGTTCAGAATACATTCTTTAAGAATATGGCGCCTTGCTAGGTCGTAGCAAATGACGTAGCTGACGGCTATGCTAAACTGTCGTCTCTGCAATAGAGAGCGTCTGTAGACAGTGAGCCATCGCTAGCAAAGTCGGCTGTACAACTGGGGCGAGTGCTAGGGAGTCTCTCTAGACTAGACCTGCCGTGTGGCGGCGCTCGGTCTGCAATCACTGATAGTGGCGACACGCGGGTCCGACGTATACTAACGGACTGCGGTCGATTTAAAGGCTAGCACCTAACAAGTGCGGTGTCTGGCGGTGACACCACATCGTACACTGTGGACGTCCCGTACTTTAGAGCCTGGACACGTTTCCTGTCTGCTGGAATCGTTGCCATAATCTTGAGATCACACTTTGTGGCACGCGGAGGGCTCGTGCTACGACCTGCTGTGTTTGACCAGCCTCCAGTCGCCCTAGTATTCTACCTCTCATATCGTCATCAATACGTGTTCTTTGAGCAATTTTCAACACACAGTCACCATTAGCACGTCTGAAAACGTCTGCACACTTACTCGCTGCACCGTACTCTGATATGCACCAACACACATCTGTGTATGTGGATTGCTGCCAGCGCCACCGTGCGACGAGCAAAGGTCAAATGCACCGCATTGTCACACCCCCGAGGTGATTTAAACCCCGCAAACCGCCCACCAGAGCGTTGTTTCACCACGTACCAGCATTATCCTTAATTTATGAGCACGAGTGTATATACACAGAGGTGACGAAAGACATGAGATAGCGTTACGGACACATGCAGATGGGAGTAGTATCGCGTATACAAGGTATAAAAGAGCACTGCATTGGCGGAGCTGTCGTTTGTACAATGTGACTCATCCGAAAGATTTTCAACGTGATTATTGGCGCACGACAGATATTAACAGACTTTGAAAGATTTGGAGTAAGACGCGTAGGACATTCCATTTGGGAAATCGTTAGGAAATTTTGTTTTCTTAGATCCGCTGTGACAAGAGTATGCCGAGAATACCAGATTTCAGGCGTTGCCTCTCACCATGGACAACGCAGTGGCCGAGGGCCTTCACTTGACGACGGAGAGCAACGGCGTTTGCGTAAAGCTGTCAGTGCTAACAGAGAAGCGCATCTCCTGACCTCGTGACCATATCGGCTGGAGCCCCGTAGACGACTTAATAACTGTGGCCTGGCCAATGAGTTCCAATTTCAGTTGGTAAAAGCTGATGGTAGGGTTCGAGTGTGGCATTGACCACACGAAGCCAAGGATCCAATTTGTCAACAAGGCACAGTGTAAGCTGGTGACCATATCGGCTGGACCCCCGTAGACGACTTAATAACTGTGGCCTGGCCAATGAGTTCCAATTTCAGTTGGTAAAAGCTGATGGTAGGGTTCGAGTGTGGCATTGACCACACGAAGCCAAGGATCCAATTTGTCAACAAGGCACAGTGTAAGCTGGTGACCATATCGGCTGGACCCCCGTAGACGACTTAATAACTGTGACCTGGTCAGATGAGTTCCGATTTCAGTTGGTAAGAGCTAATGGTAGGGTTCGAGTGTGGCATAAACCCCACGGAGCCAAGGATCCAATTTGTCAACAAGGCACAGTGTAAGCTGGTGGTGGCTGCGCTTACATGGAATGGACTGGATCCTCTGGTGCAACTGACCCGATCATTGCATGGAAATGGTTGTGTTCGGCTATTCTGAGACCACTGCAGCCATTCATGGACTTCATGTTACCAAACAAATGGTTCAAATTGCTTTAAGCACCATGGGACTTAACATCTGAGTCCATCAGACCCCTAGACTTAGAACTACTTAAACCTAACTAATATAAGGACATTACACACACCCATGCCCGAGGCAGGATTCGAACCTGCGACCGTAGCGGCAGCGCGGTTCCGGACTGAAGTGGCTAGAACCGCTCGGCCACAGCTGCCGGCTATCAAACAACGACAGTATTTTTACGGGTGACAGTGTCAAGTCACCGGACCGCAGTAGTTCGCGGTTGGTTTTGTACAACATCCTGGACAATTCGAGCGAATGATTTGGCCACCCAGATCGCCCAACATGAATCCCATTGAACATTTATGGGACGTAAATCCTGCACCGGCAACATTTTCGCAACTATGGATGGCTACAGAGGGAGTATAGCTCAATATTTCTGCAGGGACTGCCATCGACTTGTTGAATCCATGCTACGTTGAGTTGCTGCACTACACCGTACACAATATTAGGAAGTATCCTATGACTTTTGTCACCTCAGTGTAAACTAAATTATATGTGACCGAATGTCACTCATCAGATGTTTCCCAGCTATCCTCGCTATCCACCTGTGTTCTGTCTTCATCTGAAGTAGGGTCTGTTCTGAGGTATCAGTGCATAGAGCACGATTCCCACCATTGTATAGCACAGGTACTGTAACATTGTCTTAATCATTCACCTAAAGAAAAAATGAAATTCTAATTTCTACTTAGTAACGTAACTGCACTTCACCGTTAATCTGAATCTTACATCTGTTTAAGAGAATTTATTGTGTTTGAAAAAACCATAAGGTCTGCGTCCACAATTGATTCCAGTGGAAGGTATATATTAGTTAAATACTATTCGCCTTCTCGCAGTAAAATAAGGCATGAGAGAACCTGTATTTCATATTTATGTTGTTCTATTATTACTTCTAAATAATTAACATTCTTTTGACGCTTTAATAGAACAATCCTTACTTGAAAAGCTATAAAAATGAATAATTAATGTTTTGGTAATACAGAGAGTGTTTTTTCGGACGCTACAGACCTCACACTTTTCACGTTTTTCAGTATTTATGGCGCTTGCTTTACTTCATTCGTCATAATATTGACGTAGTGATTCATTACTTTATAGCTCTCATTCGATTTTGATATTGAGGCGAGTAATACAAGATCAATTATTATGAATATAAGAGTATCTCTCTTGCTTGTTCCAAGTTGCTCATCATTTGCAAAAAAAGAAAAAAAGTGTTAAGTAGTCCATTCTATAGAGGGTGTAGGTAACGGATTTATCGAGTCATCTCCCACCGAACGCTGCGGCGCATCAGCAAGACTGCGGGCTATCATTTGGGAGGTCGACGGTTCAAATCTCCGTTCGTCCGTCCAGATTTAAGGTCCGGACACTTTCACTAAATCTTGCTGAACAAATACCAAGATTGTTCGAATGGAAAGGACACCGAGGAGCTGCTTTACCATCCTTACTTCAACTGAGTTTGTATTACATCTCTGATAACATCGTAGTTGATAGTACGCTAAACCCTGACCTTCCTTTTTTCCTAACAATTATCTCCTTTGTTTCTTCTTGGTGTTGTAGGTCATCGTAAGATGCTTATTTCCAGTGTGCTGCTTCTGCCTCGAATTGCAACCTCTTGCTTTTCCTAGTATTAGTTTATATACCATTTGACCCACAAATGATGCTACCCTTTAATTTGCATTGACAATAGGGATTCTTGGAGACTCGCCAACGCATTGTGAAAATCCGTTCACTGGGGAATTTTTTTCTGCCGAATCTACTGTTCTGGCGGGTCAATGTGCCCTAAAAGTCAGAAATCGGGTACTGGATATTTTCAGAAGCCAGATGCTACTGCGGTTTCTTAAAGTGACGAGTGTAAATACACAAACGCATGCAGGCATCTGACACGCAGTCTGGTCGGTCTCTCTCTCTTTCTCTCTCTCTCACACACACACACAAATCGGCGGTCAAGCACCTCCATTCGTATCGTACCTTTTTCAAATTCGGTTTCGGTTGTGAATCAGCCGACTGAAACACAGGGTACTAAGAACATTTTTTCCTACAAGTATGAGAGTTAAAAGTGAACAGCGAATAATTGAATCAGCAGTTGTTGACAACAAACTATCAGTAAAAGTACAGGCTGGCCTTCTCCAAATTGCAAGCACAGTACGGTTAAAATTGCTACACCATGAAGATGACGTGCTACAGACCCGAAATTTAACAGACAGGAAGAAGATGCTGTGATATGCAAATGATTAGCTTTTCAGAGCATTCACACAAGGTTGGCGCCGGTGGCGACACCTACAACGTGCTGACATGAGCAAAGTTTCCAACCGATTTCTCATACACAAACAGCAGTTGACAGGTGTTGCTTGGTGAAACGTTGTTGTGATGCCTCGTGTAAGGAGGAAAAATGCGTACCATCATGTTTCTGACTTTGATAAAGGGCGGATTGTAGCCTATCGCGATTGCGGTTTATCGTATCGCGACATTGCTGCTCGCGTTGGTCGAGATCCAATGGCTGTTAGCAGAATATGGAATCTGTGGGTTCAGGAGGGTAATACGGAACGCCGTGCTGGATCCCAACGGCCTCGTATCACTAGCAGTCGCGATGACAGGCATCTTATCCGCGTGGCTGGAACGGATCGTGTAGCCACGTCTCGATCCCTGAGTCAACAAATGGGGACGTTTGAAAGACAACAACCATCTGCACGAACAGTTCGACGACGTTTGCAGCAGCATGGACTGTCAGCTCGGAGACCATGGCTGCGGTTACCCTTGACGCTGCATCACAGACAGGAGCGCCTGCGATAGTGTACTCAACGACGAACCTTGGTGCACGAATGGCAAAACGTCGTTTTTTCGAATGGATCCAGGTTCTGTTTACAGCATCATGATTGTCGCATCCGTGTTTGGCGACACCGCAGTGAACGCACATTGGAAGCGTGTATTCGTCATCGCCATACTGGCGTATCACCCGGCATGATGGTATGGGGTGCACTGGTTACACGTCTCGGTCACCTCCTGTCCGCATTGACGGCACTTTGAACGGTGGACGTCATATTTCAGATGTCTTACGACCCGTGACTGTACCCTTCATTCGATCCCTGCGAAACGCTATAGTTCTGCAGGATAATGCACGACCACTTGTTGCAGGTCCTCTACGGGCCTTTCTGGATACAGGAAATGTTCGACTGCTGCCCTGGCCAGCACATGCTCCAGATCTCTCACCAATGGAAAACGTCTGGTCAATGGTGGCCGAGCAACTGGCTCGTCACATTACGCCAGTCACTACTCTTGATGAACTGTGGTATCGTGTTGAAGCTGCATGGGCAGCTGTATCTATACACTTCATCCAAGCTCTGTTTGACTCAATGTCCAGGGGTATCAAGGCCGTTATTACGGCCAGAGGTGGTTGTTCTGGGTACTGATTTCTCAGGATCTATGCACCCAAATTGTAATCACATGTCAGTTCTAGTATAATATATTTGTCCAATGAATACCCGTTTATCATCTGCATTTCTTCTTGGTGTTCTAATTTTAATGGCCAGTAGAGTAGCTGTGAGAACAGGTATGCATCATACCACGTAGCGTTAAAGGTTTGGATACGGAATATTCAGCGGTGCAAAACCCGACTAGTACTATTCACATCCGTCAAGTACATCTTATGAAAACGTAATGCCTTCAGACACGCTCCATTTGCCAGACCTTTGCAAGTGAATCGCTAATGAGGCGGCCAAGGTACGCGCTGCTGACATACTGGTAGGGGCTTCCTCTCGCTTTTTCCGACAGGTGGGCGTTGCCCGGAAAATCCAGGAGCGATACCGCCCTTCAGAGGAATGATGCTGGGTCACGTGAAAAATTCTAAAGTGGTGCGTGTCGTTATTTCGAGCTGTGCCACAGAGAATACTTTCACGCTCAGGTGTGACGGCTTGCTGTTAACGTCATTAACTTACTGATTCGCCGCTGTCAGTGGAGAGGAGATAGTGGATGGTAACAGCGAAGTGTTCAAGAGTGTGATGAGTGGGTGATGATTTAAACAGGGAAAGAGTTCCATTTAGTGGTGAATGGAGTTGCGAATTATTCCACTGATGTTACACGTAAAAGTGCTATGTTGCAGCTGTTTCTCCGATTCTATATACGACCTTAACAGCTCTAATCACACACAGCCAGACTTTACAAACAGAAAAGAAAGAACCTGACTATTTTATCTGTGGGATGACGTTTTAAAGACACCATAATACATGGTCGGCCTTGTGAGACTGCTAGGACATAATTGCAAAATGAAAATTTTTCCCCAAAAAAAATACGTAAGAAACCAAATGGGCATTGATTTATTTTGATGAGCTCTAGATCCATCACACTAAGTGATACCAAACTCAGAGCCAGAAAAGATTTAATTGTTGTAATCAAATGAAACCAAATGATTCCAGAGACCTTTTGAAGTCTCAAACATCTATGATGTAATACGCAGACTCTTACGACGAATAAAAATTAGTTCCAGGGCCTTGGTGCAAATTTTCATTCATCTTATCAGTCTGCATATAAAGGATGACTCACTTAAAACTTGCCGGCCGGTGTGGCCGTGCGGTTAAAGGCGCTTCAGTCTGGAACCGCGTGACCGCTCCGGTCGCAGGTTCGAATCCTGCCTCGGGGCATGGATGTGTGTGATGTCCTTAGGTTAGTTAGGTTTAAGTAGTTCTAAGTTCTAGGGGACTGATGACCACAGCAGTTAAGTCCCATAGTGCTCAGAGCCATTTGAACCAATCACTTAAAACTTGCACCGCAAGCATTGTGGAAATCGAAAGAGCTATTGATGTGCGGTTTTTATAGAATGGATTGGTATCAGGGGATCGTAATGTTACCCAATCAATAGATCGTAATAGCCCTTAGAAAGTGTATTTTTTGTGCAAACATACACTTTTCTAAATGGAACAATGGTTATTGACATATAAAAACTAGAAGTAAGGTAAATTAGAAGGTCGGTGGTGTTCGTTGCAGGATTCTAGTGCGAATCGTTTGCGAAATATCGTATCTTGAAAAATTCCCACACTGGTACTTGCACAATACCTGTGGTAGCGCACACTAAAGAACAAGGTTTCCCGTGATTTCCCTAAATCGCTCCAGGCAAATGCCGGGATGGTTCCTCTGAAAGGGCACGGCCGACTTCCTTCCCCATCCTTCCCTGATCCAACGAGACCGATGACCTCGCTGTCTGGTCTCCTTCCCCAAAACAACCCAAACAACCCCCTAAAGAACAACACAAGTGCATACACTAGTTACATGGATTCTGACCAGTTAGGAGGCAACTGACCATCACAGATTGAGTTCAGAATGACCACCGGCAACGTCACTACACGCTTCCAGTGTGGTAGGGAGCGACTGCTGCACACAAGTTGGCATTTCAGCGGTGACGTCGGAGCAGGCTGCAGCAATACGTCGTTGCATATCATTGAGTGTAGTTGGTATGTCCTTGCAGACAGCGTCTTTCAGTTTCCTCCGCAGAAAAATATCTACAGGCGACAAATCAGGGGAACGGGCCGGCCAAGGTACAGGTCCTCTGCGTCCATTCCAATGATTTTGAAAACAATTCGTGAACACATGCTGTAGTACTTTGTGCACTATGGACAGCCATCATGTTGGTACCAGATGTTTCAACTAGTCTGCAGAAGAACGTCTTCTAGCATCCGTGAAAAATGGTCTGCTAGGAGGCTGCTTGTACTTGTGCGCGTTCAGTCTTCCGTCTGTGAAACACGGGCCTATGAGCTGATTGTTTCAACATCCGACACCACACGTTTACACTCCATCTACGCTTACGTTCCACCTGACGAAGCCAACGGGAATTGTCAACAGATTAATAGTGTATGTTTCGGCGGTTTACCTGGACACGGTTGGAAAATGTGGCTTCATCACTAAACAAGAAACATGATACATCGGGAATATCCTGTTTAATGGCCAGGTACATAAATCAAGGCAATTATCATAGTCGTTTCCACGTAACTCTTGATAGGGAGAGATGTGACAGGAATTGAACTTACGTCGATGGAGAATGCGTAGGACACTTCCCGGACTCATGCTACTCCTCGTGCGATTGTGTGGTACCTAAAGTATAGGTCAGCTGCAACAGCAGCAAAATCATTAATTTCCCCTTCTTACAACATCAGTTGCTTCCTTCTGTTACGTTGTCTGGATGTTACACTACCACTATTACGTACCTTGTTGAAGAGGTTGATGAATAATTGCCGAAAAGGTTGACGTCTATTGGGATATCTTGCCGCATACACCGTACCAGGACAAATTGCGTTTTTCCTACAGCATGAGAATGTCGTCTTTTTCTGCACTGGTAAATCCCATAGTCCACTCAAGACCTACTGCTTGGGATGTCATACACTGACTGACTAGCAAGTCGCAGTGATCTCAAGGAACACACAAGCACACGGTAAGCGAACATAAGAACATCGTACCCAGCAGCTACACAGGTTCAATGGCACAAACAAAAGTCAGTTGAAAACTTTTCATAATACGATATCTCACAACGACTCGCACTAGACTCCTAGAACAAACACCACTAGCGTTCTAATTTACCCTACTTTTAGTGTGTTAATGTCGATAGCCATTATTCCATTTAAAAAAATTATTGTTTACACAAAAAATACACTTTGTCAGTATTATTATAATCTATTTATTGGCTAACAATACGAGCTCCTTACTACCAACCCAGACTGTGCAAACCGCAGTCAATAGTATTTTCCATTTCTCTGTGGTACATGATTCACCGTGTATTCTTAAAAAGGTCTCTCAAACCATGTAGTTTCATTTGATTACAGCGCCTTTGGCTGGGTTTCAGGCGGGGTCTTCCGTTTCGTTCGATACTGAGATGCTATTCTAATATGGTTAGACAGCATCTATAATGCTGTTCGAGTTTATGGGGTATACCAAGTGAGATGAGGCGTGAACGGAAGTTTGGACTGAGGAGGGAGGCGTGCTAGTATAGTTCGTGCGGTTGTGCAAAGCCAATGTGCCAGGGTCGCGTAGTGGTTAGCGCATCTGCTTAGTGAGCGCGGGACCCAGGTTCGAATCCGGCCCTGCCACAAATTCTCATTCGCCGCACCAGTCTGCCTTTATTTTTGTGTTCAACGCACCAGATTTCAAGAGAAACACTTTAAACACCGCTCCCGAAACCTTTTACAACAGAGTCATATACGTACGAACTTATATGGAATATTGAAAATAGCTAACCTTGTCGTAGGCTAAAATTCTTTGTGGACTACATAGTAACTACCTATTGTGTTAAGTGAGTGGGGAAAGCTATATTCCTCTACAATAAATAAAAAGTTTAATTACAGGCACTGGAGAAATAACCGTTTTGAGCAAACATCAGCCATCTGCAGGCTAATAAAATCTTCCGCAGACAATAAAGTAATATTAACCATAAAATTCAATGTAACTAAATTTCTACATTACGTTCTCTGTGGCTGTACACAGAAACTGAAAGAAAAACAACGTTAACGCAAATCACAGAACACAAAAACCACAACATGTAGTAACAACGTATACGTACAAAGTCTTGCCTTTTTTTTTCAAATTTCAGAATACTTTCTTAAAAATTCAGTGTTATATATGTACACGTAGAAAACAGAAATTTTGTATTTATTTAATAGAAAGAAGTCAAAAACCCTCTGACGATGATGTAACTTCAGCGTGACATCTTTGGGTAAAAAAAAAAAAGAAAAATGTTTGGTCATGGCGGATACCATCCAAAGATAATACGTACGCAGATACTCACAAGACCATCAACCTCAAGATGAATTTAATTTATTTGTTCAAATTTGGCACACATCCTAGATTTTCAAAAAAATGGAGATCTTATTCTAGGAAAGGAAAAGTAGTGTTTTTTCACATGTCATAACCATTTAAATTTTGATGGATACGTTCACCGTCCTAAATATTGTACGCTGTCAGCCCAAACAATTTCGGTACTAGATTAATAAAAAGTTTACAGAAGTTAAAATGGTGGATTTAATGCTTCAGGTGTTCTACATAGTGTTCCCTCTCCTGCCCCACCCTTCCTCCAGCTGAGTACAACGCACAGAATGTTCATACAACTACGTGAAACTGTCAGACTAATCCTTCTTTGGGATGATCAACTCGCGCGTCGCATTGGTTTGAATGTCGGTTACGCCGTCAAAGTGCTGACCCTACCTGTGAATTTCTGTACTTTACCGCTTAATAGTAGGTTAGAACTGATAACGCCAAATTTGGTCACCCACGATGATTTTTTCCAGACAAGAATTGCTCGAATCTGGCATTTCAATCAGGTTGCGGCAGCCGTCTCCACGTCGTTGCTTTTGTTCGGGTTCATCGTGTGCGGGACAAACTTTGCACTTATTTTTTTCTTTATCAACACATTCTAGAGACTCTGTATGTCATCAATTGAGATAGATTAATCATACATCTGTTTTTGTTCCTCCTGCTTTCCTTGTCTTCCGATATAATTATTTTGAACCCTGCGTACCTTGTATTGGCTCATGTTGTGGCCACTGGACTGCATCTATTTGTCAGTTGGCTATTCAGAGTGAACACAACTCTACAAATGTAGTATCCGAGGATGAACGAATATTTTCTGAGTATTTTAATGAATGGACCCGGTGTCTGTGGTGGTTCGTTGCAGAGTAGCAGAATTTCATTTGGTTTTTGGATCCCATCCATCTTTGTTTTTATGTTGCACTGAAACGGTGTTCTCTTTGTGTCCCATTTGGAAACAAATTGTTTCATTCCCTCCGGTATTTGCTGTTGGCAACAGTAATGCTACTTTGCTGTTTATATATAGACACCCACGAGTAAGCTGTTCCTGGCCATGCGAAGTATGCTTGGACACCCGATCTGGAAGAGTGATGAACGGTTTGGGCAACAATGAATTGGTCGCACTTGTCTTGCTCCATACATGACTCAAATGGACCTTTCTTCTGGGGACAATGTGAAGGGCCTAGTTTACGAAACTCAGATCCATAATCACATGAACATGGTTGCTAGCATTGTCGCAGCCATGGAAGCAGTACGTAAAACTCCTGGAATTCTTGAGGGTGTTAGACAGTCGCTGGTGGGTCGCTGTACGCTCTGTGGTTATCTGCTGATCCACATTCTGAACAGCACCTGTACATTAAGAGTTCTGCATTTGTTACGTACTGTGCTATATTGTACTGTGACAAAACACACTAAGCATACTCTGATAAGAGTACGTGTTTCGTCTGAATGTTGACACATTCTTAGGTGTTTTCTGTTCTACAGTATCATCATTTCATATTGTTACATTTCTCACTGTTGTGAAGCTATTTTTACAGAAACAAAGGTAATTAGGGCAGGAAACCGAATAAAGCATAATTACATTATTATTCTGTAACGAGCCACCGCAGACCACGAGCACCACCAGTTAGACAGAAAGTCGAGGCGCGCTCGTGTGGCGTCACGAAGAGCGCGCTAGGATTGGCGAGGCGCTGCTCTGATAGAATCGAGGCGCACCTCATGCAATCTTTCTTAAACGATTTTTAGTGCATCTGTTTGATAAAAAATGGTTCCTACGTTACTTGTAGCTTTGTATCTAAGCTTCATGGTAAAGTGCCCATTATCTCGCTAATGGTCGTAATTGTTGTGATGTCTACTTTTATCTAAGACACTGTGCGAAATTGGACAAGTTTGCACTGAAAAATAGGGATCGCTATGGTTTTTCATTTGGTTCATATTATACCATATGTTGTTGCATATGAAATTTAACTAACATGCTAAATTTTTCTTTAGACTTGGGAGGATGTCTGTATCTGTCTATAGTCTCTGGGTTTAATGTAGGGCGTTCACTTCCGATTGCACGCGCGCGAGAATGAAACATTCATAACATACCCCATATCTCGTAAATCGTTCGAGACATCAAAAGGGGTTTTGAGGCAAATAATAGCACGCAAAGAGGAGGGCATTAAGCCAGATAGCTAACATGTGGATCCTTCTTATCTGTGGCGACATAGCAGAAGATATAGTTTTTTTTTTCTTTCTTTGTTCAGAGCACTACTGTAATTTTTAAGAGTCATTAACAGCTAGTGGAAAGAGAATTTGACAATATCAGAAATATGAGGTTCTTTTCTTATGTTACAATAAATCGACACAACGAGGTTTCCGTAAGTTATTGACTCCTCTGGTCGCCAATTGCTTGTTTAATAACACATACTGTTTCAGGCTAGCACCTATGTTTTAAACGTCATCATTACTATTTTCTCTTTATCTTCATATACACGAAGATAGCTGAAGTTTGTCTGTTTTTGTCTCCATTGACAAAGGACGTGCAAAACTTCGAACACTTAGAACCGCACGAAATGGTGCTTAGAACATAAATCGCACATCCCAGTCGAACGCAAAACTGTGCGTCTTACAACGAGAGCCATTTGCATGATCACCTATCCACGGTCAATGAGAGGAACAAATTATCGGTATAAAAGGACCGAAAACACAGAAATTTCAATGTCTTGACTTGTTGCTATTTTCCTCTCCGCTTAAAATACACTGCCTGACATAGAAACTAAAGCACACAGAAGGCAAGGAGGAAACGAAATGAAACTTCACAGGCTGAGAGGATATGAATGTTGCTTCAGTGATTGCAAAATCTAGTCAAATTTACAGTGGACTTTGTAGCATGAATCCCCTTCTAAGTTACACGTTGCACCCTCTCTGGCCTGGTTGCACGCACTAATTAGGTTGGGAAAAGTGTCACAAAGCAGCTGCAGCTTCTCCTGAGGTAAAATCGCCCCTAAATGTTGTAAATGGTCCTTGGTATCATGGATACTGGATTTGGAACAGAGTTGAAGTCCGAGCTGAACCCACGCATGTTCTTTCTGGAATAAATCCAGCTGGCTAGGGGAAAATCTCAACACCACGCAGTCAGTTGATAAAGATACGTAGTACATGTGACCAAGCACAGTATTATTGAAAAATGGCACCACTAAACTGTCGCATGGGAGCTAACACATGAGGACGCAGGATGTCCGTTATGTACGATTTCCCCTTAGAGTTCAGTTAGTCACTACCAGCCTTGACCCACAGTCATATCAGATGGCTCCCTACACCATGACACTAGGAGAAACAACACTGTACCTTTCGAAAACATTCGAAGACTGGCACCTCTCCCCTGGTTGCCATCGTACTCTCCCACGGTGATCTGCCGGGATGATGCAAAACCGTGGTTCATAACTCAACACATTTGCGTCCCCGTACAACACCACTTCAAACGCAGCCGTTCGTTTTCTTGTGCTGACGACAGCCAACACATGGGATGAATTCCATAATATGGCTGCTGCTAGTCTCAGATCAGTGGTGCAGAATCACATAGCGTGGTGCAGGGAATCCATTACCTGTTTTCGGATGGCAGGAGCCGATGCGAAGGGGTTACTATGTTCATGGTGCACTACATGGCGATCCTCCGTTGTGGTGGTCAGATGGGGTCGACTGAAACGTTGATGATGATTATGCCTGCTCTCAGGTTCCCATGCAGTCCAACACTGGATCACTGTCACATCTGACTGCCCCACAAATCGGGATACAGCACGATTTGACTATCTGTCCAAATGGAGAACTACGGTGAGGTCCCATTCAAGGTCTGCCAGGTGCTGATACACTGTCTCACACGAGTACACGGCACACTAGGTGATCAAAAGTATCAGGACACCCCCAAAAACATACGTTTCTCATATTAGGTGCATTCTGCTTCCACCTACTGCCAGATACTCCATATCAGCGACCTCAGTAGTCATTAGACATCGTGAGAGAGCAGAATAGGGCGCTCCGCGGAACTCACAGACTTCGAACGTGGTCAGGTGATTGGGTGTCACTTGTGTTATACGTCTGTACGTCAGATTTCCACACTCCTAAACATCTCTAGGTCCACTGTTTCCGATGTGGTAGTGAAGTGGAAACGTGAAGGTACACATACAGCACAAAAGCGTACAGGCCGACCTCGTCTAGTGACTTACAGACACCGCCGACAGTTGAAGAGGGTCGTAATGTGTAATAGGCAAACATCTATCCAGACAATCACACAGGAATTCCAAACTTCATCAGGATCCACTGCAAGTACTATGACAGGCGGGAGGTGAGAAAACTTGGATTTCATGGTTGAGCGGCTGCTCATAAGCCACACATCACGCCGGTAAATGCCAAACGAGGCCTCGCTTGGTGTAAGGAGCGTAAACATTGGACGATTGAAGAGTGGACAAACGTTTTGCGGAGTGACGAATTGCGGTACACAATGTGGCGATCCGATGCCAGGGTGTGGGTATGGCGAATGCCCAGTGAACGTCATCTGCCAGCGTGTGTAGTGCCAATAGTAAAATTCGGAGGCGGTGGTGTTATGGTGTGGTCGTGTTTTTCATGAAGGGGGCTTGCACACCTTGTTGTTATGCGTGGTACTATCACAGCACAGACCCACATTGATGTTTTAAGCACTTTCTTGCTTCCCACTGTTGAAGAGAAATTCGAGGATGGCGATTGCATCTTTCAACAAATTGACTGCCCTGCACAGAGTCCTGACCTGAATCTTATAGAACACCTTTGGGATGTTTTGGAATGCCGACTTCGTGCCAGTCCTCACCGACCGCCATCGATACCTCTCCCCAGTGCAGCACTCCGTGCTGCCATTCCCCAAGAAACCTTCCAGCACCCGACTAAACGTATGCCTGCGAGAGTGGAAGCTGTCATCAAGACTAAGGGTGGGCCAACACCATATTAAATTCCAGCATTATCGATGGAGGGCGCCACGAACGATTAAGTCATTTTCAGCCGATGTCCGGATATTTTCCATCATGTAGTGTATCTCTGAGTCCTTCGTAGTGATCATTCAACATATGACACTATTCAGTCCTGGCAGGCATGATAAAAACCCTAAACGCGAGCAACACTAATGCACTCTGGTGGCTGTTCCACCTGTCACAGAGATTTGCTAGTCTAATCATTTACATACCCGTTTATGGTGTCCTTGTACGAAGTTACATTGGCATGCGACCATGTCTTCTGGGTGCTTCACCTTTTTGTCGGACAGTGTAATTACTCTATCTGAACAAAAAAGTTTCTCTACTGACCTGATAGTGTCTTCCAAGTGCAGGTGTGGGATTTCAGCGTAGTGGTCAAAGCGAAAGGGAACAGAACAGTATGCCCATCTGACAAAAGCCACTTTTCCACGTTTAGCGTTGCTTCAACATTCAAATAGTCCAATATCATCATTTGAAGATGTAATTAGACTGGCGTCTATGATGGACTACTTGAATGCAGAAATCACGCCGAATGTGACAAGTGGCTTTAGTCAGAGCTGCATAATGATCAGTTCCACTTTACTTCATTGAAATCCCACACTTGCACCTTGAAGACTGAATAACTTCGTAACACCATCAGGCTAGTGGAAACAATTTCTTGTTCAGATGGCGTAATTACTTTCAAGCAGTGTGAAAGATATAAGTAAGAAGTCACGATATTCAAATATGTGTCCTATTAGAACGATATTGTTTCTTCGTCATACCAAAGTTCCTTCTTTATACTATGAATAGGTGAACGATCAAATATCTCTCGTGGTAAGACGCTTTTGCATCCGAATATTCATACTACTGTTATTGGGATGAGCGTCCGAAAACATACACTTCCGCTGTAAGAAGAAAATTCGTATTTTTGAAAACACTTGTATCATGTCAGAAAATTTTACACTTACTCTAAACAACACACGCTGTTATAAATGACAAAATGTAACAACAGAGATTCGTTATTATTATGTGCAACTACAACGTCAGAAGATATTCCAACGCTCTCAGCTGAATAGAAACCAGTAGCAATAGAAACAATTAGCAGAAAGGTCTTGAGCATCTAAGAAGAAAAAGTCCCGTTTGTATTCCTGCAGCAACTCGGCGGTCTTTTCATTTACTGGAATAGCGCGTGACAGAGCCCCACTAGTAACAAAACGTACCTGATCCACATCTCCGTCTCTCGCGTTCCGGGACGTAAATAGCTCGCTGCCGCCGCTCTAGACGGCACTCTATAATAACAATGACCGAACCAAACCCTTCATAATTTCTTAGGAACTTCGCAGAGGTAAGACATACGTAGTACAGTCAAGTTATAACATGTACGATTTTTTTTCTCAGGACTGGAAACATATATAAAAACGCGATTTGTTTTAAAATACGCTTTGGATCGTTGTGAATGCATGATGGTGATGGCAGCACAAAATGCCACACGCAACTCTACCGGTAGTGGCAAGAATGAGGCCAGTTTTTTGAAATTTAAAATAGCGACGTTTTCATTACAAGATCAGTTTCGTTTTCTCCGTTTTCGTGGTGTGACTTCAATTGAAATTCATCGCCAGTTGAGTGAGACACATGATGATGGTGTCATTATGTGTCTAATTACGCTCGTGGATCTGACAGTTCAAAGAAAACAGAACGTCATATGGCAACAAACCAAGACGAGCTCAATCTCGGCCTCGCACCAGCCCGTATGACGACATTATTGAGAGAGTGCAGAATGTCATTTCCGAGGATAGCCGAATGAGTGTGGAACACATCGCCTCCGAAGTTGGTATTTCTGTGGCGTCTGCATAAACAATCCTGCACGAAGACTTCAGAATGCTGAAAGAGTCCTTCAGGTGTGTTCCACGAATACTGACGGATGACCACAAGGCTGTGTGCTTTGCATGTTGGCAGGCAATGTTGACTCGTGATGCTGGCATGAATGGGAGTTTCTTTTCATCGGCAACTGCAATGGTTGAGAAATGGAAGCGCCAGATAGCTCAATGGAAGCGCAGACACTCACCACAACAAAAATTTCGGCTAAGTGCCTGTGCTGAAAAAATTATAGTGGCCATGTTCTGGTACAGCGATGGCATAATCCTTACTCATTGCGTTCCAAACGGCACTACGGTGACAAGTGCACCCTACCAAGATGTTTTCAAGAACAAGCTCCTTCCAGGATTGCGTAAAAACAGCCGGAAAAGGTTTGACGTGTGCTCTTTCACCAAGACAATGCGAAAGCGACGCTGCAGTTTATTCCCGACAACAACTTTCAAGTAATTTCTCATGCTCCGTACTTACCTGACCTGGCTCCTAACGACTGTCGGCTATTTCCAACGATGAAAGACGCATTCCGTGGTCGCATATTCACTGGCACGCCGCTGTTGCATCAGAGATTTTCCAGTGGTCAACCCAGACTCCCAAAAAAGCGTTCGCAACGGTAATTGAAACTTGTCATCGACGTTGTGAAAAATATGTACGGGTACAGAGAGATTACTTCGAGAAGGAGGAAGAGTTTCACAATTTTCGAATGATTAGTTTGTGAAAAAAAATTCGGAAGTGTTATAATTTGAATGCACTTCGTATATCCGATGATTTAAAGGGGACAGCAGTTTTTCCTTTAGACAGATCGGCGAAAATTTCCCTAGAAATGCAGTTACTGTCTACTGATACTTCGCGACGCTGTCTGAGTTCACTTTGTATTTCTATGTTAATAATAATTCGTGTTTCACAATACTTCTCTGCAAAACCATTTGTGCGGTTGTTCTGCTGTTTACATACCAAATGTTTGTATCGTCGATAACCGTCTCGCTAATTAAACACCTCGAAAATCTTACTTCTGTAGAAGAGTTGAGCTGCTTAACTTTCAAGTTCTTTTTATTTAATTTTCATAATCACGAGACAACACAATGACGCAAAATGAACAACGTATTGACATATGAACTAGTTCTTTAAAGATCATCTATTTTGAATATTCAGGGACTAAATCAGTTTGAAGTACGGTATCTACTTTTTGAGTCCTCCTAATTATATTTGATGGAAGCATTCCTCTCTCCATAACTAAGATAAAATTTCTGTAGTCATCATTAGGCAATCAGACAGCTCAACCAAAGCTTCCTTATTCTAGCTCCAAGCTAAGGAACTATCAAAAAAGCGTTTGTCCTTCATCCATGAGCGTGAAAATCTGAATAACAACAAGCACAATAGAAATTACGTAGGTATACACTGCAAGTAATATATTGTAAGCATATTGTTGGGTTGGCAGAAGAGCCAACACCGTGTTACTAGTGGAGGCGGAAATGCACGAGTTTTAGCTCACGCAGGCTGGGGTGAGGAGGGAAGGACTATACTGACGTGAGGTCTGGAACATAACAAGGAATAAGAATTCAGAAAGCGGATGTAATTACTTTGATACTTAACTTTAATCCATTAATGAGGAACGTCGCTCTTGACGGTACATGATTCACAATATTATCTGTTCAGAATACCTTCATAGTAACTGAATATGGCACCTTGCTAGGTCGTAGCAAATGACGTAGCTGAAGGCTATGCTAAACTGTCGTCTCTGCAAATGAGAGCGTATGTAGACAGTGAACCATCGCTAGCAAAGTCGGCTGTACAACTGGGGCGAGTGCTAGGGGGTGTCTCTAGACTGGACCTGCCGTGTGGCGGCGCTCGGTCTGCAATCACTGATAGTGGCGACACGCGGGTCCGACGTATACTAACGGACCGCGGCCGACTTAAAGGCTACCACCTAGCAAGTGTGGTGTCTGGCGGTGACACTACACATACAACCCACATTGACCGTAAACAGTTGTAAAAATATGTAGCATTTTACTCATCATAGAATTCTGTAACTGAAGAATTTATAATATCTTCCAAATAGCTTTAATATATTATACAGTACTTACATATGTATACGCGAAACATTTACAAATGCTGCACAAAGCGCAACCTCATATCTAACAATAACGCAAACTATAGGCAATGGCGGAAACTGCTTATGATGGCCTCTAATTCGCGTTCCTTCATTTGATTCTATACTCAGTACCGAAAAAGGACATAATTTCTTCCTAGGTACACCATCCTCTAGGAACAACACTCCCCTACAGATATCACACCGCTGTTGATAACCACCTCCAAGCGCAATGGGTTTCGCTGAAAACAATCTTGCAGGATAAAATCGTTGTAATCAAAAACTGGATGAATAACCATTTGTACAAGTTTCTTTTTGATGCCCGTAAGGAAGATATATTTGCTTGTTTGTAGTATGTGGAGGGATGCTGATGTCTTTTATGCCTGGAAAAGGTAGCAACAATGAGAAGGTCCACTGTTTGTGAGTGTTGTGCAGCTGTAGTTTCGATCATTAATTAGGATTTAACAACAGACCCAGAGTTCAGCAAGGTCCATCGTGGATATGAAATTGGCCACGTGCGAACAGGACTCGCGCTCTTAGGGTTCCGTATAAACTTAATTATGTATACAAAAAGGAATCAAGAATCTTGACCATTTTTGCCCGGTATCGGCATTGATACTGGCAAGATATCGGCCCCAGGGATAGCAAGACTTTCGAGAATTTTTAATTTCAAGTTTGGCATCAAATAAATGACAAAATAAATATTTTTTCGTGTGATATAATTATAAATTAACAGTTCTCTGATTTTTTTTTCTTTACTCGTATCGTGAAACCTTGCTTCTCGGTAAATTTCGTGATTCTACGTCACACCCTATAGGTTTTCATAAGTGAGTTTTCGAGTATCAAAATATGTGACTTACATGACAGTATCTTTTGGCTGCATTAACTTAGAAGCTCACGTTTGTTGGACTGCCAAGGGACTGTAGACCTTAGTCTGCGACACAAATTTCATTGATACGTGTACCCGTTCTTGGAAAAAAAAGGGATCTTAACAGACAGACGGACAGACAGATAGTCAGAAAGTAAATGACAGGTTTTTTTCGTGTGGTATAATAACAAATTAACCATTTTCCGATATTTTTCCTTCACTTGATCAGTGAAACCTGTTTTCTCGCCAAATTTCATGATTCTACGTCAACAGAAAATACCCTATAGGTTTTGATGAGTGAGTTTGCGAGCATCAAAATGTATGACATAAACGGTCGTATCTTTTAATTTTATCGACTTAAAAGCTAAAGTTTATTGGATCATTAAGGGGCCATACACCTTAGTACATGACAGATTTCAACTTGGAAAGTCTACCCATTCCTGAGAAAAAGGGGCGTTAACAGAGGGACAAAAAAATTTGTTTTGCGTGGTGTAACTACGAATTAACAATTTTCTATTCTTTTCTTTGGTTGTACTGTGAATTCTTGTTTCTTACTAAATTTCATGATTGTAGGATAAGTGGAAAGTAATGGTGGTAAGTTCGTATGGGACCAGACTGCTGAGATCATCGGTCCCTAGGCAGATACGCTACTTAGTCTAACATGCAATCGAACCTCCGAAGGGGGGGGGGGGGGGGGGGGGGGAAGCCGCGCGAACAATGACAAGGCGCCCTAGACCGCGCGGCTACCCCGCATGGCCGAATGGAAAGTATCCTATAGGTTTTGAAGAGTGTCTTTACGAGTATCAAAATACGTGACATAAGTGACCATATGTTTTGACTGCATTGACTTAGAAGCTAACGTTTATTACACCACCAAAAGACCATATGACATAAATTTCAACTTGAAACTTCTACCTTTTCCTCAGAAAAAGTGTTTTGAACAGTCGGACAGGTAGACTGATAGACAGACAGACAACAAAGTGATCTTATAAGGGTTAAGTTTTTACCGACTGAGGTATGGAACCCTAAATAACGTAAATACGGAGTTTTGATCGTCACGGAATACTCCTCGCGTAAACAATCTAAACCATATGTTCGTCAGCGAATAAGAAGGCGCAGTTATAAAGAGTATAAGTAGTAGGCTTAGTCTAGGGATAAAATATGGCTCTTGCCTGGCTGGCTAATTAGTTTCTCTGTCGAATGTATGAGACAGCTAAGAAGTGACGCCGGAAGGGTTTGTCGGGTCCCAAAAGCCGTGACATCAAAACTCCCGCCATCAGAGACGGAGGATTGTTGTTTGGAAGAGAACGGGCTCTCGTTAAATCTGTTCGATGTTTCGTGAAATTCGAAGTTCTCGACGAACATTCGTTCACTCGGCGTCGTCGCCCTGCAGCGTTCGCGCAGCGGCAGGAGGTTGTCGCTGGGGGCACGTATACATGCTGATGTGCGCGAGGAAAATTGCGTCGTTATCTCGGAGTTTTCACATCTGGCAGAGAAATTCCGCCAGTACCATATCTCCACGCACAAGTAGGTAAGAAGCCTGAGGAGGGGCACTGAATGTCTGTAACAGAGAAAAATACCTGCACATACACCTTACGTGGCTTTCGCGGGCAGCTTTGCGTTTTATGCAATTACTGGCTACCAGTGCAGCGTGATGGCTTTCTGACTAGGTGACAGACTGTAAATCCGGTGGTAGGGGATTCAGTCCCCAAAAAAGGTCAAAGTAGTTTTTATTTCCGAGCAGATATCCTGCTCTCCACTTCGGCCAGTGCTCCACGTACATGCAAAACAGGCTGTAGCGTGGTGTGGATATCAGGGAAACGATGGCTTGGTCAGCCAGTCCACGGGCCGCAAGTAGGGAAGGGCGTATCGCCTCCAGGACCGCAGTAGAAAGCACTGCGGGTTAGTTCATCACCAAATGTTTTTACTGGCACGAGAACAGCAAGATAAGGTAATGTTTTGGATCACGAACAAGGTGGAAAGATATGTTTCTCTGTGTCTAGAAGTAGCTGCAAGCCGTCCAACGAACTTGCAGATGACATGATGTATGTCGAGAAAAACGGAAACAATTGTAAAATCATGCTTTGATGTATAGTAAATAAGAATCATAGAACCCACTGATGATGGCGATATGTGTCGCTGAAACTAGTTTAGGGGAATAAATAAATAAGCAAAAAAAGTGTTTTGCATCAAGGCGGACAAACATATATTGTTGCTTTTGTATACAAAGACGGACCAGTGGAAGAGTTTCAAAATAAAATTATTAGTATATGAAATCCTGTTTATTGTTATGCAGTTTCTTCAGTTTTTCTACTGCAGTTGAATGTCTTTACGATTGGATAAACGATTTCCTAGTGCGTAGAACGCAACGTGTCTTTCTGAACGGAACGTCAGGCGAACTCCAGAGAATATTACATAGAGTGACCCACGGGAAATGTACATTACCAATTGCCCACCCTGCTAAGATGTAGATGTGCTCGCGTTTTCTACTGCATTTAATCGGACCCACATAGTATACCACTCAGTCCGGTATGCAACATTGGCCAGTGTAAGTGCATATTGAAGCAGTGGAGGAGTTAATTAGTTACATGTTCCATAGATCATTTCAAAGATTCATTTATCGAAATGATGTGGAATGAGTTAGCCACGGGGTACTGCACATGAATTGTGCTAACATTCATGAACACATCAATTACACTTTCTTTTTTTAAAGAAATTTTTTCGTGAAAAAGGAGTAGTTGTCCAGGAGAAATGGTTTGAAGTTATATTTAAAACATGTTTTGCTATCTGTCAGACATTTTGTGTTATTGGGCAACTGATCAAAGATTTTGGTTGCTGTATAGTGGATTCCCTTCTTAGCCGCTCACCCCTTTAATAGTGCGTAATGAAGGTCATTTTCCCCTCTAGTGTTGTTCGTAAGGACCACACTGTTGTTCTAAAACTGTGCTGGATTGTTTATGACGGCGTAGTTAAAATACCTTGTTCCCTGAAGTGATACTCATATGATGTGCATGGGTGGACACCATATTATTCTTACTGCGTTGTTTTGTGCAGTCGACACTTTCTTTCTGTGTGGCGAATTACCCCAGAAAATTATTCCATAAGACACTGAGAACTATGCAAAATATTTCACGAGGTT